>NC_134533.1:123788168-124097275 GCF_050624435.1 Tenrec ecaudatus | reverse complement strand
CTGTAAAAGCATTCAGTTCCAGCTTCATACGATAGCATACCTAACTCCCAGAATTAAGTCTCCAGAGGGACCCCACTCCTCAAGCCAGCCTCCTGCTGAAAAGTATTAAGCTTTGCTTGTTCTGGGGGTTCCTGGTTCTTGGTTTTGCTGCTGCTTTTCCTCTGTCACTCTTCTTGTGCTAAAACTGTCACCTGAGTCAGCGAGGCTCACTTCGTAACGGTTTCAGTGTCTACAGATGAGACTCCGCTCCTGGCTCTTGCTTGTCGTGAGGTCCCCACGACTGCTTCTGAGCTGGCTCAATTTATACCCGCACAGGATGGCAATCACTCACAGTGGAATTGTATAATACAATGTGGATCTTCTCCCCCCTTCTCATCCAGATCCAGAAGAAGCAAAAGAGTTGTTTGAGGGAGTAAGAAATCCTATGGCTAGAAGAGCAACAGTAATAATTCACGGTACTGTCCTTATCTAAATATACTGCCTTTATTATGATACCAGTAAATATTATGATAAAGATCTCTAATTTTTTAACAGCAGATAGTAATAATGGTTTCTAAATTGATTCTGATTAACTGAGTTACTTGAAAAATATGAAATACTAGTCTCAAATTCTGGGAGATCTGGAAGTCTCTATTGTTCCTGAAATCAACTCGAACTAGGTTTGTAGTAGGTTTTGAGGTGGGGAACTTAGAGACAGCCTGTTTCTGTTCTTCTTCTAAATAGTCCTCTGTTAACCCTCGGTCTCTTTCCTTAATTCCCACTCACTGCTATTGCTTCCATGCCCACTCATAGTGAATGTATAGGACAGAGTAGAACTGCCCCTGGGGGGTTCCAAGAACGGTATCTTTTTACTGAGTAGACAGCCTCATCTTTCTCCCTCACAGCTGCTGGTGGTTTCAAATTGATCACCTTGCAGTCAGCAGCCCAATGTGTAACCACTATCCTCCTCACTCCTGGAAGACTTTAAAATATTTCTATGTTGATAGAGGAGCCCTGGTGGCATAGTAGGTTACACTTGGGCTGCTAACCTCAAGGTCAGCAGCTCAAAACCAGCAGTGCTCCCCAGGAAAAAAATAAGGCTTCCTGCTCCTCTCAAGATTTAATCTCAGAAGCTCTCTAAGGTTACGGAGTCAGAATTGACCCAATGACAGTGAGTTGGCTGATGTAGACCGAACTACTAACTAGAACGTAAAACTGTAGAATAGTCATTCTTGGAGAATGTCATTCTTTGAGAGGATTTAGTTTATAGAGAAATGATTAATTTAGAATTACCTGAAGAGACAACATAAAATCTTCCAGCATGGGAGAATATATCTACGAACTAATAATCATTGATTTTCTCGGATAGATATCTCAAATGAAACTCAGGAGATTTGTATTCTAGTCTGACTATGGCTGATTAAGTCATGTGACTTTTTCAGGCCATTTACCACAACTTCATGTTCTTCATCTGCAAACAGAGCCTCTAGAATCCATGTTACACTGAGATGTTTTGCGGAAGAGATAATTCTAGATAAAGAGGTGTTTGAAGGATTCTCATGGTGAAAACAGTTAGTATTGGTTAATATATGAATATGCATTTGGAAGTTACAAAGAGAGTTTCCTAGTCAACATAAGATATTTTTCAGTTAGTCACTAAGAAGCAAGATAGCGATTAATCAGTTATTGAAGCCACCCAGATAATGGCTGGATGAATAAGTGGTGACAATACTAGTCAGAGGGATTCACGGCTTTATAATGGAGATGGTTCAATTAACTAATGGTGTTTATTTTATCTTGAAGAGCTATTGCTATGAGGTTGAGTTGGAAGCAGATATCAATAAAATAAATTCAAAGTACCATATTGGGAATTAACTCACAAATACTTTACTATTGAAATATTATTTTCTTATCATATATGCATTTATAAGACATGAACTGAGAGTTTATATCATCCTATACAATCAGTAAAATTTAAGTATAATTCACTACCACCACCCACCACCACCCCACCACCACCACCCACCACCACCCACCACCACCACCCCACCACCACCACCCACCACCACCCACCACCACCACCCCACCACCACCACCACCCACCACCACAACAACAACAAAAAAATTTAAGTATAACTTTGAACAAATGTTTTTCTTATTAATATCATACTATTTTTGGTTAAATTTATTTCTTTCTGTAAAGCTTCTGATCTGTTAATATTTTTAGATAGGTCAGAAACCAATATGAAAGAATTCAGACTAAGAATGCATTTTTTAAATCTCTCTGTTACAAATCAAATTTTAAATGTAATATTATTTATTCAATAAACAATTCGCTTAAACCATCCACCTCCTTTAAATTCATTTCTATCAACTCAATGGAGAAATTATTTTAGCAAGAGTCTAAGTATTAAATATTGCTAGGCATATGATTTAATCTTCACAGCACCTTATTTTGAATGCTATAATTATCTCCATCTTTTAGAAGAAGTTATTATTCAGAGATAAAGAACTTAATTCTATATAACCAAGTGACAAAAATGAGACTAGAAAAAAGATTTTCTAGCTTTATCACACTAATATAATAAATGTTTAAGTCTTAAAATGTGAAATATAATTTGTCTGTTGAAAAAATCTCAGTAGAATATAAACAAACACACATATACCAGACAGTAGAATGTCTTACATAGAAAAGTCAACTGTAATTTCAGATGTGGTTATATTGGCATACCCATAATTAACCATTTCTGTGAATTAATGTAGGAAATGGTTTGGGAATTTGAATATAGGAAAATTCAAGAAGTTTGAATCTTTGTGATGGGAAGTAACTTGAAAAGTAAGGAGGAGGGAGTGTTCTAAAATTGATGTAGTAATGATTATACAATTCTTGATATGATTGAATGATTGGATTGTATGTTATATAAATTATGTGCCAATAAAACTGGGGGGTGGGGAGTAACTTGAAGTAGGATTGCAGAACATTAAATGGACCTTACAAATACCTAGCGAAACTTTCACATCAGAAAATTATCCTTACAAATGTCTAGAAAAATGTTCAAATAAAATTGAATTCTGAAACTTAATTATTTTTATTATTTTAATTATTAAAAATAATTTAGCAGTTTAATTTGAGCCATCAGCTATTCAGCCCTAGCTATGACCTAGACTTGTTACCTCAAACAAAGAATCTAGGGAAAAGATGTTTAAGTGATTTCACATTTTTATGACATCATTCCCTTATTGCCATCAAGCCGGTGCCAACTCATTGGGAGCCCATAGGACTGGGTGGGACTGCCCTTGTGAGTTTCTGAAACTTAAACCATTGAGGGAAGTAAAAGCCCCTTCTTTGTCCTGCTGAGTGGTTTCAAACAGCAGAACTAGTTTCACAGCCAGCTATTATCTGACATAGAACCCAAACCAAACTCTTTGCCATGGAGTCAACGTGAGACTGTAGCTGTTTATGAGAGTAGAAAGCCTAGTCTTTCTTCATAATATCTGACATAACAAGTTAAAAAGCTAATATTTAAGATCATATCTTTCTTGAGTGTTTAATGCAGAGATGAAAATAGCAAGAAAAGCATCCAAGTGAAAAAAACCAGGATAAAGAATTAATAAAACAAAAGCACAAATATTGTGTGCAAGATCATGCATTTGACTATCTGTTCAGCAAAACAAATGTAGATCACCTGAATTTCCACTACCAAGCAATCAACTAAATAAATCATGCTTCTCTCATAGACTCAAACTTTACCCAACCTCAAAAGATTTTGTAGCTGTCTAGCAACTGACATAAAAAATATAATATATATTTGTTTATGAAATAATTTATCTAAAGAACTTTTAGAGTTTTCTAATACATAAAGACAGAATCCTATAAAATATATGTGTGGGAATGGTTGTTAAGGATATGGCATAATCGTACAAGTAAAATAAGATTGTATCAGTCTGGGATTATTGAAATAGACCTACTAAGCACAGACTCTTCATCCAGTGTCTCAGCTCTAGAAATTAGGGGTGAATCTAAGTTTGTTTGAAAGGATCACTGATGCATGTTCTGTGAGGTGGTCTACAATATGTCAAGTAGAAATTTATCAAACATGCCTTGGTATATGGTAGAAGAAGGTATTCAAAGGCTTAGGGAAATTGACACGCTACAGTGGATTAATCAGGATAACCCCACCTAGATTCATAGTAGCCCAAGGACATGCCTTTTACCAGAAAATAAGGAACAAATTTGTGAAAGGAGCCCCAGCATTTGAGAAGACTCCTGTGATTGTTCCCAGCCATGCTTGACAAGAACTTCCCTAATTAAATTAAGACACCTGTCTACAATGGACTGATTGGAGCCTCTGGAGGTAGAAGGCAAGTGGCAACCCTTAATTGACAGAAGAATCAAGGTAACATGATTGCCATAACGGATAGCAGAATCCAAGGAGTGATCAGGGAAATGGCTCCTATGGTCTTACGATGTTGACTGCTTAGGCAGGGTGTCTCTAGGAGTGAAAGGCATGGGAATTCTACTACATATTTACGTACTCTATACGAGTAGAAGAATTATACGGTGTATCAGATTAATGGCTAAATAGAGGATCTATTTGCCTGACTCAAATTTCCAGAATTGAGGGCCATGACCCTTGAATCAACTCTCACACTTCATCAGTCACAAACCCACAACCTCTATAATGAAAGGGAAGACAGATCCCTTTGGGGAAGGACCCCACTACACCACTAAATGTCTAAACTGTTGGACTTTCTCCTAGTCTTCTCCAAGGTAATCTGTATCTTTTATAAGAGTGACTGCTGATTGGAGAAAAGGCAATATTCAGACTTTGCCGAGATTACTGGACACAGGCTCAGAATTGACACTAATTCCAAGAGACATAAAATGTTTTGAAGACCCATCAGTCAGAGTGGAGGCACAGCGAGATAATTTTCCTAGTCTCAGAATGCATCAGTTGAAAAGTCGTTGTTGTAAAACTAGTAGAGTATGGAAGTATGATGGTGCATATCAACTTGAGGTACTTGTGTGAAGATAGAAGTGGAGTCTAACCTCTCACTCAGGACACAGTCTAGTGATACCTTCTTGAGAGTATTGCCCTTTTGTGAGAGACCCTACAGAGAACCTTCTTCTATCTCCCTTTCTCCTGTCTTTTTTGCTCGGCTGGGTCCTGTGTTTCATGGCAGCCCATGAGGATCAGACTCTGGGAGCTTTAGAAACCCTGCCATCTTCCTATACATCTTGGATCCATGTGATGCCCCGGTTTCCTACTTCATCTGCATGAGTGTGAAGAGCCTCTAGCTAGCATCTGACCCATGTATTTGAATGTACTTTAATTGGACTGGACGGGGCTGCTTCCTTACTATAAAATTCTCTCTTGATATAAAGTTCTTTGGTGTGTGTGTGTGTGTGTATGTGTGTGTGTGTGGTGGTTTTTTGTTTGTTTGTTTGCTTGTTTCTCTAGAATACTCACTGTTTTAGATGAGGTTGACCAGAGAAACAAATCCAGTGACACTCATATATATGTAAGAGAGAGCTTTATACCAAGAAGTAACAATTTATGGGAAAAACATCCCAGCCCAGTCTAACTCAAGTCCATATATCTGATATTAGTCCATAAGTTTCTCTTCAGATTCATGAAGCCACAGTCAATGATGCAGAATGCAAGTAATATCACAGGTCAGTGGGTGCGCAATCTTGTGGATCCAATGGTGATGGACCCATTTCCAGGGCTCTGGCAACAACCAGGATCAGCCAGTAGAGAGGGGAAGGCAAGTGAAGGGTGAGAAGATCATGCCTACAAAAAGGCATGATCGGGCCATGACCTGATGGACAGGTTGAATACCACTCCTACAGTTTTACATATCTTCAAGTTGACATTAAATTAAGTAGCTGCCACAACTTTTCACCCTAACCCAGATGGGTTTCTGGTACTTGTTGGGGAGTATCTGTCCAGTCGTGCCAGAAATGAGTAATAGAAACCACAACACTGAAGAAGAAAGAGGGGAGAAGAAAGAAAATGAGAGAGAGAGAAAAACAGTGAAGGAAAGTGACTAAAATAGTTTAAAAGAAAAAAAGGGGGTTGGGTAGTTTGATCAAAGTAGAAGGGAGCCTATTAATTAAGGACAAGAAGAAAGATGAAAAAGAAAATGAAAAGAGGGAAAAATTCTCTAACTGGATGTATTCTCTCAGCCCAGGCATGCCTATGTCAGATGACAAGCCATGCCAGGCCTAGGTCTGGTGCTGAGCCTTGCCAGGCATGGCTGGATGCTGACCCCCACAAAGCCTGGGTTTAGGTATTGAGCCATGATGGGCCTGCCTGGGGCACTGAGCCACCTCAGACCTGGTTCAGGCAATGAACCACACCAATTGTTTCAGGATGATGAGGGACATGGTAATACCAATGTAAGAGTGCTGTCTCTTCATTATACAGAGAAAGTAATGTCAGAATGGTAGTCCAACTTTCCCATGGTAGCATATTAATGACTTTCAAATAAATGCCATGACTAATCTTCCAATGTGAAGCACTCTCCAAAATATATTTTCAACAGATATTATAGAATTACTAAAACAAGAAGCTTCTTCAGGAGACCCAACCCACTATATAGTAATTGTCCTGGGAAATTGGAACACAGTGGCTCTATTCACCCGTATTCACCTTCCCAGGTCTCCTGGAGCTTCACATATTCCTCCTTGTGGGCCTCTGGTTGACTTGCACATTAACAGCCATATGAAATAACATTATCCAGAATAGAGACTGAGAATCTCCAATATACTTTTCCCTCAGTGAATTAGTTAAAGTTTATTGTGCCACCCTGGCCAATAAACACCTGTGGGGTTAATTGAAGGGTAGAGAGATAAATGGCTTGGTGAGCCTCACCTTTCGAGTTCTCGGGTATCTTGCTTTCTGATGGTTGGACCAGGGTGCCGCTGCCTTAGCTAGTTCCCTGCTTCAGCTGGCAAGGCTCACTTCTGGCAAGACATCCCCAAGGAGAAGCCGCATGGACCTATGCCGATGCAGCTCTGGGTGCTGGAACAGCCATGTGGAGACCCCTGCCAATGCTGAGATGCTTACCCCTTCACTGACTCGGCTTTCCTCCTGCAGTTGGCATCATAGTGTGTTTTGTGAAATGGAAGAGGACTTTGTGGATTGGTGTCAGACATATGGGTTAATGTTTGACTTGCGGGCTTGGGCAGCACTGGGTTGGGATGTTTTCTTGATGTGCATTTAACCTTGACATAAAATTCTCTCTTATACTTGAGTTTCTGTGGATTTGTTTCTCTAAAGTACCCAGACTAACACACTCAGTGGTTTTTCCTTTTTTGGTATCTTATACACCACAGCCATTACCCATAAAGTTGCTAGTCTGTTTCAGGGAGAGATGACCATTTTACTTTTTGCGGTCTACATCAAACAAACGTATTTCTCCTTTGTCTTGGGGATACCGCAGTTGTTCATCCTCTTCACTGTCATATCCTTTGATTATATGAAAGGCACATCTATGACAGGGAGGGCATGTGCTCCGGGCATCACTCAAAGAGGAAAGCTATTCCTATTAACCATCACAATTTCCATTACCAACTATAAGAGATCATTCATCAAGTTAAAACTAATACATTCATATTTAAGAGCTTCCATGGGTGAAGACAGGCTGAATGATCTGGTTCTGCTAAATTTAGAAGGAGAGGAAACAAAAAAATTACTCCGGGCACATCAAAGAAGATGCCATTGTAATTTTTATCTCATACTATCCTGTACTAAGTAAAAGATGAAAAATCTTGGTTTGTATTTTTAGCTGATTTTATGGCAAAGTTAATTAATAGATTGCTGTCAGATATTTGGAAGTGGGCACCATTTAAGTTCTTGCTATAGGTACTATTTTCCATAAATAAGCCTCTGGGTCATCAGTAATTCTACGCATCACCGTGAGTTCTGCCTCATGTTGTCCTGAGCTGTTGGGTTAGAGTCTTCATATCTATGTTGGTGCGAACATTGTCGTGACAACGCTACCTTGCCATAACAAGTAAATTAATTATTTTTTCTGTGACATTGTTTCTCTTTCACAGGCAACTTGTTATTATTAAGAAAACAAGCTTTCTTCCTTTGCCATCTTGAACCCATTGGCATTCACTACTGTGTCCTACATCTGTATCATTTCCACCACCTTGAATAATCCCTTTGCCCAAGAGTGTCAAAAAACTTATTCTTTTTATGCTTCCCATATAACTATTGTCTCATGCTCATAAGGCCCAGTCAGAATTATGCATTCAATTTTGACAAGATAGCTCCTATCCTCTTATCGGTGATGACTCCTTTTCGGAACCCTTCTTTTGTAGCTTAATGAATTAAGCAATAAAGAAGTGTTGCTTTGTTTTATGGGCTAACACTGAGTCAAAAACTGACTTCAGGCAATGGATTCCATTTTGTTTTCTTTTTGGTGGGATACCAACCATAAGTGAATAGGTAGATAGTTATTTGAAGCTTAGGAAAGCGACATAAGACACGATAAATAGCAGAATTGTGCCCTTGATTCTTAAGAGAACTTGACATCCAATGTTCATACATTATAAAGCATTAATACATTAACTCGATGCATTCATTCTGTGTGAATATGGCGGCATATTGATAGAGCAGAAACCTCAGGCTGTGTCAGCAGGATGAGCAATTATGGTGCAAAATTGAAAGAAAATTCTACTCATGTCTGAGAGAAAAAAATCGAATCTATGAACTATCATGTATACTCATATTTAAAAACTATTAAAAGTGCCTAACTGGGATTCAGGGGAACCAAAATCAAGTCCTGGTTAAATCTCAATTTGTAAGGTGGCTGTGACTTATCTGAGCCTCAGTGCCTCCATCTGTAAATAAAATAAGTATTTGTCCTTAAAGTATACTACATGTAAAATTGGGTAACTTGAAAAATCATATAATACCTCTTAGTAGACACTTTAAATGTTTCGGGGAACTTGGGTTTTATGTGTGCCAGCCACGTTGAGTAAATACGGCATGAGGATCTAGGGGGAAAGAAATCAAGCTTCTGGCTAGAGCCCTGAGTAAAGTTGTAGATGTTCAATGCAGACAAATAAGAGGAGCGGGTTAGTGGTGGATCTATAGCACTGGTTCTCAACCTTCCTCATGTAGCAGCCATTTTACACAGTTCCTCATGTTGTGGTGACCCCCCCAACCATAAAATTATTTTTCTTGCTGCTTCATAACTGTAATTTCTCTATTGTTATGAATCGGGTGACCCTGTGAACGGGTCTTTCAACCCCCAAGGGGGTCGCGACCCACAGGTTGAGAACCACTGGTCTGTGAATTAGCAGCTCCTGTGATAAGTTTGAAGGATGAAGTGGTTAAGTACCGGATTTGAACCAAAGGCTCAGTGATTTGAACTCTCCACCGGCTCCACAGAAGAAACACCTGGCAGTCGGCTCCCATATAGAATAGCCTTGGATGCTCTAAAGGTCAGTTCTGCTTTGTCTTGTGGGGTTACTCTGTGTCAAAATTGACTTAAGACAATGGATTCTGTTTTGTTTTATTTTTCGTGGCATATCCAACTATAAGTGAATAATTGAATAATTATTTGAAGCTTAGGAGAGCGATGTGAGACAGAGATGTAGTTTAGGTATCTTCAAATCCCCCCTAAAAATGATCACATATAAGCAATAAATGCTGATTTATGTAATAAAATTTATTATGTAAAACAATAAGAAAGTTCATTATAATATTTTATACTTGATGTTTTATTAATTTTTTCACCGCAAAACATGAAGTTAGAGATATTATTGTTTCAAACAAACAATAATAAAATCTATCTCTACCGCATAGGATATTTATGTTTTGTTCACTTATAAAATGTTATGTTTAAATGAGGGTGGCACATTTTTAATTGTATGTATTTTAGTTTTATCCTATTGGGTACAGATATGACTTTATTATTGTTTGTTTAAAATTTTCATATATATATATGGCTAAAGAATTTATGTAAAGGTGCCAAGTTGGCAAGGAGTGGATTGAGACAGTTAAGGTTTATTGTGCCAACCTGGCCAAAAACACGTGGGATTAATTGAACAGTGGAGCAATAAATGACTCTGAGCCTCGCCTTTCTGGTTCGCCAGTCTCTTGTTCTCTGATGGTCGGACCACTGGGCGGCTGCCTTAGCTGGCAAGGCTCACTTCCTGTGGGACATCCCTGAGGAGAAGCCACATGGACCTACCCCGATGCAGCCCTGGTGCTGGAGAAGCCGCATGGAGACCCCTGCCAGCGCTGAGATGCTTACATGTCCACTGGATTCAAAGACTTTCTTCCCACTGGCCTGTGATTCTCCTGCATTTGACGTCGTTGTGTGTTTTGTGAGTTAGAGGAGGGACTTTGTAAATCTTACCTGAGTGTCCTGCAGGTCCACCTTACAAAATTTAAACTTTGCATTCTCCAAAATTATGAGTCCGTTTTTCAAATAAATACCTATCCATCACTCTTTCTCTCTGACAGATATGCCAACAAGGAGGTGTTCGATAACTGCGTCAACTGTGAAATGACATTGGCATAGATAAGAACTTTGAGTCAATGAGGGGCAGTAGCCACAGGAAAATTTGATTCCTAAAATGTGTTATGCTGTTAACGATTAATTGGAAACTTAATTCACTGGTGGTTGTCTTAACCTCATTACAGAATACCATTGATACCATTCACATTGATCTGGAGATTCTAGGTTTCACTTTCCTTTGTCCTTTTGCAAACTCATCACCTGTCTTATTTACTTGTTTGTTTGTTTATGCCTGTTCTCTACGCCCACTCCTTCCCCTCTTCACTAACAACTACTATCTTTTTGTATTCTTTTATAATATTTATTGGTGGTTGAGGATCCTTGGTGGTGTACCCATTGAACATCAAGCCTAAAGGGCAGCAGTTCAAAACCACCAGCCTCTGTGCAGGAAAAAGACAGGGCTTCCCAGTATTATGAAGAGTTAAGGTCCTGTGAACTCACAGGGGAAGATCTACCCTATCCAATCAAGTCACTGTGAGTTGGCATTGACTCAATGGCAGTAAAAGAAAATTGCTAATTGGTGTGAAATTTTCAATTTACGTAAATGGCTTTATGTTACATATCTTCCTTCTTTGAAAAAATATCTGAGTATGATATATCGAATCCAACCCCTCCTAATTGTAGTTTAATAATCTGTGGCCTGCTTCCTGTGACTTCATTTCTGTGATTAAAGACCAATTAGAAAATAGCATCACACACATCTTCTCTTGATGCTTCCTGAATCATTCAATATTTTGCCGAGATAAACTTTAACCCATACAAAGAAAAACATATTACATATAGTTGCACAGCCAATCTCATTGAAGCGGTGACAGTGTCCCATTAAAACCCCATGGATGTTTTTCTTTTCCTACCCACCTTCCAGACTTACCTCTAAGTCCATTCCTGTCTCCACCTCCTCCTGGGCTATGGTTTCGTCATAGCCTTCAAAGTCTATTCCTTGGATGTGAAACACATTTTACTCTTCTTTCTTCTTTCATAATAATGGTTTCAGAAAATATTTCTCTTTATGAGACTAACTTGCTGAACATTATATCCTACAATTTTGTCCATGTCATGAGGCATTTGACAGACTCATAATCATCTTTTAAGCTGTGTGCTATTCCATTGTGTTTTAGGCTGTGTACTATTACATATACATGGATTTGTATTGTTTCCATCTTTGGGTTTTTTTGCTATTATAGAAATTGCTGCAATCTTTACTCAGTTTTCTATTGGAATTTATGTCTAACTTTTACTGATTTGGACAAGTTCCATAAATACTCTGGATAAATAGTCTTTGGTAGTTTTCAAAATTACAAATATATTTTCCCAGTTGGTCACCTGTATGCTAAATTCATCCATAATGCCCTTTGATGAAAAAAAATTCTTAGTTTTGAGGTAATAATATTTATCAAATCTTTACCTATGATCTATGCTTTTGAACATCAAAAGCTCCCCACCTGGGAGAAAGGGGGAACCAATCACAATGATCTACATATAACCCTGTCCCCAGGGGACAGACAGCAGAAAAGTGGGTGAAGGGAGACATCAGTCAGTGTAAGACATGAAAAATAACAATAACTTATAAATTATCAAGGGTTCAGGAGGGAAGGAGGTTGGGGGAGGAGGAGGGAAAATGAGAGGCTCAAGTAGAAAGAAATTGTTTTGGAAATGATGATGGCAACAAATGTACAAATGTGCTTGACACAATGGATGGATGGATGGATGGATTATAAGACCCATCTGTGAAGGTTAGAGTTTATGTCCACTAGACACTCCTGGGTAGGGTAGAGCCTAGCCTATCAATCAGGTCACAGACAGATGACACCTCCTTTGGGGTATAGCCTTTTGTAGAAGAGAGAGATCATAAGCAGAGCCTTGCTCTTTTCTGCCCCTTCACTTTCTTCTGGAACTAGATTCTGTGTCTGCTTGTCAATCTCCATTGGTGTCACCTGCAGAACCCATAAGCTGTCAACGGACTGCTGGTCTTGGATTCACTCAGCAAATTTTGGGTAAAGTTACCTCTGCACCCACCAACCTGTGGCCCTCCTAATTCTTCGTCCTGTTTTTTGGTTATCAACTTACTCAGCTACGCAAGAAATAGAAGGCTCCAGCAAATATCTTACTGATAGACTTGAATCAGATGGAATTTATCTACTTTTACCACTGCGCAAGCCATTTCGTGATATAAATACATTTCTATAGACATACGCAGTGCCACTGGTTTGGCTTCTCTAGAGGAACCAACCTAACACGCTAGCCCACATTGCAAAGTCACCCGACAATATTTTCCCTACTGGCTTTAGGGTTTTGTTTTGTTTTTTGTTTTTCTCATTGAGGCCTTTTTCTAAAGTTTTCCTTTAATGAGATGTTCCATAGTGATACAGTTTCAATTTTCTCTTTTGTTTGTCTCTCTATCAGCCCTTTCATTTGAGTTTTTTGCATCTTTCCCTGGTAATGCATGTTTGTCAAGAGCTGAAGTCCATGCATTACAATTTTTCAATGCAATTAGTGTAAACAGTGATCTGAAAACTATGACCCATGGGCAAATCTAGCAAACTGCCTGTTTTAACAAGGAAAATTTATCAGAACAGAGACAGACTCATTTATATCATGTTGTTTATGATTGTTGTCCACTACAAAGGCAGAATGGAGTAGCTGTGACAGAGACAAGTTGACTCAGAAAGCTGAAAGTACTATCCACTTTTTTACAGAAACAATTGTGGGTTCCTGATTTAAGAAGTAGAGAGGATTAAAACTCAGAGTAGAGAGAATTGTGAACCACAGTACTCATTCCTATTTGTCCTATGCCATCAGGAAAGACTTCTGAGTTTGATTTCTCCTTTCAGTTGCCTTCCCTAGATTGAAATATATAAACTCTGGTGGTTTGGAGGGAAGGACAAAAATGTTAATGCAAGTGTGTGACTGGTGGTTTCTTTATTTTTACTTTAATAAATAATTGTATTGGGGGCTCTTACAGCTCTTATAACAATCCATACATCAATTGTATCAAGCACATTTGTACATATGTTTCCATCATAATTTCCAAAACATTGTCTTTCTACTTGAGCCCCTGGTATTGGAAACTCTTTTTCCCCATCCTTCCCCACCCTCCCACTCTCATGAACCCTTGATAGTTTATAAATTATTTTTATTTTCATATTTTATATCATGTGCTGACTCTCTTCACCCACGTTTCTGTTGTCCGTCCCCATGGGGTGGAGGTGGAGGTTGTATGTCAATCATTGCGATCCGTTCCCCCTTTCTCACCCTCTCCCCCCACTTTATTGCAACTCTCATGATTGGTCCTGAGGAGTTTCTCTGTCCTGGATTCTATGTGTCAAGAGCTCTTATCTCTACCAGTGTAGATGCTCTTGTCTAGCCAGATTTGTAAGATAGAACTGGGGTCATTACAGTGGGGGAGGGGTAGGAATCATTAAAGAACTAGAGAAATGTTGTGTTTCATTGGTGCTATAGTGCAGCCTGACTGGCTTGTCCCTTCCTTTTGACTCATTTGTGTGGGGATGTCCATTGTCCACAGATAAGCTTTGGGTCTCCATTCCGATCCCCCTTATTCACATTGAAATGGTTTGGGTCTTGTGATGCCCGATATCTTATCCTGACGGCACCTTGTGATCACATGGATGGCTGTGTTTCTTCCATGTGAGCTTTGTTGCTTCCCTGCTAGATGGCAGCTTGTTTAACTTCAAGCCTTTAAGACACCAGATGCTACAACTTGTAATATCCAGGCATCATTAGCTTTCTTCACAGCATTAGCTTATGCACCCATTTTGTCTTCCCCAAATCTTGTTGGGAAGGTGAGCATCACAGAAAACCAGGTTATTAGAACAGAGTTCTCTTGCATTGAGGGAGAACTTGTGTAGATGCCCAATGTATGCCTGCTACCTTAATACTTAACCTATAAATATATGTACATAGACCTATACCCCTATCATTATACATTAATATATTTACATATATACATTTATACCTCTGTAAATGTCTTTTGCCTCTTAGTTCTTTCCTCTATTTCGTTTTACTTTCCTCCTGCTCCACTATCATATTTGACCTTCATTTGGCTCTTTGTACTTCCTCTTGGTACATTGTACTTGATCAAACCCCACCAGGCATGCCCTCCTCACCATTGATTTTAGATCACTCGTTGTTCCCTTGTCCTTGGATTTGTTGACTCCCCCTCTCTTTCTCCCACCTTCTCCTCTCCCCTGTCCCCTTGAACTGTTGGTCCCGTTATTTTCTGCTCAGGATTGTTTATCCTGCCTATCTTATATAGATACACATGAATACATATAATTGTGTTTTGGTGAGATTTTAAATACAAATTAGGTTCCATTAAAATTTTTATACATATTGTTTGATGATATTGGCTACAATTTTCACATTATATCAACATTGTTTTGTGTGTGCATGGTGTTCTTGATACAGTATTAACAAATCATGCACCTCCATGGATAAATCGCTTTTAAAATGAGGTGTATATACATAATCATAATCAGTTCCCATGATCCCTCCCCCCTACCAGATTCCTTGCTTGCTTCCCAAGTCCCCTCACTCTTCCTATCTCCCCCATCACCCCTCCTGATTTCTCTTTCTTATTCTTTCTCCTTTTTCTTCTTTTGGTTTGTGGTTTCTATGATTCATCACCTGCAGTACATGATGGAGTTAACCACCCCCACATAAACCAGCTCCGTTCCACCCCTAACAACTGCAACATGATGCCATGGAGATTGCAGTCGCTATCAGTCAACCTTACAATAAATAAACAAGGAAAATAAACACAAGCAAAGGCTTAATAATCACATCCTAAAGATGTGGATTAGGGGGTCTGGAATTACTAAAAATAATAATAATAATTCACAAGAATGCTCAGTTAATTTCAACAGATTAAGAGAGCTGGGGGAGGGGATAGAAATAACAATAACAAAAAAAAGAAATCTGAAAGATGAATGCTGAGATAAAAGATTTGGGCTACACTTTCAAAGTCCAGAATAATAAAATCAAAGAAATGAACTTCTGAATTACTAAACTTGAAAAATAAATGCATCAAACGAAACCTATGAGAGAAATATCAAACAAAAGTGCAAAGGGGCCTGTAGAAAGCCTAAGAATTATGTGTGATATTTTCCACAAGAATAATTTACATTTCACTGAGATTATGGAGGAGGAAAAAACAAAAGTATTTCCAGGGAAAACAGAACAAGAAATCAGTGAATAAAACTTTCCTAAAATTATAAAAAAGGAAAACTTAATTATCCAAGAAGCTAAAGGAACCCTAAATAAGTAGTCCACAAAGAAAAATAGGAAGACATGGCACAGTCAAATTTCCAATGCCAAGGAAAGAAGGGCATCCTGAACGAAGCTGCAGAACAGACAACGGCTACTTATGGCGGAAACAGTAAAAATCCACTCAGATCTCCCAGCAGAAGCCCTGAGAGTAAAGAGACAATGACTGACATCTATAAAGCCCTGAAAGACAAAAGTTTCCAACCAAGAGTCATACATCTAGCAAACTTAGAGTTCAAATCTGAGGGGGGGAGGGAAGGTATTTACCGATAAGGAGAAATAAAATGAATGTATAAAAACAAGATGAGCATGACAAGAAAATAATAAGTGAAGTACTTGGGAAAGAAAAACAGCAGACAAACCTGAGACCAACATGTGAGACAGCGACACCCAGAAAACAACACACTAAAAGCAGTATTCAAAATCCAAAGACTGAAAATTGGGAACCAAAGATATAGATCTATAATAAAGACAAATAAGTCAAAATCAAGAAAAAACTAGATACACAATAAAATGACCAGAAAAAACCCCAGTTGAGAGTGTAGGCCATTTGAAATGTGGGAAGAAAAAAACAAATAACAGGGTTACCTTAAAGAAAATGGGAAAAATCATAGACACAGGAAAGAGGAAAATGAAAAAAATTAATTGAAAATGAAATATCAGCAAAGGTGAACAAGTGATTTTTAAAAATCACAAATAAAAAGGAACTCAGCCCAGAAATGTAGGAAGAACAAAGAAACCAATAATACCACACAAAAAATGCCACACAGCTACAGATAAGAGCCTGCAACACAGGAAATCCAGGATAGATAAACTCCTCAGGGCCAACAAGGAGAGTAGAGATACCAGGAGGATTAGGGGAGGGGACGAAAGGAGGAATTAATCACAAGGATCAACCTAGAAGATATGGAAAAAACAATCTATAACTTATCAATGGCTCATGAGGGAGGGAGGGAAAAGAAATGGGGAGCTGATATCAGGGGCTCAAGTAGGAAGAGAATGCTTTGAAAATAATGATGGCGACATATGTGCAAAAGTGCTTGACACATCAGAGGCATGTATGGATTGTGATAAGAGATGTAAGAGCCCCCAATAAAAGTATTTTTTTAAAATCCCACACAGCCAAATTACAACAACAAATCCACATATTTCAATAAAGACACTGAAGATTAATAGATTAAATGTATCAGTCAAGAGACACAGTAGCAGACCAGATAAAAACAAAACAAAACCAGGACCCATCAATATACACCTTATAAGAAACACACCTTAGACACAAAGACAAAATAGATTAAAAATCAAAGGATGGAAACAATTAATCAGACAAATGGTAACCAAAAAAAAGCAAGAGTGGCAATGTTAATCACCAATAAAATTATTTCAAGGCAAACTCCAACATGAGAAACAAAGAGGGACATCACATAAGGAGTAAAGAACTGAAAAAGTTAGATGTTATAGCCATAATAAACAAACTTGTATCCCAACAAAGACTGCCAAAATAAGCTAATTAAACTATTTCAGAACGGAAGAGAGATATAGAGAATGCAAAAATATATAGAAGACTTAGAGGACCAATAAATGCAGAATTGGCACTTGACAATATTAACACTCATCCTTGAATAAAAAATTTCAACAAAATTTAAATAGAAGGGAAATTCCTCAACACAATAAAGGCCATATAGGCAAAACCATCACCAACATGAAGAGAAACACTTGCAAATGGAAACCAGGAAGAATGCTCTTTATCACCACTTTTATTCATGTTGTGCGGGACGTCTCAGGCAGAGCTAGTTATGCAACCAAAGGAAATCTGAAACCCTCAGTATTTGCAGATTATATGAGTTTTTATGTAGAAAACCCCAAAGATGTTGCAAATATTGTTGAAAATACTAGAAATATTCAGCGAAGTGGGAGAATACAAAATTAACACAAAAACATCGAAAGTCTCTGGTGAATCTCCTTTGATAACATTCCAGGGTTGGGAATCGCAGAGCCTTAATATCAGACAGAGAGCATTGAAAAGTGCATTTTAGCAGCTGAAATTAGGCTGGAATGTAACCTTGTCATTTGATCTGCCTTCTGACCCATTTTGAATTTATTCCAATTTTTAAACATTCTGTCTTCTTTTGTATTGACATTGCCCTCTGTTCTATTTGTTCATTCTTTCTGGGTCCATGTTTTCCTTTTATCTCTTGTGTGTGTTTTACTCTATAAGGAATTCAGGATGAATGGATCGCTGTAGACAGTAACTGGATGAATTATTACCTGGGGGCAGGGGAGGGGAGGTTGGGGGAAATAGGGAATCCAAAACAAAGGGAACAAGAAGAAATAAAACATTGTAAAGACTGTGGTGGTGATTCTCCAATTCTTAATATGATTAAACTACCAAATTGCATGGTATGTTAATTATATCTCAATAAAACTATTTTAAAGTAAATTGAATTCCTGTATTCCTGTAATGAAGAGAGCTCTGAAAGATTAAGAAAATAATGCCATTTAGAACAGTCACCCCCAAAAATGAAATAAGAATAAATCAAACCAGGCAAACAAAAAACTTGTACAGATGGACCACAGGAAGATGGTGCCCAGATAGAAAACCCTGCTTCCATCTCTGCCTGCCTTAGCCAGAGAGCATCATGTAAGAAAGTGATCCTGGGAATTCAGACAAGAGACCTGAGTTCTTGGCACTCCAGGAATATTTTAGATGTCCCTCCCCATTTTTTCACTGCCAGAAAACACAGTGGAGCTCGGCAGCAGCAAGTGCTTGCAGTCCTCTCCTTGTTTGGAGACCTGCAAGTGTGAGGGATTCTACCCCTTCTGACACTGCCCCTCCCCCAATTAGAGCCCCTGTTTCACCTAGAACCCCATCCATCTCTGACCCCTTGGAAACTGCACAGAGGCTGCAGTTCATAGAGACCAGAGCAGAACCATGGTTTCAAGCTACTACCAGATCCATATACCTCTCTCTGCATGATTGCAGCTCTGATGGCTGCCAGATAGAAAAATGCCAGCCAACTCAACCAGGTATCCCACCTCGTAAGCCTGGAGCACAACTTAAACTCTGCTAGAGAACCCAGAACTCAGTATTCCACCTTGTCTCCACCCCCAGCTTGGCGGCTGGACAGATACTGGGACTTACTTTCCTCCACACGACCTCCACCTGATTAGAAATCCTCTTTCACCTGGGACTTTCACTCCTGCAGCCTATTTCCGAGCTGCAACTCCAATGTGGGAGGCAGATAGCACTACATGGTGCAGAACCCCAACACTGCTCTACAATATATCATGGGACATTCCTTCCTTGAGAAGAGAGAAACAGTGTGGCTCCCAAATAAGGACCCTATGCTGTAAACACAACAGCATAGTTCACCTGCACTCTCCCCAGTTATATTCTGGGCTGATTCTTGACTCTGGTAGATTACTTAATATACCCGCCACCTACCAACCACCACTACCTCAAGACCCCACTCCTTCTACCTCAATGAGACACATTTCTACATAATCTCAGAAGTACTAGCACACTCCTTAAAATCCCTTCCTCCAATTTATCAATAATCACTATATTTAACCAGAAGACTTCCTATAATTAAAACTATCACTTAAATCCTACTCTCAAGCCCTTACATCCTGTTCATGCTACCCACCCAATTCTATCACTTCTTCCTCATCTCTACACAAAACTGTTTTCCGCTCTAAGCTTATCTCCTTCCTCTAACACAAAGAGCCAATCCCTCCCCCAGAAATCTGCACACCATCTACAGCTAGGCCACTATGCCACCCAAGCAACAGCCAACAGCAGTTACCACATAAAATCAAGAGAAACAACAGTCAAAAACGGAAGATTACCTAAACTCAATGGAATGCCCAGCAAAAGAATGCCTTGAGCGGCCAGAAAGAGAATACAGGAGAATGATGGTTCGAGACACACTAGAGATGAATCTTGAAAACAAAGGAAGAAATCGAGATACTCAGGACCTCACTCCCAAAAGAAACCCAGAAACTGCGCAACGAATTAGAAATAAAAAGCACAGTACAACGGAGAAATAAAATGGAAGAAAAGGAAAATTGAATCTGTGAACTCAAAGACAATCACATAGAATTCAGTAAGTGAATTGATCAAACAAAAAAAGCAGAACTATGAAGAAAATGTGAGGATAATGTAGGACACCATGAAGAGAAATAATAGACATCTCAATGGGTTACCAGAACATGAAGAAACAAACAAGTCTACAGATAAAATAATAAGAGAATTCCTGGAGGAAATTTCCCCCAGTGTCACAAAGGAGGGTACAATAATCATTCAGAAAGCAGAGAGAACACCAAATGAAATTAAACAAACATACACAAAAACACACACACAAACCCATGCATCAAGACTCATAATAGTCAAATTATTCATCTTCAAGGAAAAGAAGAAAACCCTGAGACCAGCGAAGGAGAAAAAATAGTCACAAAAGTAAACAGATAAGAATAAGCTCAGACCTCTCCACAGAAACCATACAAGAAAAAAGATGGAACAACATATTTTGAAATTTGAAAGACAAACATTGCCAACCAAGATTCCTACAGCCATCAAAGCTCTCCATGATATATGAAGGAGAAATAACAGTATTTTCAAACAAGAAAATTTTTAGAGAATTCCTGAAACAAAACCAGCATTAAAAAAATTATTTGGATCTTTATGATCAGAAAACCAATGACTGCAGAACTTGAACTTGAGACCTCTTCGGGGTGCAACACCACCCAGAAGTCAACATATAAAAATAGTACCCCAAACAATACAGTTCTAGTGGGGAAACAAAAACATGAATAAACTCCAGACACCCAAAAAAGACACATGCACAAAAAAGGAAGGAAATTATCAAACAGATAATATGAGATGATAGTGATGTATCTACATTTAGAATTAACTACACTGCATATTATGGACTAAATGCACCAATCAAAAGACAAAGACTAACTGAAACAAGATCCATCAGTTTACTGCCCTTCAGGGACACACCTGAAACTCACAGACAAAAGTAGACTGAGAGTCAAATGATGGCGAAATTTTTACCAAGCTAATGGCAATCACAAAAAAGCAGGGGTGGCAATATTAATCCCTGACAAATAGACTTCAAAGTACACGATATAATGAGGGACAAGAATGGCCATAACTTAATACACAAAAGATCAATAGACCAAGAACACAAAACCATAATAAACATAAATGCACCCAACATAAGACACTTGAAAAACATCAACCAAATCTTCAAAGAGATGAAAAGAAAAATCACCAGATCAACAATCATAAGAGGAGACTTCAATACACAACTTTAAAGGAAAGCTAGACCAACAGGAAAGTAATGTAATAAATAAATAGAAGAGCTGAACAGCACAATAGACTAATTCAAACTCCTAGATATTTACAGAGTTCTCCAACCAACAGCAAAAACATACACATTCTCCAATGCATATGGCTCATATTCTAAAATGGACTATACACTAGGCCATAAAGCAAGCCTTAATAAATTCAAACATATACAGATCATTCCAACCATCTTCTAGAAATCAGCAATAGAAAAAAAACTTAAATAAAGAATAAAGGAGAGTAAACAACACACTACTAAAAATATACTGAATATTAACCCAAATAAGAGAAGATATTAGGAAGTTCTTAGAAACAAATGAAAATTATAACATAACTTACTAAAGTCATTGGGACACTACAAAACTGTGTTCCATGGTCAGTTTATAGCAATTAATGCATACATAAAAATAGAGGAGAAAATCGTGTTCAACACTTTTACACAATACCTCCAATAATTAGAACAAAGTTAATAGCATAAACCAACAACAGAAGAAAAGATCATAAAATTAGTGCAGAAATAAATGAGCTGTAAAATAGAAAAATAATGGGAAAAATCAACAAAGCAAGAAGTTGTTTCTTTGAAAGGATCAACAAGATCAACAAACCGCTAACAAACTTAACAAAGGAAAAAAAAGAGCAGATGAAAATATCTAGAATCAGAGATGAAGCAGGTGACATCACAAGAGATCCAAATGAAATAAAAAGAATAGTCATACAATATTATGAAAGTCTATATTCCACCAAATTCAATAATCTAAATGACATGGACAAATACCTAGAAATGCACCTTCTTCCAAAATTAACACAGATGGACATTGAGAACATGAACAGACAAACCCATAGCAAAAGAAGAAATAGACAAGGTCATTAGGAAACTCACAAAAAACAAAAACCCAGGACAAGATGGCTTCACAGGAGAATTAATTCTGCTTAGCATTCAGAGAAAAGCTGGCACAAATTCTACACAAACTATTGCAGAATATAGAAGGGGACAGCAAACTCCCAAATTTATTCTAGAAGCCAGCATAACACGGATACCCAAACCAGGCAAACCCCCACAAAGATAGAAAACTACAAACTAATATCCCTCATGAACATAAATACAAAAATTCTCAACAAAATTCTGGCCAATAGAATCCAACAACATATCAAAATAATAATAATACATAATGACCAAGTGGGATTCATACCAGAGATGCAAGGATGGATCAACATTTGAAAAAGAGTTCATGTAATCCACCACAAGATTAAGGATAATATTAAGGACAAGAATCATATGATCATATCAACTGATGCAGAAAAATCATTTGACAATACCCAACACCCATTACTAATAAAAGCACTTAATAGGAGAGGAATAGAAGGGACAGTCCTCAATACAATGAAGGCAGTATGTGAGAACCAACACTAAGTATCACACTCAATAGGGAAAAGCTGAAAACACTCCCAATGAATACAAAAGCCCAACAAGGATGTCCCAGTATCTCCACCCTTATTCAACATGTTGCTAGAAGTACAAGCCAGAAACAGCAAGCAAAAGCAAGAAATTATGGGAGTACAACTGAGCAGAGAAAGAGTGAAACCTTCACTGTTTGCAGACAATATGCTTTCATATAGGTAGAACCTCAGGGTCTCCACAATAAGATTGCTGGAAGCAATTGAGGAATTTAATAAAGAAGCAGGATACAAGATTAACAAGCAGAAATCAATTACATTCTCATATATCAGTGATGAGAATTCCACGCCCCCCCACACACACACAAAAAAGCATCAAGGAAACAACAGCCTTTACAATTGCCACACAAAAATTGAAATACCTAGGAATCAATCTAATTAATCAAAGGGGGAAAATCACCTTTATCAGGTAAACTACAGAACATTAATACAAGAAACCTACAACAATGAGAGAATATCTGGTGTTCATGAATAGGAAGATTGTGAAAATGTCAATGTTACCTTAAGCAGGAAAGTTAAAGCATAGAGAGTGGGGCGGTTCCCAGGTTCCTACTTATAAGAAAGTCACTTCCATAAGGAGGTACAATCAGGCTGTGACCACATTGACAGGCTAGATTCCTCCACTACACTTTTATATAATCAAGTTGGTATGAAATTATTTAACAGCCACACATACTAGATATAACAGAGGAAGGACACACAGTGTAAGACAAAATAGATGAATGGGACATATTAAAAATAAAATGTGTACATCAAATGAGCAAAACCAGTGCCCACAGACTGGGAAAGAGATTTAGCTATGATATAATTTGACAAAGGACTCACTACTAAAATCTAGAGAATACAGCACGCCTACACAAGAAAAAACAAGTAACTTTCTTAGAAAATTGGCAAAGAACCTGAATAGACAATTTACAAAGAATAGCACCCAAATGGCTAACAAACACATGAAGAAATGTTTTCATTCACTAGCCATTTGGGAATTGCAAGTCAAAATAATAAGATACCATCTAATATTCATAACCATAACCCAATTTTTAAAAAAATTGTTGCTGGGCTTGTAAATACATAGAACCACTGTAGAAAGTGATATATAGATTCCTAGAACATATGGCAATAGAAATACCTTATAACCAGCAATACCATTGCTTAACATATATACCCCAAAGAAATGAGACAGGTTAAAAACAGATATATGCTCTCTCATGATCATTGCAACACAGTTCACAATATCACGAAGTTGGAAACAGCTTAAATCCCCATCAGTAGAAGAATGGATTTTAAAACTTTGTAATATACCCATAGTGGAATATTACACATCCCTAAAGTACCGCAATGAAACCATGAAGCACCTCATGACATGGAGGAATCTGGAAAACATGATGCTGTATGAAGTTAGTCAATCCCAAAAGGACAAATCCTGTATGAGCCCACTTCTGTAGGGACAAGCAATAGGGTGGATGCAAGCTCAGGCTCCCAGGGCAGCTAGTCTGTTGGTAGAGAGCCCGACTGCCATCAATGAACCATGAACCATCCTCTCTAGGTGTGTATCATGAAGGTCACTTTGATGGAGGGCTCCTCCAACCAGCTGGGATAAAATTGTCAAGGGATTTGAAGGGAACGTTGTCCACTTAGTGGCTTCTATGTAGTTATGTCGAGATCTCCCCCACCTCCCAGACAGGAAGACATCCCTATCAGAGAGGTAAGGGATAATGGTGGGAAGTCAATTCAGGAGAGGGGGAAAGGAGCCAGATATGTCTGGGAGAAGACAAGTGCATGTTTGTGAGTAGAAAAAGAGGGAGGACCAACTTCCAGGTGGGAAAAAAATTGCTAATGATAGTTTTAAGTGAGGAGTATGCCTGGTAATATGCATCTAATAAACTACATTGTCATGAATTTCTGCACACACCCTGGGGACCCGGGCCAAGTGCCATCGAACACTTGGGACATTGAGTCCTGGATTTTCAAGGTACACCACGCACTCTAAAGACCATACCAGTGGAATTAAAAGTGGAAACTCCACAGGTAAACTAGGCTCTACTTCAAGCACACCTTGAGGACTTGTGACTGAAAATTCATCATGTTTGAAGAAGCATAAGACAACTGTACCAAGAATAATGAACTGTCAGGAGGTGGACAATCATTAACTTAGTATATCAGTGCCTTATGTGTTATATTGAGATATATACTATTCTGGCAGACCTGTGAATGGCATTGTCAGTGAATATTATTGTAATTTTTGCCTGACAATCAATTCCCATTTTTTGTGTAAATAGTGTCAGGATTTATTCTGTACAAGTGAATAATTCTGGTATTGTGATATGTAGCTAGTTTACACTGGTCCAGTATCTCTCTCTCTCAACAATGTTTTTAAAATTAGTACCAGGGGCTAGTCAATGATGCTATTAATAGAAGATCCCTATGCTCCAGTGAGATGATCAATAAGATTCTATACTATAAATTAACCAGGACGTCTCTAAGGGCAGCCAGAGGCAGATAAAAACCAGATCCAGTAATGGATTGGGGACTCACACTAAATCCTAGCTGCAATTTAAGAACTATCAGTTCTTACAACATGGTCCTGCTTGATAATAGCCCTCATGAAGGAAACACAGAAGATATGGGTCCTATATCAAAGTGTGGTGAAGAAATTAAATAGTGGTCCACTAACAGATAGCATAGTGGCTGGAGTCTAAAAGACTTGTTTCCAAACAAGCAGCCCATCTAAGTGAGATGTTAATTAAATCCACATGGAAGAAGCACACCACCATCCATAACTGAAGGCTTGTAATTATATTATCCAAAGCCAAAGGAAGGAATAGTATCAGCACTTAAATTGTGAGCTCCTGGTTTGCAGAAGGCTATGGACGACAGTGGAAGCCCCAGATCCATTTGTGATATCCACACAGGAAATAAACTTCCAGTGATTTCCCTCTAACCATAATTGAGGGATGGCAATAAACTGGTTACTAAACAGAGCATATTGGAGAGATGACTATAGGAGGTCAACGTGAGAAATCTGACTTGAACAGTTGAAATTTTGTTACTTGATTCCCCCTCTTATACACGTTGAACCCGATCTGGTTTTCAATATTTTCTGGGGGTTCGCCCCCCCAATGTTGGGGTGTATCGCTAATAAATTTTGTCATTGTGAGTATCCTTCTTGAATCTTTGTTACATGTTTTTCTGGTTTTTGGTATATGAACCCCAGGACTGATAAACCTCTAGAGACAGCTACTAGAATAAGGGTTCCTAGGGAGGATGATGGGAGGGGTGGGGATGGCAGGGGTAATGAGGAGTTGATATCAAGAAGTTCTGGAAAGAAGAGAATGGTGTGAAACTGGTTATGGTAGCAATTGTTCAATACTAATTGATGTGATTTGACTATGGAATGGTATGATATCTGTCTGTGCTCCTAATAAAATTATTTTATACAGAACACCACTATACGCAACCAAAACAGTACTATAAATATGGAAGGCTATTCCATGTTCATGGACAGGAAGGTTTAATATTGTTAAAAAAATCAGTACTGTCTAAAGCAATCTATAGATACGATGTAATTTCAATCCACATCCCAATTTTACTCTTTAAAGAAATGGAAGAATGGATTACTAACATTATATAGAGAAGAGGGAGACCCAGGATAACAAAAGAACTTAAGGAGAACAATGTAGGAGGCCTTTTCACTTCCCAAATATGAACGCTATTACACAGCCACAGTAGTTAAAACAGCCATGCTACAATGATGGGTAAAAAGTTTAATAAAACAAAATAGAGAATCCAGAAATTAATTTATCTACCTACAAACAACTGGTATTTTGCAAAGGGCAAAAAAAACTAAAATAAAAACATATGGGAAAGAGATAGTTCCTTCAACAAAGGGTGCTGGAAAAATTGGATTTCCATCTGTAGAAGAATGAAACAGGACCTATACCTCAACCCATGTACAAAAATGAACTCATGATGCCTCAAAGACCTAAATGTCAATCTTACAGCTATGTTAAAAAAAATCAATGAGAAATTAGGGATAAACTCAAGGGTCCTTTTTTCAGAGCGTAGGCACATTATCAAATATAAGGAAAGAAACACACATTAAACACAAAATAGGTGACTGGGACTTACTACAAACAAGACACTTATGTGCATCAAAAGACTTCATCAAAAGAGAGCCCACAGAATGAGGGGATTTTTTTTTTTGCAACAACTCAATAGACATGGAATTATTCTCCACTATCTACAGAAAACTGCTACATCTCAATAAGAAAAAGGTTAATAACCCAATTTAAAAGTAGGCAAAGGATATGAATATATAGTTCACTAAAGATAACGTCCAAACACCCAACATATGGAAAAAGGCTCATGATCACTAGCCATCCGTGAGAGACAAATCAAGCAACGATGAGACAGCACCTTGTACCAATGATAAGAACCAAGCCAAAAAAATAAGAACAAATGCTAGAGAGGTGCCAAGGGATTGAAGTCTTTGTACACTGCTAGTGAACCTATAAATGTGTATAGCAATTGTGTAAATCATATGGTGCTATCTCAAACAACTGAGAATAGATTTCCATATGACTGAGCAATCCCTCTGCTTGGTATAAAACTAAGGAAGTAAGAGTAATAACACAAATCTACGCATGTCCATGTGCATCAAAGTGCTACTCATCGTAGCAAATAGGGAGGGAAAAGGAGGGAAGTTAAAGTAATAATCTACAGAGTTAAGAGATATTATCCTGAGTGTAGAGGAAGGTAGGTATGCATAAGAAAGAGAAAAGAAATCAAAGGATGGAGTAGGGTAAACTATAAGTGGCGATTGATTAGTAGTTTAAATTGTTGGATACAAAATTGATCACCTAAAATGAAACTTTTCCCTAATTCACAATTTCAAAATTGTTAATATATATGCGCACATATGTATGCATAAAACCATAAAAATATATGGTTTAGAAAAGTTTAAAGACCATGTTTCACAGTATATTCTCACATTCAGCTTGAATGTTTATTTCTTCAATATCTATTTTGATGAATTTTTCCCATATATAATATCCTTAATATTATCCCACAACTCATCGTCTTTGATCACTAGTGTTCAATATGTGCAATCTATTCTTGAGATGATGTCTAAATTCAAGTGGGATACACTCAAAGTTATGCTTTGACTCATGGATTTATTTTCACATTTTTCAACTGAAATTTAAATTTGCATTGGATATTTCATCACTGGTTCCATCATCAGACCCTGGCCTTGTTCTGACTGATGGTAATGATTTTTTCCATCAACCCTTTCCACAGATGTACTTAGTATTCTCTCTAGAGTGGTTCATGTGTATAGGTCTCGTTTATGTAGTTGAAAAAAGAAACAGTATTTGAAATGAACAAGTCTTTGGCCTTACAAAATTATATTACTTTGTTCTTGTTTTGTTGTATACTGTTGCTTGGTTTTGCTCTGTCTTGTTTTTGTGCATGTTATTATCTCCGCAGGTCTCTCTAAATAAGATAGGCTGGATGAACTATCTGGAGGAAGAACAATGGAACCAATAGTTCTAGGGGGACATGGGATAGGGGGAAGTGGGGGGGGGGGCGGTAAGGGAGTGGTGTTAACAAACCCAGGGACAAAGGAACAAGGGCTCTAAATTGGTGGTGAGGCAGGTGTGGCAGGCTGGTAGGGAATGATCAAGGGTAATGTAACTAAGAGGTATAGCTGAAACCCAGGTGGGGACGGAGCATGATAGTGGGACAGGAGGAAAGTCAAAAGAAATAGAGGAAAGAGCTAGGAGGCAAAGAGCATTTATAGCGGTCTAGACAAAGACATGTACATATGCAAATATATATGTGAGGATGGGGAAATAGATCTATAAGCCTATATGTATAGGTTTAGTATTGAGGTGGCAGAAGGACATTGGGCCTCTACTCAAGTACTCCCTCGATGCATGAATACTTTCTTCTATTAAATTGGCATTCTATGATGCTCACCCTCCCAACACAACCGCTGAAGACAAAGCGGGTGAACAAGGAAATGTGGTGAAGAAAGCTGATGGTGCCCAGTTATCAAAAGAGATAGCATCTGGGGTCTTAAAGGTTTGAAGATAAACAAGTGGCCATCTAGCTCAGAAGCAACAAAGCCTACATGGAAGAAGCACACCAGGCTGTGTGATCACGAGGGGTCAAAGGGATCAGGTATAAGGCATCATCAGGAAAAAAAAATCTTACCATAGTGAATGAAGGGGAAGTGCAGAGTGGAGACCCAAAGCCCATTTGTCAACCACTGGAGATCCCCTCACAGAGGGGTCTAGGGAAGGAGATGAGTCAGTCAGGGTGAAATGTAGCACTGATGAAGAATACAGCTTTCCTCCAGTTCCGAAATGCTTCCTCCCCCACAACTATCATGATCCAAATTTTACCTTGCAAGTCTGTATAGAGCAGAGGAGGTACACTGGTGCAGATAGGAGCTGAAGGCACAGGGAATCCAGTGTGGATGATACCTTCAGGACCGGGGTATGAGTGGCGATACTGGGAGGGTAGAGAGAGAGTGGGTTGGAAAGAGACAACTGATTACATGTGACCTCCTCCCTGGGGGATGGACAACAGAAAAGGGGGTGAAGGGAGACGTCGGACAGGGCAAGATATGACAAAATAATAATTTATAAATTATCAAGGGCTCATGAGGGGGGAGCGGGGGGGGAGGGGGAAAGAGGACCTGATTCAAAGGGCTTAAGTGGAGAGCAAATGCTTTGAAAATGATGAGGGCAGAGAATGTACAGATGTGCTTTCCACAATTGATGTATGTATTTGTATGGACTGTGATTAGAGTTGTATGAGCCCCTAATAAAATGTTTATTAATAAAAAGAAAACAGTATTTGAAATGAGCAAGTCTTTGGCCTTGTAAAAATATATTACTTTCAGTCTCTGTAATAATTTCTTTTCTTTTTAATTTTAAAAATCATTTCATTGGGGCTCTTAAAATTCTTATAACAATCCATACATTCATTGTGTCAAGCAGATTTGTAAAGATGTTGCCAGCATCCTTTTCATTTTCTTTCTACTTGAGCTCTTGGTACCATCTCTTTTTTTATCCTCCCCCGCCCTCCCACCTTTGTGAATTATAACTTACTATTTTCCTAGCTTACACCACCCGCTGTCTTCCTTGACCCATATTTCTGTTGTTTGTCAACCTGGGGCATGGGGGGAGGCGAGTTATATGTAGTTCATTGCTATTTGTTCCCCCTTTCTGCCCCCACCTTCACCCTACCCTCATGGTATTGCTGCTTCAGTTGTTCCTAAAAGGTTCATCTGTCCTGGATTTGATGTGTCAAGAGCTCTTATCTGTGCCCATGTACATGATCTGGTCTAGCCAGATTTGTAAGTTAGAACTGAGGTCGTGATAGTGCGGGGAGGAAGCATTAAGAACTAGAGGAATGTTGTATGTTTTGAACATACAACATTCCTCTAGTTGGTGCTGTGCTGAACCCTGGCTGGCTTGTCCCTTCCTTGTGACCCTTCTGGGATGAGATGTCCAAATATCTACAGATGGGTTTTGGGTCTCCACTCATTCACATTGATATGATTGTTTGTTTTGAGTCTTCTGATGCCTGATACCTAAACCCATAGAAATTCGTGATCACACAGGCTGGTGTGCTTCTTCCATGTGGGCTTTGTTGCTTCCCAGCTAGGTGGCTGCTTATTTATCTTCAAACCTTTAAGAACCCAGATGCTGTATTTTTTAATAGCTGAACACCATCAGCTTTCTTCACCACATTTGCTTATGCACCCATTTGACTTCAGCGAGTAGGTCAGGAAGGTGAGCATGACAGAATGTCTGGCATCATTTCTATCACCATGACCATATTTTCCAACTACTTCTTCCACCACTTGTCCATCAGTTTATCCTACTGTGGTGATTTGTGTGTTGTTGTGATACTGACAGCTATGTCACTGGTATTTCAAATAGCAGCAAGATAACCCAAGGTGCACAGGCTTCAGCAGAACTCCTAGACCAGTAGTTGTCAACCTTCCTAATGCCACAACCCTTTAAAACAGTTCCTTATGTTGTGGTGACCCTGAACCCTAAAATTATTTTTATTGCTACTTCATAACTGTAATTTTGCTACTATTATGAATTGGATAACCCCTGTGAGAGGGTCATTCAACCCCCAAAGGGGTTGCCACCATGGGTTGAGAACTGCTGTTCTAAACTAAAAATAGACTATCCACTTCAGAAGAATGAGTCACTAAAAATCCAAAGAATAGCATTACAATATTGTCAGTGACAGAAACCTAATGAATAGAAGCAGAATATTGTCAGAGATAGCGCCAGAAGATGAGCCCCTCCGGCCAGGACACACCCAAAAAAAGACAGAGCGCTGCACACTCAAATTAGAGTCTGCCTTAATGCCTCACATGGAATAAAGCCTGCAGGCATAAAGCCTTTGGACCTTCATTTACTAATGAGGCATGACTCATAATGAGAAGAAAAGGCTGAAAACAGCAATTAATGATAGGAAATTACAATGTGTGAAGTATGAATCTAGGAAACCTGAGAGTCATTAAAAATGAAATACAACACATAAAACTGCGATATATCAAGAATATAGTTTTAGGATTTTTAGGTGATCTTTAAAATAAATATACAAAATGGAAACAAAAACAAGATTGATATTCTATACATTAGTGAGCTGAAATGGACTGGTGTTGGCCACTGTGAATCAGAAAATCATATGTTTTACTATACTGAGAATGGCAAAATCAAGAGGGATGGTATTGCTTCATCATCAGAATGATCTATCTTGAAGTATAATGGTGCTTGTGCATAGATAATGTCTATCCAACCAATACAACTATTATTCAAATCGATGCACCACCACTAAAGCTAAAAACAAAACATAAAACCTCACTGTAGCTGTACCTATAGACAGGGTAGAGCTGCACATGTGGGTTTCTGAGAGTGTCGCACTTTACAGGCTTAAAAAGCCCCCTATTTCTCCCTCAGAGCAGATGGCAGTTCAAACAACTGCCTTACCAGATAGCAGTCCAATATGTAACCACTATGTAGTGATGCAAACATTGAGGAATTCTACCAAGGTCTTCAGTCAAATATGCATTCAAGGTGCATTGGTAAATTTTGGTTTATGAAAGGCAAACCTTTAAAACAAAGAGGAAAGAACGCTGGTGGGAAAATATGATCTTTGGGATTGAAATGAAGCGAGAGGTCGCATGATAGAGTTTTGTAAGACCAACAACTTGTTCATCATAAAAATCTCTTTCCAGTAACACAAATAGCGATTATACATGTAAACTTCTCTAGATAGGAGGCACAAAAACAAAATTGACTAAATCTGTGGAAAGAGATGATGTTCTTGTTCTTAGGTGCCTCAAATCGGTTCTGAATCATATTGACCTTATGAACAAACAGAAAAAACACTGCCCTATCCTACACAATCCTCACAATAATTCTCATGTTTCAGCCCATTGTTACAGCTACTCTACCAATCCATCTTGTTCAGGGACTTCTTCTTTTTCACTGCCCACCCACTTGACCAAGTAAGAGGTCTTTCTCCTAGGACTGGCATCTCCTCATAACACATCCAAAGATGCGAGATGAAATCTTTCCATCCTTGCCTCTAAAGAGCATTCTGATGATGCAAAGATACTATGGAACAACTCAATATCAGTAGCTAAAATTAGTCTGTGGTCTACTATGGAACAGAACATCTATTGCTCATATGTAAGTTTAATTGAAGCTGAATAAATTAAAACAAGTCCATAAGAGCAAAATATAACCTTGATGGATATTCCCCACCCTCTCCGGATTTGAGAACATCTCAAGAATAGATTGGATACATTAAGCACTAATGACAAAAGACCTGGTGAGCTGTGGGATGACAGCAAGAATATCCAACATATTCTGAAGAAAGTAAAATATCATTTAATAGATAAGAAAGAAAGAAAGAAAGGATCAACATAAATATCAAAAGAGACTCTGAAACTTGCTCTTGTTTGCAGAGTGGCTAATGCAAATGAAAGAAATTATTATGTCAAAAAGCTGAACAGAAAATTTCAAAGGGCAGCTTGAAAAAACAAAGTAAAATATTATAATCAAATGTGAAAAGACACAGACTTTGAAAAACAAAAACTAGAACACATTCAGCATATCTTAAACTAAAAGAACTAAAAAAAATTAAAGCCTCAAGTTGCAATGTCGGAAAAATATTGCATGATGCAGGAAGCAGCAAAAGAAGATGGAAAGAACTAGTCAACATTCTGCCATTTTGAGTGGTAGCATATGAGCAAGAACCAATGGTACTGAAGGAAGAACTCTAAGATGCATTGAAAGCATTAGCCCAAAACAAGGCTCCAGGAATTGATGGAATACCAATTGAAATGTTACAACAAGCTAATGAAGCACTGGAAGCACTCATTTGTCCATGTCAAGAAATTTGGAAGATATTTACTCTGCCAGCTGACTGGAAGAGATCCATATTCTGACCCATTCCAAAGAAAGCAGACCCAATAGAATGTGTAAATTATATCACTGATATCACATGCAAGTATAATTTTGCTGAAGATCATCCAACAATGATTTCAGGAATACATTGACAGGGGGTTGCCAAAGATTCAGGCCAGATTCAGAAAAGGAGGAGGAACAAGGCATATCATTGCTGATATCAGATGGATCCTGGCTCAATGCAGAGAATACCAAAAATGTTTATTTGTGTTCTATTGAGTATGCCAAGGCACTCGACTGTGTGGATCATCATAAACTATGGACAACATTGAGAAGTATGGGAATTCCAGGAAAAACCATTGAACTCACATGGAATCTGCACACGGATCAAGAGGCATTTGTGCACACAGAACCAAGGAGTACTGCATAGTCTAAAATCGGGAGAGATGTTTGTTAGGGTTGCATCATTTCACTATAATTATTTAATATATATGCTGAACAAATAATCAGAGAGGCTGGATTATATGAGAAGAATTTGGCATTGGGATTAGAGGAAGGTTTATTAAAAACCTTCAATATGCAAATGACATGATTTTATTTTCTGAAAATGTTGAGGACTTGAAGTGATTGCTGATGAAGATTAAGGATTATAGTCTTCCGTATGAATTACAACTCATTGTAATGAAAACAAAAATCTCCATAACTGGACCAGTGGACAACATCATGATAAACAGTGAAAAGATTAAATTTGTCAAGGATTTCATCACCCTTGGATCCACAATTAATGCTCATGGAAGCAGCAGTCAAGAGATCATTTGACACATTGCATTGGGTAATTCTGGTGCACAAGATCTCTTTAAAATGTTGAATAATAAGGATTTTACTTTGAGGTCTAAGCACTAAGCTCTGACTCAAACTATGATAGTTTCAATCATCTCCCATGAATGTGAAAGTTGGACATTGAAGAAGGAAGACCAAAGAAATATAGATGCAGTTTAACTATGGTGTTGAATAAGAATATTGAAATTACTATTGATTGCACAAACAAACAAAAACAACCACAACAGATCTTTGTTGTTACAAGTACACCCAGAATGTTTCTTTTTTTTAACATTTTATTAGGGGCTCATACAACTCTTATCACAATCCACACATATACATACATCAATTGTATAAAGCACATCTGCACATTCCCTGCCCCAATCATTCTCAAAGCATTTGCTCTCCACTTAAGCCCTTTGCAGCAGGTCCTCTTTTTCCCCCCCTCCCTCCCCGCTCCCCCCTCCCTCATGTGCCCTTGGTAATTTATACATTGTTATTTTGTCATATCTTGCCCTATCCAGAGTCTCCCTTCCCCCCCTTCGCTGCCGTCCATCACCCAGGGAGGAGGTCACATGTGGATCCCTGTAATCAGTTCCCCCTTTCCAACCCACTCACCCTACACTCTCCCAGCATCGTCCTTCACACCCTTGGTCCTGAAGGTATCATCCACCCTGGATTCCCTGTGCCTCCAGTCCTCATATGTACCAGTGTACAACCTCTGCCCTATCCAGCCCTGCAAGGTAGAATTCGGATCATAGTAGTTGGGGGGAGGAAGCATCCAGGATCTAGGGGAAAGCTGTGCTCTTCATCGGTACTACCTTGCACCCTGACTGACCCATCTCCTCTCCTAAACCCCTCTATGAGGGGATCTCCAGTGGCTGACACTTGGGCCTTGGGTCTCCACTCTGCACTTCCCCCTTCATTCAATATGGTATATATATATATATAGACACACACACATATATATATACATACACACACATATACATACATACATATATCTTTTTTTTTTTGCATGATGCCTTATACCTGGTCCCTTTGACACCTCGTGATCGCACTGGCTGGTGTGCTTCTTCCATGTGGGCTTTGTTGCTTCTGAGCTAGATGGCCGCTTGTTCACCTTCAAGCCTTTAAGACCCCAGACACTATCTCTTTTGATAGCCAGGCACCAGTGGGTGAACACGTAAATGTGGTGAAGAAAGCAGATGGTGCCCGGCTATCAAAAGAGATAGTGACTGGGGTCTTAAAGGCTTGAAGATAAACAAGCAGCCATCTAGCTCAGAAGCAACAAAGTCCACATGGAAGAACACACCAGCCTTTGTGATCCAGTGGTTCCGAAGGGATCAGTTATCAGGCATCAAAGAACAAAAAATCATATCATTGGCTGCACACCTCCATGATAGGAACGCTGAAGACAAATGAGTGCATATGCAAATGTGGTGAAGAAAGCAGAATGTTTCTTAAAGGCATGGATGATGAGATTTCAGATCACACACTTAGGACATCTTATCAGGAGAGACCAGTCCCAGGAGAAGGACATCATGCTTGGTAAAGTGGAGGAACAGACACCTTCCAGAAACAATCACTGAAGACAAAGTAGGTACATAGAAAATGTGGTGAAGAAAGCTGATGGTGCCCAGCTATCAAAAGAGATAGCATCTGGGATCTTAAAGGCTTGAAGACAAACAAGAGACCTTCTAGCTGAGAAGGAACAAATCCCACCTGGAAGAAGCACTCCAGCCTGTGTGATCATGAGGTGTTGATAGAAACAGGTATCAGGCATCAAAGACCCAGAACAAAAAATCATACCATTGTGAATGAGGGGCAGTGTGGGATGGAGACCCAAAGCCTATCTGTAGGCAATTAGACATCCCATTACAAAAGGGTCAAAGGAAGGAGACAAGCCAGTCAGGGTGCAGTATAGCACCATTGAAACATATAACTTTCCTCTAGTTCTTTATTGCTTCCTCCCCTCCCCTCACTATCATGACTCCAATTCTACCTTACAAGTTCGGCTAGACCAGATAATCTACACTGGTACAGCTTAAGAGCTGGAAACACAGGGAATCCAAGACAGATAAACCCCTCAGGACCAATATTGAGAGTAGCCATACCAGGAGGGTAAGAGGAGGAAAGTGGAACTGATCACAATGATCTTCATATAACTCCCTCCCAGGGGAGAGACAACAGAAAAGTGGGTGAAGGTAGAAATCGGTCACTGTATGGCATGGGGGAAAAAAAAATGATAAATTATCAAGGGTTCATGAGGGAGGAAACGTGCGGGAGGGAGGGGACAAAATGAGAAGCTGATACCAAGGGCTCAAGTAGAAAGAACATGTTTTGAATATGATGATGGCAACAAATGTACAAATGTGCTTGACACAAAGGATGGATGGATAAGAGTTGTACAAGCCCCCCAATAAAAAATTTTTTTAAAGAAAGAAAAAGTGGAAGAGCAGAAAAAAGAGGAAGGCCTACTACAGGATGAATTGACACAATGGCTGCAACCGTTGGGCTCAATCTTAGAACGATTATGAAGATGGTGAGAGACAGGAGAGTGTTTTGCTTTGTGGAACATAGTGTCACTGTGAGTCAGAACTGACTTGACAGCATAACAACAACAATACGTTGTGTTTACAATTTCTGCATTCTAACCAGCAGAATTTATCAGTTCATCTTGATTGTATGTTTGATTGATTCAAGTGGTAGAGGTCAGATTCCAGAAACTAAGCCTACCTTACCAGATTTCTGACAGGCATTGATTTTTCTCTCAAGATTTTAAAAAATGCTCTCTTGAAATACTTTTCATTCAAGGTCCACCTCAACTTCCAAACATATCTATAAAAATTCTTAAGTTCGGTAGACTTTTTTTTTTCCTGTTAGAATCCTTAGACATGAATTACATCAAGAAATGTTACCTAGCAACCTGAATTAGAGAGCTGGAGTATTCCAAGAAAGATAAGAAAAATTTTAACTATTCTTCAATAAAAAGGATTATCTAACTAAAAACACACTGAGAAAGACGGCAATAGAATTGTCATTCTAGACTAAGACAGCCTAAGAAGCAGGAAGAGCTAGTCCCGCTCTAAAAAACCAGCTACTGAAAACCTTATGAATAGCAGGAAAATACTGTCTAATGTAATGCCAGAAGATGGACCGTGCATTTAGAAGGCACTTAAAATGTGGGGAAGAGTTGCTTTCTCAAAATAGAGTTGACCCAAATGAAATGGATGAAGAAAACTTTTTGGAACCTTCATTTTCTGTCATGGAGCCACTGAAAATGAAGAAAAACAACAACAAATATCCATTAATTATTTAAATGTATGGTGTAAGAATCTTTTTAAAAATGGAAGTTTTAAAAAGGGAAGTTCCTAAATATTGGTCTCTAAGGCATTTGTTAGGTGGAATGGAATGGTATTGACTATTTGATTCAGATAATCATACAGTCTCCTATGCAAGGAATGAAAAACTAAAAAGGAGTAGTGTTATATTCACCATCAAACAGGATAATAATAATTGTTCTGGAAAAATACTTCCCAATTGATTTTATGAAGCCAGAAATATATGGATAACAAAATTAAAGAAAATATTAGAACTTAAAAAAAAGCACTAAAGATTAATATCCCATCTGACCCCGTACACTGGGACAAAACACGAAGGGAGTACAACAGAGCAGCAAGGGGAGCAAAGCAACAAAGTCCCTGAAAGTCTCAAAATAAACGTCAGAATCGGGGGGCAAGGCTTGGTACCTCACCAGACTGGATTGAAAAACATTCATAAGGGTCAGCAGACAGAACTGGAACTATTTGTAGGGTGGGTTTTTTCTTTCTTTTTTCCCCTCTTGTCTAACCATATAAGATAGCCAGGATAAACAATCCCAAGGAGAAAACAACAGCGCCAATGACTCTGGGGAGACATGGGAGAGGAGGAGGTGAGGGAAAGGGATGGAGGAGCCAACAAACCCAGCAACAAGGGAACAAAAAGAGATCTTAAATCAATGGTGAGGAGGGCATAGAATGCCTGGTGAGATTTGATCAAGTGCAATGATGCCGAGAGAAATTACTGAGAGCTGAATAAAGGTCAAATATGATAGTGGAATGGGAGGGAAGTAAAAAGAAATAGAGAAATGAACTAGGAGGCAAAACACATTTACAGATATACATATATATATGTACATTTATTTAAATGTTAAGTATTCAAGTAGCAGATGGACATTGGGTCTCTACTCAAGTACTCCATCAATGCAAGAACACTTTGTTCTAATAAACTGGCATTCTGTAATGCTCACCTTCCCGATATGATCGCTGAAGTCAAAATGGGTGCATAAGCTAATGTGGTCAAGAAAGTTGATGGTGCCCGGTTATTAAAAGATATAGCATCTGGAGTCTTAAAGGCTTAAAGTAAAACAAGCGACCGTCTAGCAGGGAAGCAACAAAACCCACATGGAAGAAGCACACCAGCCTGTGTGATCACAAGGTGTCGATGGGATCAGGTATCAGACATCAAAAGACCCAAAACAATCAATTATATTGATACAAATGATAGCGGTCAGTGTGGAGACCCAAAGTCCATCTGTAAGCAATTGGACATCCCCTCACAGAAGGACACAAGGAAGTAACGAGTTAGACAGGGTGCAGTATAGCACCAATGAAACACACAACATTCCTCTAGTTCTTTAATGCTTCCACCACCACCACCCCACCACCACCACCCCCCGCCCCACTATCATGACCCCATTTCTACCTTACAAATCTGGCTAGACTGGAGCATGTACACTGGTACAGATAAGAGCTCTCGACATACGGAATCCAGGACAGATGAACCCCTCAGGAAGAGTAATGGGAGTAGGGACACCATGAGGGCAGGGTAAGGTGGGGAGAAGGGAGGGAGGGGGGAACTGATCGCCAAGATCCACATAGAGCTGCCCCCCTCCAGGGGATGAACAACAGAAACATAGGTGAAGGGATACAGCGGATGGTGTAAGATATGAAAATAATAATAATTTATAACTTATCAAGGGTTCACGAGGTGGGAGGAGAAGGGAGGGGGAAAAGAGGAGCTTATCCCAAGGGCTTGAATAGAAAGAAAATGTTTTGAAAATTATGACGGCAACATATGTAAAACTGTGTTTGATATAATTGATGTACAGACTGTTATAAGAGCTGTAAAAGCCTCCAATAAAATGACTTATTAAAAATACTAATATCCTTTAATAACATACAGATAAGCATCCTTTTAAAAGTATTGGTTTGTTAAATGCAGCAATATAAAAAATGAATGATGTTTATGGCCCATTAACTCATACCAGAATTCAAATGTGGATTTGTAATAAGTCAGTTAGTTGTAGCGTATTAACAAAATTATGGAGAAAAAAAGCATGCTTATCTTCATAGAAACAGCGAAATCGTTTGAGGAATCATTCATGATAAAAGATCGCAGTAAAGTAGAGATAACAACCTCTTACGCTTAAGCATGAAGGTTGAGTGAACTCTGAGACTACCTTAGGGTGAAATCTAAAATAAATTTTAAACTTTACTCCAAAAGTATCCCCTAAATACTTCTTAAACTCAAACAATAGTTTAGGCTAACTATTTGTTTACTTTGCCTTGAGAATTTTCCTTTTTTAGAACTCTCTATCCAGAATCTAGGAGCCCAATTGGCATAGTGGTTACTTGTTGGGCTGCTAACCATGAGGAGTTCAAAACAGCCAGCTGCTCCATGGGGAGAAAAAAAAAAAGAACTTTCTATTCCCATAAAGAGTTACAACCTTGGAAACTTCCAGAAGCAGTTCTGCCCTGTCCTATCGGGTCCCGATGCGCCAGTAGTAACATAGAATCTAATTGAAAACAGCGAAGCAAAAGATTAGAGTCAGACAGAACCCACAGCGCCAGGGGATTTATGTCAATAAAGGAAGAATAACTAAGAAAATGAGGGTGAAATGGTTACACAGCTCAAAACTATAATCACTGTCACTAAATCGTGCGCATAGAAACAAACTGGTGTATGTTTTCCTCAAAAAAAGAAACTCCCCCACCCTAATAAGGAGTTCCAAATAATTTACAGGTTGCTTAAAAGGAAAAAGACTTAGCCTTATTCCCAAATATTAAGAACAAAACAAAAATGGCTGTACTCGCTACTTATATTCAAAATCTTAATGAATTCAATAAGAAAAACAAGAACGTATAGACTGAAGAGGAAAAAATTAAAAGTTATTCTCAATATTTTATCTGGGTGAAATGCATATCTAGAATAATGGGTTTTGAAACTCCATAATAAGAGGCAAAATATAATAATTGGCAAAAGATTTAAACCAACCAAACCAAGCCCACTGCCATGCAGTAGATTCCAACTCCTAACTAAACTGCAGGACACAACAGCATTTCCCCATAGGGTTTCCCAGAGCAATTATCTTTGCAGAAGCAAATGTAACGCCTTTCAGGTGAAGAGCAGCTGATAAGCTCACACCACTGGCCTTTGGGTTAGTAGTCAAGTACATTAACCTGCTCCACAGGCTCCTTGATTTAATCCAATTCATCAACGATCAATAAGAAAATAAAGATGTGTTCAACAGTACTAGGCTTTGTGCTGTTAGGTTCCTTCGAGTCAAGAGAACAGAACTCTGCCTTGTCCTGGGCCATCCTCACAATCATTCGTATGAGCTCATTGTTGCAGCCCTGGGGCCTATCCGTTTCCTTAAATATCTTTTAGCTTCCCTCCCACTTTGCTAGGCATCAGGTTCTTTTTCAGAGATGGATTTCAAATCAAATGTACACGAAACAAAGTCTTACCATTCTCATTTCCGAGGAGCTTTCTGTCTGTGCTTCCTCCAAGAAAGATTTATTTGCTCTTCTTGCAGTCCATGGTACTTTCAGCATTCTTCCTGTACGCCATAATGCACTGATTCTTCTCAGAACCAACTTTCATAAGCATGTGAGGCAATTTAAATTACCATGACTTGGGTTAGGGGCACCTTAGTCCTCAAAGTAACACCCTTGCTTTTCAACATTTTACAAAGGTCTTCTGCAGTAAATGTACCCCATGCAATGTGTCATTTGATTTCTTGACTGTTGCTTCTCTGAGCGTGATTGTGGATCCGAGCAAGATGAAATTCTTGAAAATTGAAATCTTTTGTGGGTTTATCCTGATGTTATCTATTGGTCTAGTTGTGAGAATCTTGGTCTTTACATTGAATTTTAATCCATACTGAAGGCTGAAATCTTTGATCTTCATCATCAAGTGCTTCAAGTTCTCCTCACTTTCAGCAAGCTAGGTTGTGTTATCTGCATATACCAGGTTGTTAATAAGCCTTCCCCTAATCCTGATGCAGCATTCCTCTGTACATAGTTTATCCTCTCAGATTATTTGCTCAGGATAGATTGAATATATTTGATGAGAGGATACAACCGTAGTGCACACCTTTCCTGATTTTAAACCACTACCAGTCTTTAAAGAAATGTAAATTTTATTAAATGAACAGTCTTTATCCATCCATTTCATTGTGTATGTAAAGTCATATAGGTGAATTATCAAGAAAGCAAGATAAAAGGCTTATAAAACATTGTTTCTAAATTAGTACCATGAAGTAACAGTAAAATATTTGAAAAATACTTTTACATGCCACTTATACAGCATTAAAAATTGTAAATACCAAGAGATATAACTAACAAATTACTACATTGGAAAGAAAATATTGTTTAAAGAAATTAATATAGTAATGTTTTTGCAATTATGTTAACCAAACCCTTACTAAAATCCATTATGTCTGCTTTTTGTAGGAATTGACAGGGTAAGTTCATATGGAAATGTATAGGAGCTAGAATAGCAAATTATCTTGAAAAGGAGAAAGTTTGTTAATGTAACTACCTGATTCCAAGACTTAATAATGTAAACTTACAGCAATCAAAACATTTTGATACTGGCAGGAGGATTAAGGATGAATGGAACAAAAGGATCTAGAAATTAACTCAGGTAGCTACGCTTAGTTGACATTTTTATAAAGATGTGAAGGCAATTCAAAGGGAAAAGGGTTATTCTTTTCAATAAATGATCCTGGAACAATTAGATATTCAATATGAAAAAATAAGAACCACTACCTTACACTATACAAGTAAAGAAAAATTAACTTAAACTTCTAAAAATAATAAAAAGAAGAAAATTTTCTTGGTCGGGGTGTTGGTAAATATTTCTTAGAAAGGATGAAAAATTGAAAGGGCATACATAGAAGCCTAAATACAGACATGTACATATGTAAATATATTTATGATTATGGGGAAAATAGACCTATATGCATACATTTATAGGTTCAGTAGTAGGGTAGCAGGTGGACATTGGGCCTCCTCGCGCACACTCCCTCAATACAATAGCACCTTGTTGAGCTAAACAGTCATTCCATGATACCCACCTTCCTGACATGATCGCTGAAGACAGATGTGTGCATAAGCAAACGTGGTCAAGAAAGCTAATGGTGCCCGGCTATCAAAAAGATATAGCGTCCGGGGTCTTCAAAGCTTGAAGGCAAACAAGCAGCCATCTAGCTCGGAAGCAACAAAGCCCACAGAGAATAAGCACACAAGCCTAAGCGAACACGAGGTGTTGAAGGGATACGGTAGCAGACACCAAAGAACAAAATCCATCATTGTGGGATCACCTTCCCCACATAAATGCTGAAGATGAATGTGTGCATAAGTAAGTGTGGTGACGAAGGCTGATGGTGCCCGGCTATTGAGGGATATAACGTCCGGGGACTTAAAGGTTTGAAAGTAAACAAGCGGCCATCTAGCCCAGAAGCAACAAAACCCACATAGAAGCAGCACACCAACATGTGTGATCATGAAGGGCCGAGGGGACCAGGTTTCAAGCAACAAAGGCCGGGGGGGTAGGGGGAAGGGTGGGGGCGGGAATCATGTAATCGTGAATGAAGGGAGTGAGTACGTGATGGAGACCCAATGCCCATCTGTAGACAGCTGGACATCCCTTGCAGAGGAATAGTGGGGAGGAAATTAGTTACTCAGGGTTCAGTTTAGCAACAATGAAACTCAAAACCTTCCTCTGGTTCTTGAACGCTTCATCCTCCCCCCTTCCCCTGCCCCAATTATCATGATCCCAATTCTACCTTGCGGACCTGGTTAGACCAGAGGATGCACAGCGGTGCAGTTGGGATCTGGAAACACAGGGAATCTAGGACAGATGAACCCTTCAGGACTAGAGGTGAGAGTGGCGACACGGAGAGGAAGTGGGTGTAGAAAGGGGGAACAGATCTCAGGGATCTATATGTAACCTCCTCTTTGGCGCATGGGCAACAGGAAAGTGGGTGAGGGGAGACGCTAGGCAGTGTAAGATAGGATAGAGTAATAATTTATAAGTTATTAAGGGTTTGTGAGGGAGGAGGGAGAGGGGAGGGAGGGGGAGGGGAGGGAAAAAAGGAAAATGAGCTGATTCCAGGAACCCAAGTGGAAGGTGAATTTTGAGAATGATGAGGGCAACGAATGTATAAGGGTGCTTTACTCAATTGATGTATGTATGGATTGTGATAAGAGTTGTATGAGCCCAAATAAAATGATTTATAAAAATAGAAAAGAAAGGATGCAAAATTGTATCAAGCATATAAAGAAAAAGTACATATATTTTATTTTGAAAAATTTGTAATCTTGCATATTAAATATATTATAAAGGAAATCCATAGCAAACCACAAGCTGGTTAAAATTATTCTCAAATCTAACAAAAGGCTTAAATAGAATGAATACTTACACATCAACAATAAAATTAAAAACCATTTTAATATGCAAAATATTTAAGCCAACTCTTTATAAAATATAAAATATTATATATAAAAAGCCAATAGTCATTATAAATATATACTCAATATCACTAGTTGAGAGAAGGATCTCTTTTCATTAATATCATTTTAAATTTTAGTTCAATGCATCTCCAGAAACTTCCCCTTTTCTTCTTCCCTAGAATGAACCCCAGGCATCTGAGATTAGTGAGTTAGTGCTATAAATAATTAACTGTTGCATTGTTGAACTAAGAACTAGCTAAGGAATCAACTTTGAGGAAAACCAGAAATACACAGGAAATATAGTTTGCATTCCTGGATAAGAAGGTCATAAAATTTAGGGGGAAACATGTCATGTACTGGCTCCAGAGAAGTATAAAAATCTCAGCCATATGAGAAAAGACAAGGCAGTCTTGGAGAATTATCTTGCTGACTTCCAGATGTGTTAATAAAATATTCACTGATTCTCACCCTGACGCTGAGTTTGGCCCAGTGCCCGGTGGCCAGACCCTTCATTTGGTTTCATAATCATTAGAGAAAGGGAAATAAAGGAATGAGAAAAACCTTACACCAAATAAACTGTCTGATGTTAAAATCTGATATTAACAAATATTGATGAGAATGTGAAGTACATAGAGTTATTAGACCCTGTTAATGGGACAGTAAGATGATAAAACCACTTTGGGGAATAGGTTGACTCTTTCTTAAAAATATGCAAGTATACTTAACCTGATAAGTCAGGACTTTCTCCCTTACATTTATGCAAGATAAAGAAATACTTCACCCCACCATGAGACATGACATTGGGGGACAACTGTGTGGGAAAAGTGCCCAACCTGACCCCATCACACCAAGGTGAAACACTAAGGGCATGCAACAGAACAACAAAGAGAGCAGAGCAATGAAGTCCCCAGGGAATACCAAAGTTAAACTGTGGGGCCTGGGTGGTGGCACACGATAAGACTCTACTGGAAAATACTCCTAAAGGTCAACAAACAGACCTTGAACTATTTATAAGCTTTCCTTTTTTTGTTATTGGTTTTGTTGTTATTGTTTTGTTTTCTTTACTTGCTTTGTTTTGTTCTGTCTTGTTTTGTGCATACTATTATCTCTGCAAGTCTATCTAGATAAGATAGGTGGGATAAACAATCTGGAGGAGAAAACACTGGACTGTTGGTTCTGGGGGACATGGGAGATGGGGAGGCAGGGGATAGGATGTGGGTATTAACAAACCCAGGGACAAGGGAACAACAAGTGATCTAAAATCGATGGCAAGGAGGGTGTAGATGGTCTGGTAGGGTTTCATCAAGGGCAATGTAACCAAGAGGAATTACTGAAACCCAAATGAAGGCTGAGCATGATAGTGGGACAAGAGGACAGTAAAAGGAAATAGAGGAAAGAACTAGTAGGCAAAGGGCATTTACAGAGGTCTAAATATGATCATGTACATATGTAAATATATTTATATATGAGATGGGAAAATAGATCTATGTACATATATTTATAGGTTTAGTATTAAGGTGGCAGATGGACATTGGGCCTCTACTCAAGTACTCCTTCAACACAAGAACACTTTGTTCTATAAACCTGGTATTCCATGATTCTCACCTCCCTGACACACTCGCTGAAGACAAAGTGGATGCATAAGCAAATGTGGTGAAGAAAACTGATGGTTTCTGGCTATCAAAAGATATAGCATCTGGGGTCTTGAAGGCTTGAAGGTGAACAAGCGGCCATCTAGCTGAGAAGCAACAAAACCCACATGGAAGAAGCACACTGGCCTCTGTAATCAAGAGGTGTCAATGGGATCAGGTATCAGGCATCAAAGACCCAGAACAAAAAGGCATATCATTGTGAATGAGAGGGAGTATAGAATGGAGACCCAAAGTCTATCTGTATACAACTAGACATATCCTTACCAGAGGGTCTCAGGAAGGAGATGAGCCTGTCAGGATGCAGTATGGAACCGATGAAACATACAACTTTCCTTTAGTTCTTTAGTGCTTCCTTCCCCCACTATGATGACCCCAATTCTACCTTACAAATCTGGCTATACCAGATCATGTACACATGTACCGATAAGAGTTGTAAACACAGGGAATCCAGGACAGATAAACCCCTCAGGACCAATATTGAGAGTAGACATACCAGGAGAGTAAGTGGAAGGTGGTGGGAGAAAAGGGGAACCGATAGCAATGATCTATCTATAACCCCCTCCCAGAGGGACTGACAACAGAAAAGTGGGTGAAGGGAGACATCAGTCAGTGTAAAACACGAAAAAATAAGAATAATTTATAAATTATCAAGGGTTCATGAGGGAGGGAGGGCCCGAAAGGGAGGGGGGGAAATGAGAAGCTGATATCAAGGGCTCCAGTAGAAAGAAAATGTTTTGAAAATGATGATGGCAACAAATGTACAAATGTGCTCAACACAATGGATGGATGTATGGATTATGATGAGTTACATGGGCCCCCAATAAAATGATTAAAAAGAAAGAAAAAATCTACTCACAATAATATTTCTACAGAAGTATTCACCAAAACTTCATGCATAATACTCAAGACAAACAATCCAAATGGGTACATGGCTGTATATACTTATAAAAACTCAAACTGTATACTTAAAGTGAGTATATTTTAGTCTATGTAACTTATACTCAATAAAGTTTTTGTTTTTTTCCAACAGTTTTATTGACATATAATTTACATATAATACAATTGAATAGTTCAATTTTTCAACCAGATCAAGAGGAATTGTACAATCACCACTACTCCTATCTTAGAGTATCACCCCTTTCCCCACCATGATTAAATTAATTTTAAAATTAGTTGTGCAATCACAATCAGTTATAGTGCTCCTTCTCCATTCCTGTCTTCATTAATTGCTCCCCAAATCCCCTTCCCTCCCTATCATCAACCCCCACCCCTGCATTCCCTAGAACACCTCTGTATACATCCACACCTCCTGTGCTTCACAGCTGGGAAACGCAACAGAAAACAATAAAAGAGAAATCGCATTAAGGTGGTAAGGATAAGATCACATCAGTATAAAAATAAAACCATAAATAATGTGCAAGAGGGAAAAGACACCCCACCTACATTGAAAAAGCCAGGAAAAGCAAGTTCTGTCGTGGAACAACTAAAAGACACTTGCACTCAATAAAAATTCAGGTTGCGTCTATAGGGAGGTCAACCGGAGAAGCAATGAACTTGATCCAGCTTAATTAAGATCACAATGGTCTCGACCTGATAGTAAGGCCATTTTGGACACCTGAGACTGCGGTGGCCAAAGCAGATTTGCCCGCGGCTCAGTCTGACTAGATACTCTACAGATGGGTTTTGGGCTCCCACTGTCTTCCATAACCTTCTGCAAATTGGGTGTTCACAATTTTAGCTCTGATACTTTTCCCTTCACCATATTTGAATTTTGTAATTGTCATCTGTGGATCACACAAGCTGTCTGCTTTTCTGTGTGGACTTAGTTGACACCTCACTTAGATGGCTGCTTGAATACAAGCCTTTAAGACCCTAGGCTATTTTGATTGTAGTCAGGCACCACCCACTTTCTTTCACCACACTTTGCTGTAGCACACTTATCGTCAGTGATAATTTCATGAAAGTGAGTGTGTAGCAAGTCCATGATTTAAGAACTAATTTTCCTTAAGTTGGAGCTATAATTTAATGCAAGCACAAGGCTCATTCCTGAATATATGATTTTTTGCTATATCTTGGGAATTAATACCCATGTCATATCATTCCATAGTTAAATCATGTCAAACATAATTGTACAATTGCTTCCATAATCACTCTCCAAACAGTAATTTTCCTTCCTGTTTCTTGACATCATTTCCTTCTTATCTCCTTCTCCCCTCTGTATTTCCCCACCCCCCAAAAAAGAATCTTTGTTGTTTTCTTTCCCTGCAGCCTCAACATCCCTGGGTTTCATTTACCGAAAAACAGAAAACACAGCTTCAAGAGGATGAGCCTCAATGGTGGCGCACCTAATATACATAAGCATAATGAAAATATCACAGAGGGCCACAGGATTGTCTGAAGAGTACGTATCTGAATACGACATACAGGGCACTGATTGCCCGTCACCCAGCAGTACACCACTCTTGCTACAGCCGTCTTCTGCTTCCTCAGACACCATGTGTTTTCCGGCGTAAGTCCTCAGGTTACAGGTGTGCCTGAGGTAAGATCCAGTTCACCCAGTGGGGTTCCTGTGTGGAGTCTCACCGATGCAGCTTTGAAGCATGCCGATTGCCCTGAAGATGTCACAGAGTCAGTGTCCCAGTGTTCTGCGGCAACATGCCTGTGTTCCCAGGATACCCCAGATGCCCCAGGTAAGTTCTGCCCACTGGCTGCATGCCCTAAAGACCCTCCCCACATAATGTTCCCCAGAGCATCCTCAGTCTCTCCTCACCCCATCCTTCCTCCCCTCCACTGAACAGACATTCACCTATTGTTCCCCATTCCCTCTTTACCATTCCCTCTCCCTGCCTTTACGTTGCTCCTTGTGGTAGTTATATAATTTCATGTCAACTTGATAAATAGGGTGTACAGGTGGAATCTAGCCTATTAATCAGGTCACAGCCTGATGATGCCTCCTTGTGGGTGTGGCCTTCTCACAAGGAAGATTCTGGTAACTTCTCTCTCTCTGCTTTACCTTGCTGCTGGCAAGTCACCATGCCAAAACCTGTGAAAGCCCTGTAGATGCTTCCACCACCACTGGGTCCACAAGACTTTTTACCCACTGGCCTGTGTTTTCCATCATTTCGTGTGCTACATCAGTCTGAAGGGGGATTTATGGACTAATATTGTACTTTTGGGCTAATATCAGACTTATGGACTTCATCTGGACTGGGCTGGGACATTTTCTTAATATAAAACTGCCCTTTAATATAAAGCTCTTTCTTATACATATATGAATGTCTCTGGATTTGTCTCTCTAGTCTCCCCTCCAATCAGAAAACCTCATCTATCTGGCAGGGATGTCTCCCTCTCCAGGGGAACTCACCCCAGATCTACATGGCTCCCACTCAGGAGACAGCATCCCTCCACCGCCCCCCGCAACCTCCCCAATCCATTTGATCCAAGCTGTCCTGAGGTACTTCCTGGCCAAGTTACCTGCACAATACTGCAATTGATGGTGTGTGGTTCATTGGTCCACCTCTTTTCCAGGCTGTCTGGTCCCCAGACAGACCACTGGATGGCATGCAAGTTTGTGCCTGTTCTGCAGCTTGTTCCTACTGCAGTGGGTTTGTACAGTATTTATCCTTTTGTGCTGATTAACTTGACTCAGCATAATAGCTTCCAGATCCCTCCATGAATTGAGAAGTTTCATGGTTCAAATAGTGGTTTTTAAAGATGTGTGGCATTCCACTGTGTGTATGTACCAGAGTTGTTGTTGTTGTTTTTTAATCCACTCTTCTATTGATGAGACTTTAGACTGTTTCCAACTTCTTATTATATTGAACTGTGCTGCGATTAATATGGGGAAGCAAACCTCCAATTGTAATCTGTTTCTTATTTCTTTTGAATATGCCCAGGCAACGTATTGCTGGATCGTATGGTAGTTCATTTGCCATCTGTGTTAGGTCTCGCCATATTGCCTTCCAGTGCCTGTATGTATTTACAAGTCCATCAGCAGTGAATAAGAGTTCCTAGCTCACCACACCCTCTCCAACATTTGTTGTTCCCAGTTTTTTTTTAAACTTGGCTACAGTAATGGGCATTAGGAGGTATCTAATGGTTGTTTTGATTTGCATTTCTTACATGACTAATGACTGGGCGCATGTCCTCATATTAGCCATTCAAGTATAATCCTTTGTGTATCATCTGTTCAGGTCTGTTGTCCACCTTCCCAGAGGACTGTTAGATTCTATCTTGTTGTACGCTTGTAAAATTCTGTAAATTTTAGTAATTAGTCCTTTGTCTGTTATGTCATTACTAAATATCTTTTCCCAGTCTGTGTGATCTCTTTTGAGTGTCTTAGTAAAGTCTTTCAATAAATACAAGTGTTTTTTTAATACTGTTATTGCGGGCTCTTACATCTCTTATCACAATCCATACATTCATCCAGTGTGTCAAGCACATTTGCACAGATGCCGCCATTACCATTTTCAAAGCATTCTCTTCCTACTTGAGCCCCTGATATCAGCTACGCATTTCTTCCCACTCCCTCCCCCACCCACCTTCCCTCATGAACCCTTGAAAGTTATAGATTATTATTTCCATATCTTACATAGTCTTCCATCGTCCCTCAATCACTTTTCCTTTATTCGTCCCCTTGGGTTCTAAGTTGATCCTTATGCTTGATTCCCCCTTTCTCCTCCCACCATCCCTTAATTCCACAGGTATCTCTACTCTCATTGTTGGCCCTGAGGGATTTATCTATCCTGGATTCCCTGTGTTGGGGGCTCTTATCTGTAGCAGTGTGCCTGCTCTGGTCTAATCCTATTTATAAGGTAGAATTGGGGTGAAAGAAGCACCAAAGAACTAGAGGAAAGTTGTGTGTTTCATTGGTGCTATACTGCACCCTGACTGGCTCATCTCTTCCCTGTAACCCCTCTGTGAGGGGATGCCCAATTGTCTACAGATGGGCTTTGGGTCCACACTGCATGCCCCACCCCCATTCACCTTGGGTATGTTTTTTTTTTCTGTGTCTTAGATGCCTGATACCTGATCCCATTGACACCTCTTGATCACACAGGCTGGTGTACTTCTTGCATGTAGGCTTTGTTGCTTCTCAGCTAGATGGTCGCTTGTTTATCTTCAAGCCTTTAAGACCCAGACAATATATCTTTTGACAGCCAGGAACCATCAGCTTTCTTCACCACATTTGCTTATGCACCCAATGTGTCTTCAGCGATAATGTCAGGAAGGTGAGCATCACAGAATGCTGGATTGTTAGAACAAAGTTTTCTTGTGTTAAGGGAGTACTTGAGTCGAAGTCCAATGTCCATCTGCAACCTTAATTCTTAACATATAGATATAAGTACATAGCTCTATTCTCCTCTTTTTATATATGTATTTATATCTCTATAAATGTTCTTTGCCTCCTGGTTCTTTCCTCTATTTCTTTTTACTTTCCTTTTCTCCGACCATCATGTTCAGCCTTCATTCAGGTTTAGTAATTCCTCACTGCTACATTGCCCTTAATTAAGCCAAACTAGGCATCCTATGACCTTCCTTCCATTGATTATAGTTCACTTGTCCCTGGGTTGGTTACTACCCCCTTTCCTTTCTCCAACCTCCTCTTCTCCTGCATCCCCCCCCAGAACCATTGGTCCCATTCTTTTCATCTCCTAATTATTTATCCCATCTGTCTTATCTAGATAGGCATGCAGATAAATTAATAAGTGCAAAAACCTGGCAAAGCCAAATAAAACAACAAAGAAAGTCAAAACTAACACAACAATAACCACAACAATCAAAAACAAAATAACAAGAACAAAAAGAAAGTCACTGACAAAAATAGAAAAGTCTATAAGTAATTCAAGATCGTTTGTTGGCCTTTATGAGTGTTTTCCAGTCGAGTCTGATGGGGTGCCATACTCTCTCTCCAAAGTCTATGGAGTACTACGCATCACTAAAAAGCAGCAATCAATCCATGAAGCACATTGCCGCATGGGAAGAACTGGAGGAAATCATGCTAAGCGAAGTAAGTCACGCACAAAAGGACAAGTACAACATGAGTCCACTGAGGTAAGTTTAAAAAAAGTGGGGGGGGGCATAGGGAAAAAGATATTATATACATATATCCCTGGGGTGAGGTCCAGCAACTGTGGCAGGGGACAAACCCAACCCAGGGATACATAGGACAACCAACTAAACAAGAGGGGAAAAGAAAGAGGAAAACAAAAAGATCTTGGTAGGGTGGGGGGGGGGAGCAGGACACTAATGCACCCAAGGGGAGGGTATTGTTTATATCGCCACCAGAGAGGGAGAGAGAAACCAGGCTTCAACCCGATGCGCCAAGATGTAAATACAATTACTGGCATGTACCAGGGAACCAATAGAGAGATCTGCGGGGCAGCCCCAACCCCAATTATGTCGACACCACCCCCCTCAGAAGAATGTACTTTGGGGAAAATCACTGGGGCTATAGCTTGGGGAGAGGGGCATGTCAGATTAGAGCACACAGGAGAAACAAAAAGGGATGGAGAGGGTAGAGAGGACATCCTGTCCCACCAAGCCCCAAGGACAATGTTCCTTCTAGGAGCAGACAACGCACAGGAGGACCATAGGGCTGGCCCCACAACTGGACAAAGTGAACCATGGCTCTGTGGGGTACAGCACTAGAGACACAGTGCAAGAATAGTGCGCAGTCTGGCCACATCACACTGGGGTGAGGAGCTGAGGGCATGCAGCAGAACAGCAGGGGGAGCAGAGTGATGAAATCCCTGGGGAATACCAAAAAAGTGTTTTATTTTTAATAGGTCCCATTCATTTATTTTATCTTCCATGGAGTGTGTTGCATTTGTTATCTCCGATAGCCCATGTATTCCCTGCACTAGAGTCTCTAGATGTTTCCCTATTTTCTCATTGATAATCCTGATAGCTTTGGGTTTTACCTTTAGGTCTTTGATCCACCTTGAGTTTGCTTTTGTGCATGGAGTCAGATATGGTTCTTGTTTTATTCTCCTGTGAGTGGATGTTCAGCCTTTCTAATATCATTTATTGAAGAGGCCATCTGCTTCCCATTTAATGTTTTCTGGACCTTTGTCAAAAATCAATTGTTTGTGTGTGGATATTTTTATTTCTGGGGTTTCTGGCCTGCCTCATTGGTCCTCGTTTTTATCATTATACCAGTACCAGACTGTTTTCACAAATTAAGCAGTATAGAAATTTTTTATTTCTGCTCTAATTTTTATAATTTCTTTTCTTTTGCTGTTGGAAGGATTATGCTGTTGCCTCTGTTCTAATTGTTGGAGATTCTTCTTAAGGAGATGATCATGATTCTCTCCTCTTTTTTCGTGTGTTCATTTAAGGCAATAAAATGACTCTGATAACTGCTTTTGCTATGTCCCATTGGTTTGGGTATATTTTGTTACCATTTTCATCAGTTTCTAGGAATTTCCTGATTTCCTCTCTTATTTGAATTATAATCCAGTAATTTTTGAAAAATGAATTGTTGAGTCTCCAAGTTATTGTCTTTATTTATCTATTGTCTTTATTTATCTATTCTTTCTTTCTTTCCAGCTTAATGGTGCAGTAGTCAGAGAAGATGGATTAAGTAATATCTATGTGCTTGAATTTTCTCAAGCTCACTTATTCCAGAATGTGGTATATTCTAGAATATGAGTCATGTGCATTGGAGAATAATGTGTATTTTTTTCTGCTATGGATCAAGAGCTCTTTAAGTATCTTTGAGGTCAAGTTGATCAATTGCCTTGTTCAACTCTTCTGTTCCTTTATTGAGTTTCTTACTTGTTCATCTATCTTTCTTTGAGTGGTATATTAAAATCACCTACTATAATTCTTGATCTAGTTATTTCTCCTTTCATCTCTTTGAGGATTTGTTTGATGGCTTTTGAGGGTCTTCCATTGTGTGCATATAAGTTAATTATGGTAATGTGTTCTTGGTCTATTGACCCTTTGAACATTAGATAATGCCCATTCTTATCGCTCATTATTTTGTGTACTTTGAGGTTTATTTTCGCAGAGATTAATATTGCCACCCCTGCTTTTTTTTTTTTCATTGCGATTAGCTTGGAAACTTTTTTGCCAACCTTTGCTCTCAGTCTGTTTTCTGTCTGTGAGTTTGAGATGTGTCTCTTGAAGGCAGTGGATGGATAGATCTTGTTGTCTAATCCAGTCTGCTACTCTTCGTCTTTTTATAGGCGTGCTTAACCCATTAACATTCAGTGTAATTAAATCTAATTGCAGTTAAACATTAAATCTCATACTATTTGTGTTTGATATTTTTCTTTCTTCCCTGTTTAGGGTGATGTATGTGGATGAGGAGCTTATTCTTGTCTTCAATTTCTCCATTTGCTTTGTGATATTTTGGGTGCTCTTTTCCGTGTTTTGGTTTCTGTGTATTGTTACACCCTGTGGTGATCTCATATTCATCTGCTACAGTTGTTGTTTTCTTGTCCATGAAGACCTGGATAGCATTTTTTGTATTGCTGGTTTTGTTTTTACATATTTTTTAAATCAGTGGTTCTCAACCTTCCTAATGTCATGACCCTTTAATACAGTTCTTCATGTTGCAGTGACCCCTCAATCATACAATTATTTTCGCTGCTACCTCATAATTGTAATTTTGCTACTGCTATGAATCATCATGTAAATATCTGATTTGCAGAATGTATTTTCATTGTTACAAATTGAACATAATTAAAGCATAGTGATTAATCACAAAACAATTATGCAATTATATATTGTGAAATATTTATTTCTAATTACAAATAAATGAATTTTTTCTTGTAGCATGGGTAACATTCTTCATACAGGGTACTCATATATAGGCGTATCTGCATGTGGGCGGATCCACCTGGAGACAGATAGAGGAGTGGTATCTCTGTTCCTAAGCCCATCAGAAATATGTGTTTTCCAATGTGTACCGGGAACTTCAACATGGATCCTGGAGGAGAGAGTGGGAATTGTGGGGAGGGGGCGGAGACAAGAGGCACAAAGAATGGAGACAAGACAGTATCTTGATCAATTCTCGTTTAATGGACAAAGAGTTACAGCTTATACGGGCAAGCAGTGGGGGAAGATCCCGTGGCACATGCAAATTAGGCTACTTTGGCGACAGGCCAATCAGGGAGTTCAGGGGAGCACGTCCTGCCCGTGAGTCAGTAACGGCTTACAGTCTTCAACCAGGTACGCGGAGTGGCATGTTTATGCAAATCAGGCATGGGCGAGGAACAGCACACTTTGTTTCCTTAAGCTTTACAGGCTGGGTACTTTCTGGGAATGCTGACCACAAAACAGAATCTTACAGACAGATAGAGACTCCCTTATCTATGTCTGGCAAGCTAGGAATGTCAAACACAGCTGCAGTGCTCTGTCGCATAAGCTGGGCTAGAAGAATACCCAGAGCTCAGGCTAATAAATTCCAAGTAATGGCCGGGCCTCATGGCTCCGGACACCAATGATCTTAGGCGACCCCTGTGAAAGGGTTGTTTGACCCCAAAGGAGTCACAACCCACAGGTTGAGAGCTGCTGCTCTAAATATTTCCTTATTTGAGAAAATTTCTATTTCTCCTTTAAATTTGATGGAAAGCTTTGCTAGATAAAAGATTCTTAGTTTGCAGTTGTCTTTAAAATTTTGGAATTTGTTAATCCAATTTCTTCTTTCCTAATGGTCTCAGCAGAGAGGTCTGAACTCATTCTTATCTGCTTATCTTTATATGTGACTGCCTTTTTCTCTCTAGTTGCTCTCATGATCCTCTCCTTTCCTTTGAAGTTGGATAATTTGACTACTATGTGTCTTGGTGTGTTTTGGGGTGTTTTTTGGTGGGGGTGGGTAATCTAAGTGATGTTCTGTCTGCTTCTTGGATGGTTATCATCTTCTCCTTTGTAATATTGGGGAAATTTTCTTCCCAGAATTCCCTTACTATTTTAACTGTGGGCTTATTTGGTTTCTTCCTGCTTAGGGTCTGTGTAAGTCTGGGTTGACCCGAGAAACAAATTCATAGATGCTCATACATGTATAAGAAAGAGCTCTATATGAAGAGTACTTGTATATAAATAAAACATCCCAGCCTAGTCCAGATCAAGTCTATAAATCCTCTATTAGCCCATATGGTTGATGCAAGTCTATAAATTCCTCTTCAGACTCATGCAACATATGCAATGACACCAAATTCAAGAAGTTCACAGGCCAGTGGGTGGAAAGTCTTAAGGATCCAGTGGTAGAGACTGGCTTGGGTCTCCACATGGCTCTTTTGGCTCCATGGCTCTGACTCCATCAGCATAGCTCCACGTGGCTTGTCAACAGGAATGTCTCACAGGGAGATAGTATGTCCTGCTTCCAAGTAGGAAGACAGGAGTTCCCAGAATCCTTAGGAGAAGGCCATGCCCACACAGAGGCCTCATAGGCTGTGAACTGATTGATGGACTAGCCTCCTCCCCTTCACAAGTTGACAGGAGATTATCTAACTACCACAGGGACCCAATAATTCAAATATTTTTACACTTCATGAAATCCCACATCCTCCTCATACTTTCTTCAGATTTTTTTGTTTGTTTGATTGCTTCTCTTTTTTGCTGAATTCTGCTTGATTATCTTCCAGATTGCTGATTCGATTTTCCATTTATTCCATTCTATTGTTGAGATCTTTCACCTTGTCCCCGGATTCTGCTACCTCATCCTTTAACTCTTGAATTTCCCTTCGTTGTGAGGATTCTTGTATCACTATTTGGTCATCTGTTTCAGGATTGATCTCCAAATTTCTTGTATGCCTCTCAACATCATTCTCTGGAATTCCATATCCAGTTGCTTCTTCTGTAAGCTTGGGTGATCTTCAGTAATTGATTTCTGTTTCTCTAGATTTGTGTGTGTGTCTGTGGCAGCTTCACCAGAAGCTGTTGACTGCTGTCTGCATTACATCGTGAATGAACTAAGGTGTTTTTTTGGCTTCTGTGATTTGCAGGGAGGAGAGCTGGATCTATAGGTTAGGGGAAGATCAGTTGGTTGCCAAAGAAGACATTGTGTATAAATTATGAGGGTGTGTTAGTTGGGTGTATAGGAAAATAAGGTATAGGTGCCCGGGAGTATATTTTCGTTGGTGGTATTAATCAGGAAACTTTACTGTTACGTGTGTTAATTTTGAATGAGTTGGTAAAGAGGAGTATGCGAGATAGAGTTTTACTTGGTAAATTAGAGAAAAATGTGTATTGTTGAGGTGTAGACATAGGTTCTAGGATTCTGGTGCATAGGAGGTATATTAAATCTACCAGAGTCCCTTATGAATCTTTTAAATTATGAAAAGAAAAGTGCTGTCCTTCAATTATCTGTGTTTATAACAGAAGTCCCCTGTGTAGTAGGTTGTTGCACAACTCAGAATTCTCCCCTCCTTACATACAGTCCCAGGGTGGGTATAGGCTTTTGTAGCTGGTGCCCAGGAAGAAGGGGACTCTGATCAGAAGGTGGTGGGGCTAAGGCCAGTGGGACCCTGTGTTCTCTGGCTACCTTGCCAGGGGCAGGGAAGGTCACCGAGTACCCCTGACATGCTGAGTTCCAATGCCCTGGAGAGGAAAGGTTCCCTGTGTTTTCTTTCTCAGCTGTAAGAGCCCCCAATTAAATGATCTTTTTTAAAAAATGAGTAAGTATAAGAACTACCTGAAGCCAGTTATGCCACAGGTTTGAGTTGTGTCTCCATCTCACTGATGCCGGTTCTCTCCCTAGAAAGCTAGGGTTATCTATCTGGTGGGCCTAGCTGCACCCTTGCTACTAGGGGAGTACTCAGGGGTTCCGCAATGGGATTGTTCCAGCTGGGATTCAGATTTGCTGGCTGCAACAGTCTCCAGCATCCAAACCCTAAAGAAGTCTAGGTGAATGTCCTTATGGTCCCTTAGTTGGGCAGTCTATCCTGGGCCTCTTCCCAGCGTGGGGTATCACAGGGGCATGCACAGGCTGGTAACACAGGGCTATGCCAGGTGTGGGGGGAGTGGGTGGACTGGTAGTGCAAGTGCTTGGGTTGGTGGCGAAAGTATGGGAGCAGAAGGAGGGGGAAACTTAAGTGGTGGAGGTGAACCAGTCTGGGGCAGGAATCTCAGGGAGCTGTAGGGGTGGGGTCACAGGAAAGCATGACTCCCAGGCATCTCGGGCCAGGGAGAGTCAGGGTGCCCTTGCCATGTGTTGCTGGTGCTGGGATCATGAAGCACGCGTCTCAGGTGTGGGGAAACACAGGGAAATGTGTGTGGTGGTGAGTACCACTGCGCCATCTCTGGGGAAACTGCCAAAGGTCCCAGGGTACTGTGAGACTAACGCTCGGTCTGAATCCCATGAATTGGCCCACTCTCCTACAGAACCATCGACAACTCACAGGGAAGAGACAGACAGTGTACCTACATTGGTGCCATCTCCCCAGAAGTGAATGTTGAGTTTTAAAGTAATGATTCCATAGAGTCTCAGCCTACAAAAATCAGCATATGAGCATGCTATCTCTGTAAATTCTCCCTGTCGCCTTCCACATTGTCTTTCCACCTATGGCCATGAGAGAACGCAGAAGAAAATAAAATGTAATTATATTCTTGTATATGCTTTATACAATTGATGTATGTATATGTATGGATTGTGATAAGAGTTGTATGAGCCCCTAATAAAATGTAAAAAAAAAGAGAGAAAAAATTATATTCTGTTCATTCTTGCATTCCTACATAAATATATTTATATAGAACATTGATCAGATGTTCTGCCTGGAATTAATTTAGTTCATTAGAGAAGTCCACTTAATTAAGGTGCCAGTGGTTTCCCTGTGCAGAGAAACTGGGAGATCCAAGAGCCAAAATCGCGTATAACCACTGGTTCTTAGACTATGGCTAATTATCTCAGGATTTCAGGCATCATTTGTACCAATTAGAACTAAGAAAACTACAAATTCCTCAGCTTGATGGAAGAATAAACTTTCGGAGAGCTCAGTCCCCTGGGATTCTCTGGAACACATCCGTAGAGGCCGATGTCCCGAAGGAAGCTGTGCAGGGCCCCGCTAACAAATCATTATTTTGAGAGAAGAAATCTTGACCCAGTATGAACTGATCTCTCTGAATATAATTCTCCTAAATTCTAAAGGAATTTTGCCACTTTTGAAAGCTTTACATAGGGACTTCAATATCACAGAACGCCACTTGCCTTAAATTTTAGGGGGAGTCCTTTTCCTAAATCAGAAAGAAAAAGAAAAAATATTCTCCTTCAATTAAACTGATTGTGGCCAGTTTCTGCTTTTTCTCCTTTCAGTCCACTTGTGGTCAAGGACACACCTTGGGACCAAACCGGCTTCCCTGGGATTCACTAGCGCTGTGAGTATTGCTTTGTCGCAAAGGCAGAAAGAATGCTGTTCTTCATTACGTTTTGTTTTTCTGTAGCATAAATACATAAACCTGGCTTTGAAGCCTTGTAGTCTTGAAGTACATTCTAATGGATGAATTTCCGTTTCCAGCCGAAAAGTCATTACAATAGCCTTTGAACTTAGAGCTTCCTAAAGGAAAGACATCTTTATTTATTGCACTTTAATGGAAGTCATCCATCCTGGGGTTGAATTTCAAGCTGGTTGTCTTTTTTTCCATTCCAACTCAATGCAGTCCACAAGCACGGATTCTAGATGCATATCCCTCTGTGGAGCCTATAGTGTAAATACTGACGGTCCCTGCTTAAAGGTGTCTATCACTGGGCTTCTTCAAATGTAAGCCGTAGTTAAAGTCTTGGGGAAAAAAAGGAAATTTTCTACCATTAACACTTAAAAAAAAGAAACAGAAAATTTGGGGAATGATTATGGGTATGGTTGGAAATGAGAACTATTGTTAATGTCATTGAAATGTACAAACTGAAAATATTTTTGCCTACATATTTACTGCAATTAAAACCACAACAAGGAAAAGGCAAAACTTTCACTGTCCTTACCCTAAATCCAGAGCATCATATAAATCTATAAACACTGTTTTCTTTTTTTAAAACTTAAGAAAAACAAGATTATGTATAGCCATAATCTTCACAGCCGAGAAAGGCCAGGTCTTGGGAGAAAGAATTCAATCCAGGCACCATTGAACGTGAAAAGTTAACTGTAACCAAGATAGTCTGAATAGCCTGAATAAGGAAGAAACTATATCTCTAATTAGAGTCAAATCAGGTAGGAAGGTTTGCATGCAGCAAAACCCACCAACAGAAAGGCTGAGCCTTAGAACAATCAGCCATAGGCAATCAAAAGGGCAGCATTTGCACAGAATTAAAGTCCTGAGGGCAGGAAAGGTTAAAAACGAATATCAAATGGAAGAAGAGAGGAAGAGGGATAAGTGATTGCAAGCAGTGTCATGAAACAAATGTGTATGGATTATTGTATGGACAATCAAGTTGCTGAAGTTATCCCACTACTAGCCCAACAAAATGTAAAAGAAAGAAAAATTGGAAGTAGAACTAGACTTTGAGATAAATTATTCAGCGAGCTTTTATCTCTCCAACATTTGAAATAAGAGAGAGCAGCACATATAAATGTATGCATATGTCAATCTATACAAACTTACAGATAACGGAAGACTGTAACAATAAGCTTTTCATTTACAAAATTATTTTTAAATACCTTGTAGGTTTATTTTTACCAGGTCCTGTGCTAGACCCTGTAGCTACATTTGCTGGCTCAAAGAACTTGAAATCTACGTAGAAAGCAACATAAATAGAAAATACAATTCTTTTAGTGGCTATCTATGTAGTGACTGGCTAAATTTGTGTTTTCCAATGGTCTTGGGCGACCCCTGTGAAAAGGGTCATTCAACCTCCAAAGGGGTCGCAACCCACAGGGTGAAAACCGCTGATTCAAACTCACTGCTATTGAGTCAATTCTAAATCATAGAGACCCCATAAGACACCAAAGAACAGCCCCTGAAGGTTTCCAAGACTGGAACTGTTTATGGGAGTAGAAAGCCTCGTCTTTCTTTAGTGTTTAGTTCTGTACTTAAAATTCCACATAAATTTAGTTTCCTACTAGTTATTTTCTTATATATTGCTATCTTGCTAACTCTTGGATATTGTTATCTTGCTAACTCTGGGTATCTAAGCTTCCTCAGAATCTCAAAAAATATTATGTGTATTCACAACACAACCCAGTCTAATTAGCTGTCACAACCCAGTCTAATTAGCTGTCCAGGCAGCTACCTCTGATTAAATAGCCCTGCACTTGCTCTGTATCTTTCTGCTGAATACTACTGCTAATTCCGTTGATACTCCTATGGCTGCTATTTGGGCCTTATAATGTAAACCCAGGCCAGGTTCCTTACAAGAGTGAAGAGAATATGTCTGTGACCAGGATCTCCAAAGGTCTAATTGCAATATGCTCCATAAAGCATGCATCAGGGAGACCAGCAAACACCATGCCACTCCTTCCACACTCATATTCAGACACACACAAACACACATTTTTCCATATGTGAGCCACTCCTTGACTCAATAGGTCCCCCTCCAACAATGTTAAGAATCCATGATGTTTAGCTGCTTCCCCAGAAGCCTGTCCCATCTGTAAGTCTATCAGACATGCTAGGACCAGCCTGAGTCCTAGCTTCTGCTCAAGGTGCAACCTCTGTTCTTCCTCCATTTCCACGGCCATTGGGTGCTAGCTTGGAATGCATTTTCTCTCTTCCACTTCTCCTCTCTGATTTAATTTCTCTAGAACTTAGTTTTTGAAGGACGTGCTGGTTCAGAGTTAGAATCTTTCCTTTCCATATGGGAGACTCGGGTTCTGTTTCGGGCCAGTGCACCATATCCGCAGTATTCTGCATGACGTTCGATGGACCGTGTGTGTTGGCTAAGGTGCAGGACAGCGTTCGCCTTTAGTGACATCGTGAGGTACACAGTGGATTGCTAACCAGAAAATCAGTAGTTCAAAACTTCTTCAGAAAAAAAGATGAGGTTTTCTACTCCCCTAAAGATTTCTTCTAAGGTCAGTGTAAGATATGAAAAAAATAATAATTTATAACTTATCAAGGGGTCACGAGGGTGGGGGGAGGAGAGGAGTTGATATCAAAGGCTCAATAGAAAGTAACTGTCTAGAAAAGAATGATGACAACACATGCACAAATATGCTTGATACAATTGATGCATGGATTGTTATTAGAGTGGTAAGAGCCCCCAATAAAATGATCTTTTAATTAAAAAAAATACAAATTCTGCAATGTATACCCATATATTTTTTTTCTCTGAAGGAGTTCGAGTTTTAAAACAGTGTCAGCATTGTTCATTTAGAATTTTGCTGCTTGAAGAATTATAGAAATAAAATTAAAACAAAGGTTTCCACTAGTAAAATCGATGAGAGCAGTCCTACTCTCTCCTCTCTGGTATCTATGAGTGGGAGTCTTTTTAGTCTGTGCATGGTGACCATCTCTAGAGCAAGTAACAAGATTCCGTTTAGGACCTCCTTCTCTGAATAACCTCCTCCCTCCCTCCCCAGGCTGGGTGCAGTGTCCCTTCCTCGTGCTCCCATAATAATCTGTGCACAAATTCACACTTCCACTCACAGGGTAGGTTATAATTGCTACATATGGTCTCTCTCCCTATCAATAAGCACCAGTAGGATTTGCAAACTAGCACATTTTATTTTGGGCTGGAAAGCCCATGACACTTTGTGTGGCAAGAAAGATAATTCCATATCTATCTTATACAGGCTCAGCCAATTACAGTGACTTTCCACTACTCTAACCAGCAACGTTTCTTAAAAATCTTCTCAGTTTTTGTGGCTTTGCTTGATAAATCCCACTTTAAACAACCTTTGCAGGCTGTGAGTGCGTCGCTCGTGGAGTCTCGGGCGGCGCTTCATCAGTGTAAGTGTTGCCCTCACTCAGATAACATATGGTGCTTGTTTTAGTGCATTGAAAGCATTGGTCAGTGTGTGTGTGTGTGTGTGTGTGTGTGTGTGTGTGTGTGTGTGTTTGCCGCTTTATCTGTGGAAAAATATTGAAACCACTGCTCCAAAGAAAGTTAACTAAGAGGAAAACTGGGAGTCATGTTAGAGTTGAAGAAGGAAATCATTGAGGAACTTGAATCTGATTCCTAGTTGTATGATTTGGTGGCTGAATACAACATGACTAAGTCGCCATTATCAATACTTTCGGAAGAAAATGTGATTAAAGAAGCCAATGTAGCAAAAGGTCTGGAATCATTTACCACAAAGCAAAGAACCCAGGCCATTGAAGAGGTTGAAAAGTTGCCATTAATTTGGATAAATCAGAAACAACTCCATGGCAATAGCTATCAGAGACAAGGATATGCAGAGGGCTCAAAGCCTTGATGGTGATTTAAAGTCCTGGAAAAATGAATTTATCAGTGCAGGTTGGGGGCCTCAGAACCAATTGTTTGGTTTTCCAATATTTCCTATGGGAATAATATGTTTAGATCACGAAATTTTGGGGTTTTGAGCACAAATTTGAACGAATTAAATTCGACAAACCAAGGTATCATTTTATATTGGTCGTTAGCAGATGTTTAAATGCTAAAAATTTCTTTAGCTTCTTGGAGCTTGTAGATTATAGACAAAGAATAATTCTTTCCTCATCTAGAAAAGAGGCAGGAGGAAGTGGAAGTAAATTTTGGGGGTGTTTTCTCATATGAAGAAGAATTGAGGTGCATGCCGATAAACTGTATGCTGCCTATTTGATACAGGTTCCTATGTACTTTGAAAATGTGCAGTTGATTTGAACAGTAGTTTACCTTACCCGTATCAATGAAAATAATATGAGAAAATATCCTGAATTTAATAGAAGAGAATGTACTAGTTTCTAGTGATGGTGGATTGAGGTTTGTTATTGGGTACTAGAAAGAAAGTTCTCATCCTATAAATTCAATGTGCAAACAGAGTATTTGGCATGAATACATAAAAAGTCACAAAAGGAGATTTTGGTGGGAATATGTCTTCCAGAATTTCCAAGTTGTTTCCTTAGCATTTACTACTCTTTTCACTTTTTTTAGGTTAACATCTCACAGGTCTTTATTCAATGAAGAGTAGTACTTACTATATCCCAGAAGAGATATTGGGTGATATAAATGTTTAACACACTTGGCTGATAACCCAAGGTTGAAAGTTTAAATCCACCTAGAGGAGTGGTTCTCAACCTTCCTGATGCCACGACCCTTTAATACAGTTCCTCAAGTGGTGACCCCTAACAATAAAATTATTTTCATGGCTACTTCATAAGTGTAATTTTGGTACTGTTATGAATCAAGCGACCCCTGTGAAAGGGTCGTTCGACCCCCAAAGGGGTTATTACCCACAGGTTGAGAACTGCTGACCTAGAGGAATCTCACAAGAAAGGCCTAGTCATTCATTAATAAGACTATCAATAAAATTACCTTATATCCCAGAGGAATTATTTATAATGTTCTGTATAATAAAATGATAATTATATCTCTAAGGTGAACCAGAGACATATATAAACCATAGATACACAAACGGCAGTCACACTTAACTCTAGTCCCAATCTGAGAACAATTCACTCTTATGAAATGGCTCTCTTGATGGTCACCCTCATGAAGAGATCACTGAAGATATGGGTGCTGCAGCAAAATGTGGTAGAGCAACTAGAGGATCTCCAGCTGTCAGAAAGTATGGTATCGGGGGTCTTTTGAAGGCTTATCATCAACCAAGCAGCCATCTAAGTGAGGCATCAACTAAGTCCACATGGGAGAAGCACACCAGCCTGTGTGATTCAAGGATTGTAAATAATAAAATCTAAATCTGAAGGAGGAAATGGTATCAGAGCTTAAATTGTGAACACCTGGTTTGTAGAAGGCTATGGATGACTGTGGAAGGCAAAACATTTGCAGGGTCTCCTCATGGATTAAACCTCTGATGAATTCCCTCTGACCACAGTCCAGGGAAGTGAGCAGCCCTGCTATCAGCCAAAGAACATTCTAAAGTCGATTATGGCAGACATTGTTAGATTAAGAGGCAATACATTATCATTTGATCTCCATTTGATCCATCTTGAAGTTGTTACACTTTTTAATATTTTCTTCTTTTCTGTTGATTGAGATTTTTGTTTTGTCATTGTTATTGAAGGTGTTTTATTCTTTCTTTTTTGTTTGCTTGCTTGCTTGCTGGCTTCCTGTTTGTGTTTTGTATGATCTTCTGTCTTTGAAATTCAAAATATGTAGATCTTTAGAAACAGCAACTGGATTGATAATCACCTAGGGGCATGGCAGGGGAGGGTGGAGGGAGAGGAGGAGCTAACAACAATGAGTTCAAGAAGAAAATATTCTAAATATCATTGCATTATTAAATTGTGTGATGTGTGATATATATGCCAACAAAACTATTTTTATGCTTATTGTTTCTTTTTTAAAAAAACATTTTATTAGGGATTCATACAACTCTTATCACGATCCATACATACATCAATTGTGTAAAGCAAATCTGTACATTCCTTGCCTTAATCATTTTCAAAGCATTTGCTCTCCACTTAAGCCCTTTGCATCAGGTCCTCTTTTTTTTCCCCTTCCTCCCCACTTCCCCCTCCCTCATGAGCCCTTGATAATTTAGAAATTATTATTTTGTCATATCTTGCCCTGTCCAACGTCTCTCTTCACCCCCTTTTCTGTTGTCCGTCCCCCAGGGAGGAGGTCACATGTAGAACCTTATAATCGATTCCCTCTTTCCAACCCTCTACCCTCCCAGTATCGCCATTCACACCCCTGGTCCTGAAGGTATCATCTTCCCTGGATTCCCTGCGCCTCCAGGTCCTATCTGCACCAGTGTACATCCTCTGCTCTATACAGACTTGCAAGGTAGAATTCGGATCATGATAGTTTCAGGGGAGGAATCATTTCGGAACTGGAGGAAAGCTGTATTCTTCATTGGTGCTACATTGCACCTTGACTGATTCATCTCCTCCCCTAGACCCCTCTGCAAGGGGATCCCCAGTGGCCAACAAATGGGCTTTGGGTCTCCACTCTGCATTTCCCCTTTCATTCACCATGGTAAGATATTTTTTTTTGATGATGCCTTATACCTGATCCCTTCGACACCTCATGATCACACAGGCTGGTGTGCTTCTTCCATGTGGGCTTTGTTACTTCTGAGCTAGATGGCCGCTTGTTTAACTTCAAGACTTTAAGACCCCAGATGCTATCTCTTTTCATAGCTGGGCACCATCAGCTTTCTTTGCCACATTTGCTTATGCACCCGTTTGTCCTCAGCGATTGTATCATGGAGGTGTGCACCCAATGATATGATTTTTTGTTCTTTGATGACTGATAACTCATCCCTTCAGCACCTCTGGGCCCCACAGGCTGGTGTGCTTCTTCCATGTGGGCTTTGTTGCTTCGGAGCTAAATGGTTGCTTGTTTATCTTCAAGCCTTTAAGAACCCAGACGCTATATCTGTTGATAGCTGGGCACCATCAGCTTTCTTCACCACATTTGTTTGTTCACCTGCTTTGTCTTCAGCGGTGGTGTCGGGAGGGTGAGCATCATAGAATGCCAATTTAATAGAAGAAAGTATTCATGCATTGAGGGAATGCTTGAGTAGAGGCCCAAGGTCCTCTGCCACCTAAGCCTATAAATATAGGGACATAGATCTCTTTCCCCATCCTCATATATATTTGCATATGTACATGTCTTTGTCTAGACCTCTATAAATGCCCTTTGCCTCCTAGCTCTTTCCTCTATTTCCCTTGACTTTCCTCCTGTCCCACTATCGTGCTCCATCCCCACCTGGGTTTCAGCTATACCTGTTTGTTACCTTAACCCACCTCACCACCAATTTGGATCCCTTGTGTTCCCTTGTCCCTGGGTTTGTTACCACCACTTCCTTACTCCCCCTATCCCATGCCTCCACCCACAGAAATGTCAGTCCCATTATTTTTCCTCCAGATAGTTCATCCAGCCTATCTTATTTAGACAGACCTGCGGAGATAATATGCACAAAAACAAGACAGAGCAAAACCAAGCAACAGTATACAACAAAACAACAACAAACCACTGACAAAGAACAAAACAAAACACATCAAGAAAGAAAAGCTGTAGTTAGTTTTTATCAGCCATTTAAAATTCTATGAAGCACAATTTTACTATGACACTTACAGGGCTGCCCTGATTCAGAGTCATTGTGTGATAATTGCTACTTATATACAAGATGCTGATTCCACTGATCTTGGTATTTTTAGTTAAAGTTTATTTTATTTCCCGACTTACCAAGCATGAAGCAGCTTTGTACATCTAATTTTGAAATTTTTTGAGTCTCCTTTAATAAACACAGTATCTGAAATGAAATTTGAAAGTGGATTATTATTAAAACTTTAAAGAAGTCTGTTGTGTTATCCAAATTGAACCACTAATATCCTGGTTTTTAAATTATGTCAATACATGAACAACGGGGCTTCAACTTTCTTCCTGCCCTTGTGGAGGCTTCAACTTTTTATGGAGACACTTCATTATCTTTCAATTCCATTTTTTCCCACGAATTTTGTGAAGACTCCTTGTCTGTTCATACTCACCTTTCTTAAACATAGCTATATTACAAAATTCAAGAATTTTCATTACAAATATAATATGGGACTGGGTATTAAGTTTTTTAACTCACAGTTGTGTCTATACCATTATATAAAACTGTTCATTTTAAATAATCATATGTCTTATTGACACATAAACCATTAAATTTTTATTGTAGCTACATAAGAATTTTAAATATTTAAAGGCACTATTTGGTATTCAAGGGTACTTAATAACTTTCGAAGTCCATTAAAACTGCTTGGGGAGACAAAGGAACAAACCAAGTCATAAGTAAGGAAGAGGTGTTCTGTATGAATGTACATGCGTATGTGGGGGGACTGGTGCTGACGGACCCAGAATCCACCTTTTTCATGTGTCGAAACTGTATTCAAGTATACTTGACAAATATACAGCTTCTGAGCCACTTTTTCTTTTCTGCTGTTCTAGGATAGAATGAGAAATGGCACAGCAATTACAGAGTTCATTCTCCTAGGTTTTCCTGGGATCCAAGGACTACAAACTCCTCTCTTTATAGTGATTTTTCTTATCTACATATTAACTATTGCCGGCAATGGGCTCATTATTGTCATAGTCTGGGCTGAGCCTAAGCTACAAATTCCAATGTATTTCTTCCTTTGCAACTTGTCCTTCCTTGAGATCTGGTACACCACCACAGTTATCCCCAAACTGCTAGAAACCTTGGTGGTGGCAAGAGTAGTCATTTGCATTCCTTGCTGCTTGGTACAAGCCTTCTTCCACTTCTTCCTGGGCACCACCGAGTTCCTCATTCTCACTGTCATGTCCTTTGATCGCTACATAGCCATCTGCAAGCCCCTTCGTTACTCCACCATAATGACCAGCAACCTTTGCTTGCAGCTGGCCATCAGCTCCTGGGGAGTAGGTTTCACCATTGTCTTCTGTCAGATGCTACTGCTAGTCCAGCTGTCATTCTGTGGCAACAATGTCATCAATCATTTCTACTGTGATGTCGGTCCCATCTTGAAAGCAGCCTGTGCTGACACCACTCTTTTGGAGCTCCTGGGTCTCATGGCAACCACCTTAGTAATCCCAGGTTCACTCATGTTTACCATGATTTCTTACATCTACATCTTGTCTACCATTCTACGCATTCCTTCAGCTTCTGGACGCCAGAAGGCTTTCTCTACCTGTGCCTCTCACCTCACAGTTGTCACCCTGCTCTACGGGGCTGTTCTGTTCATGTACCTGAGACCCTCTACACACTCCTCCTTTAAGATTAATAAGGTGGTATCTGTGCTCAATACTATCCTTACCCCACTTCTGAATCCCTTTATTTACACCATTAGAAACAAAGAGGTGAAGGGTGCCCTAAGGAAGGCAATGACTTGTCCAAAGGCTCATCATCAAGAGTAAAACATGAAGCAAAGTCCATAGTTTTAACTGGAGTGTGTGAGGAGAACTTGTAGTCCATGAGAGAACCAGTTCTAAAAGCTGGAGATGTCTGCCAGATTTAGAGACGCCTACTGTGGTAGTTACATAATTTTGTGTTAACTTGAAGTGTAGGGGTGGAGTGTAGCCTGGCAATCAGGAACAGCCTGCTGGTGCCTCCTAGTGGGTGTGGTCTTCTCATAAGAAGGATCCTGGGAACTTCCTCACTCTCTCTGCTTCACGCCCCTGCTGTCGAGTCACTCAGAGAGCTGCCAGAGCCACTGCCATTGGATCAACACAACTCTACACCTACCAGCAGTGATGTTTCTGCATTCAGCATCATTGCACATGGCTTCGTGAGTCTGAAGCAGGATTTATGAACTAGTATTGGAATTATTGACTTGAGTTGGACTGGGCTGGGATGCTTTATTGATACATAATTACTTCTTGATATAAAACCATCTCTTACACATTTATGAGTGTCACTGGATTTGTTTTTCTAGTCAACACAGCCTAACACACCTACTTAAGTCCAATGCTGATGTTTCTAACATCATCAGTGATGAACATTAAAAAGAAGACATTCAAGGAGCCATAATTTAGATCTGATTTCTTTCACTCATATGAAATATGAAGGTCCAAAGACACCAAAAGTGGTCCAAATTCCACTATTGTTTAGCCTCAGTGACCAGAGGAATTATAGGGCTATTTTGTAGTACAGAGTTTGAGACTTCACAATGGGCTGTTTTGGGGCTGCTTGGATCCAAATGTCTCTCCAAAAATGTTGGTAGCTCATCTCACACCAATAAAGTAACAAGCACACAAGGGCTATCATCCCTGTATATTAATAATTTTCTGTTATCAACAACTTGAATGACAGGTTGAGTTGATCAACAGATCTGAAACAAATCCTGAATTGACACTGAGCTTATGAGTTTATTTGTTACTAAAAGTATACAGTTCAGTAATGTCGTTATTATGTGTTCCAGAATAGTGGTTATTGAAAACTGGATTTATTATTCAAGCTTAGAAAAGGTTAAGCAGGTTATTTCACTACAGATCTTATTTTTTAAAAATAATTTTATTGGGGGCTCTTAAAACATTCCACACATCAATTTTATCAAGCATATTTGTACATATGTTGCCATCATCATTTCTAAAACATTTTCTACTTGAGCCCTTGGTATAAGTTCCTCTTTTTCCCCTCCCTCTCCCACCCTCCCACCCTTGTGAATCCTTGATCAATTATATATTATTATTATTATTTCATAACTTACACAGTCCGTTGTCTCCCTTCACCCACATTTCTGTTATTTGTCTCCTTTTTTTTTGGGGGGGGGGGCGCTATCTATCCAACCTTGTAATGGATTTTCCCTTTCTACCCTCTCTGACCATCCCTACCCTCATGATATTGCTACTCTCACTATTGTTCCTAAGGGATTTTTATCTGTACTACAGATCTTAGGAACTTTTAAACCTATGTTGAAGAAAACATTTTCCCAATCCCATGATTATACATATGTGATGATTAATTTTATGTGTAAATTTTTGTTTAGTAAAGCACTCGTCTAGTTACTGTTAAGAAGAAATTACATATGATTAAATCCATAGGCTTAAGTAAAGCAGATTACCATCCATATTGTGGCTTGGCCTCATTCAGTCAGTTGAAGACTTTCTGAGCCAAAAGGAAGACTCCCCATGTGTTCTGCACTCAAACTATACATATACAATTTTCCTGAGCACTTTTAATTTTTACTCTTCTAAATATCTGACCTACAAATTTTGAGACAGAATAGTATCAGAGTTTATAAGTTATAGGCTGATCTATGGATCTTATATTTACTAGCCCCCCAACAATCCTGTTTCTCTGTGTGTGTGTCTCTTTGATTTTCTCCCTGTCTAAATATACATATATATACACATATATAAATACATCTATATACTTCTATGTACAGAGATATAACAGAGATGTATATATACATGTATACATATATATGCACATACAACGGAGTACCCTCCCAAAAAATGGATAAAAGCTCTATTGGGTGAAGCTTTCATAGTATGCATTCTTCCCACGAAGCAAGAATCAAGCAACTAACTCTGAATTAGTGCACCCAGTGGCATCACCTGGGAAGGTTCTCTCTGGTCACAGTGAATTTTTTTGTAAAAGCAGTTTCACTCAAACCTCGTTTTTTGTGATGGCCAATTTAAGAGAACAACTTTCAGCTGTGAAATTTTGTTTCCTGCTCAGAAAAAATGCCACAGAAACTGTTGTGACATTGAACACAGCTTACAAGGACAGCGCTATGGGAAAATCTCAAGTGTAAAAGTGGTTTTCTCATTTTAAAAATTGTAAAATGTCAATTGATGTCAAACCTCATTATGGATGTCTGCCAATTTCTGAACCAAAAGAAAATGTCGACAAAACCCATGTATATGTGCTCAAAGACTGACAAGAGACCATTGAAGAGATGGGGGAGTTATCTGGACTATTTTGGTGCTTGGTTCCACAAATTTTAACAGAAGATTTGGGAATGAGAAGGGTCGCTGCAAAATTTGTTCCTCGGGTTCTGACTGACCAGGAAAAATAGCATCAAGGGAAAACATGCCCTGCTTTGAAAGAACAGCTCTGAAGTGACCCAGACATTTTCCGAGATCATTTCTGGTGATGAGACATGGTGCTATTCTTATGACCTGAAAACAAACATGAATCAAGCCAGTGGAAGATGCCAGTATCACCTCATCCAAAATAAAGCTTGTCAAGTGAAATCAAAGATCAAGACTATAGTCATTTGGTTTTTTATGTGAGTGGGATAGTGCATTTGGAGTTCATTCCACCAGGTCAGACTTTAATCAAGCTTTCTATAAGAGGTTCTGAAAAGATAATGTAACAGTGTGTCACCAAAAAAAGCCTGGCAACTTCTTTTTGTTTCCACAAATGTAGAGGACCATGAAAGGCAGACGTAGAAGAGGCAAAGAAAAAAACAAGAGAGGTGTTGTCAGCCATCCAAACAGATGAGTTTTAAAAAATGTTTCCAAGAATGGAATCACAGATTTGACAAATGTATTAAGTGCAATTGAGAGTACTTTGAATGTGATATGGTTGTTGTGTAAAAATAAAAATGTAAAGGCATAGTTTTGGGGAAAATAATTGGGGTTTTTTTTTTGCATACACTTTCATGTATAGATACCCATATTTATAGGTATCCATATATACATACAGGAGAGAGCTTCATAAAATTTGTGGGAAAAGTAAATTAATTATGTATAGGTACAAAGTATATACATACAAACTCACTTATATGACAGAACTTCAAAGAGTTCATGGAAAATGGAATTAAAAGATAATGAAAATTTACATGAACTTTTTAAACCCCCCTCATATGTGCATGCATGCACATACATGCACAGAGAAATGTAAGTCAAAAGTATCATGACTAAGACTCCAATTCATATGTGCACAGGCGTATCCCAACCCAAACAGGTTTAATGTGTTTCTGCAATCAGTGGATGTCTGTAGATACATTCTCTCGGTAATCTAACTGTTTTAGTCTCATTACGGTGCCTTTTTTAAAAGAACACATTTTGTGCGATGGGGGAAAATTATTTTGAAGTGAAGGCCAACATCAAATTTTTACCAAAGCTCAGTCAAAATTTTCTCAAATCATTGAAGCTTTGCAATAAATTTACCCCCTCCAAAAAAAAAACCGTTTTTAGATGGATCGAGTGTCTTAAAGAACTCCTCAAAGATGAGCCAAGAGAGGGAGAACCATCAACTTGGACAAATGAAGAAATTGTAGTTGAAGTCCAGAAACTGGTGTAAAAATACAATAAAGTTATCATTGAGACAATAGAATTTCACATAGATCATCATTGCAATTTTAAGAAAATATCAGCCTTGGCAAGCTTTCACATAGATGAATGCCAAAAACACTGAACAAAGACCACCTGGCTCAAAGAATTGATCTTTCCATCAGTCTTTTAAGCAAGATTGCAGCTAAGGTGTTGATTTTTTTAGTGCATACATATTTATGTGCGTGTATACTTATTTATATTTTATATTTCACTGGTTCTATTTTCTCTACAGAATCCTCAGACAATATCAAAGTGTCTGCCACATGACCTTAAACCTCACAGTTAGACTTCCTTAAGAGCTGTGGCCTCAATTACTAATGTAAGCCAGAATAACGACTGCCAAATGGGGATGTTACAGTCTTCTCCTTAATGAATCAAATAATGATGTAGGCAAAAATTTTTCTCTTTCCTTAGATCTAGATGGTCTTCTTCTGACTCAGAAAGATGTTCTCTCAGAACTAAACTTCCATTTTATCACTGCAGGTCTCTTACATGTCAAGGAGTAAGTGGGGTTTTGTTCATTCAATTCTAACTATCTTTGTGTGCCTTATAAATCTTCAAGAAAAGAGAAGAGAAAACACCCTTCCCAAGAATATTCAGCCAAACAAAATCTGTTGCTGTTCAGTGGATTCCAATGTACAGTGATGCTATAGGGAAGGGTAGAATGCCCAATAAGGCTTCCAAGTGGCAGGTCTGCGTTAAAGCAGGTTGCCAAGTCTTTCTCCCATGGAACAGCTGGCGGGCTTGAACAGTCAACCTTTATGTTGGCAGCAGAGTGCTTTTTAAAAAAATTAATTTTATTGGGGCTCATACAACTCATCACAATCCACACATATTTCAATTGCGTAAATCACATTTGTGCATTCGTTATCCTCCTCATTCTCAAAACATTTGCTGTCCACTTAAGCCCCTGGCATCAGCTCCTCATTTTCCCCCTCCCTTGCTGCTCCCTCCTCCCTCATGAATCCTTGATAATTTATAAATTATTATTTTGTCATATCTTACACTGTCCGACATCTCCCTTCACCCACTTTTCTGTTGTCCATCCTCCAGCAGGACTTATTCAGCAAAGAACCATTGCGTCTCTGATGAAAGGCTTCCTGCTGTTGTTGTCTTTAAGTGTTCCACTAAATTCTGCTCTGTTTCGGGGTAGCCGAGTATCACTGTGATAGTGAAAAATATGCAATTAAATCAGGGTTAATATTTTTTTCAAAATCTAGGACCAAAAAAATGAAATACAATAGAGACAACTTCTGAAGGAAGCATTTGGAGGGAGAGTGACTGAAGTTTCCCATTCAGAGACTGCTTAACTTGTGATGTAACTCCTATAGCTGCCTCTTCACCTGCCTTCTCAAGCCCCTGCTTTAGCCTTGCAACTTGATTGCTGGTAAGCCATAAAGATTAGAAGGAATTGTCCTTGTACAGCTTACCCTTTTGTTGGCATTTAATTAAAAGTGATAGTCTGTTCCAAGATGGACTGGCTGTATCCAGGGAATAGGAAGGGGGTCTGTTCTAGAATCACTTATTTCCCCATGTTATCATACTTTGTAGTGTGTTGGTCAAATGCCTCTTTTGGATACTGGTGAGATGTAAGCTAGCCTGGGAAGCACCAAGGCAAACGCTGATGCCTGGCTAGAATGAAGCCTCTGTGGGGCGGTGGACTCCTGAGTAAGATGAAGCCACTAAATGCAGCCTCGGGGATAAAATATGTCTCACCTGCAGTCTGTGCCCATGTGCTTGTCCAGGAGGCAGCTCCTCGACCTCTGTCCACCCCTGTACCTAAGGTACCAAGTGACAGCATCTGTAGACTCCATTACCACTTTAAGTAATTTCTTATATGATGCATAATATTAGCTTCCTAAATGACCTCAGCACATTCACTCTTGGACTTCTCCTTCTACACCATGTCCAGAAGCATCTTACCCAAAACTGCATACCTCATCATATCACTAAATAAGTTAAACTCCTCCTATAGCTTCCCATAACTTAAGTGCAAATAAGATAAAATAATAATTTATAAACGATTAAGGGTTCAGGGGGAGGGGGAGGGCAAAAAAGGAAAACGAGCTGATTCCAAGAAATCAAGTGGAAGGTGAATTTTGAGAATGACGAGAGCAACGAATGTATAAGGGTGCTTTACTCAATTGATGTATGTATGGATTGTGATAAGAGTTGTATGAGCCCCAATAAAATGATTTAATAAAATAATAATAAATAAATTTTTAAAAGAGACTGAGGATAGCAGACTGGCTATCAATCTGCTGCCTACAGGAGACACATTACAAGATTACAGAAAAAAATGGGCTGAGAATCAAAGACTGTAGAAAAATATACCAAGCTAATGGCAATTCCAAAAAAGCAGGGGTAGCAATATTAATCTCTGACAAAGTAGATATCAAGGTGCAAGCCATAACAAGGGATAAGGAGGGATACTATATAATGGTTAAGGGAACAGTAGACCAAGAACCAGTGAGCATAATAAATATATGTGTGCCCAATGAGAGACCCGTGAAATTTGTCAAACACTCCAAAATATTAAAAAGAAATGACAGGCTCAACAATTATAGTAGATAACTTTAATACACCATGCTCTAAAAAAGATAGATTACAGGGAAAGAATCTTGACAAGAGGCTAGAAATCTAAACATTACAATTAAACTAATTGGCCTAGTAGATATTTTCAGAGCTGTCCACCAAAATGAAAACTAATTTTTACATTCTTTTCAAGTCCATATGGCACATACTCAAAATTGACCACATGATGGGATACAAGTCAAATCTGTGTAAATTCAAGCACATAGAGATCATAGACTTCTCTCTCCAACTTCTATGCCATAAGGCTGGAAATCAACAAAAGGACAATTAAGAAAAAAAGGGAAAACAATTGGAGGATGAATAACTCTCTAATGGAAAAGGAGTGGGTACTGGCCCAGATCAGAGAAGAAATTAGGAAGTTTCTAGAACCCAAGGAAAATGAGAATACAATATACCCAAACCTTTGGGACACAGCAAAGGCAGTCATCAGAGGAAGTTTGATAGCAATACATGCATACATGGGGGGGGGGGGAGGAAGAGAGACTTATGATTAATATGTTGACACAAAACTTACAGCAATTAGAGCAGAATCAACAGAACAATCCTACTAATAGCAAAAGAAAAAATAAAAAAACTCAGTGCTGAGATTCATGAGAGAGAAAACAAGAAAATTATGGGGAAAAAATAGTGCAGCTAAAAGGTGGTCTTTGACAGTATTAACAGAATCAACAGACCAGTAGCAAACCTAACCAAAGAAAGGAAGGAACAAATTTCAATAGAAATGATGAGGGATGAAACAGGGCACATTACAATAGACCCTAATGAAATCAAAAGGATAATTACACAGTACTGTGAGGGCCTATACTCCAATCAATTCCATAACTTGGAAGACATGGACAAATACTTGGAAACATAATCCCTCCCTAGACTAACAAGATGGATGTCAAGAATCTCAACAGACCCATAACAATAAAAGACATAGACAAGGTTATCAAGGGCTTACCAACGAAAAAAAATTCACCAGGTCAGAGGGCTTCCCAGAATTCTACCAAACATTCAGGGAAGAACTGACACCAATCCTACACAGAGTCTTCTAGAACATTAAAAAAGATGGCAAACTCCCAAACTCTTTATGAAGCTAGTATAACTCTGAAACCTAAAGCGGGAAAGGATCCCAAAAGAATTGAGAACTACAGACCAATATCCCTAATGAACATTGATGCAAAAATCCTTAACAAAATACTAGCCAATAGAATACAAAAGTCTATAAAACAAATAATTCACCATGACTAAGTAGGATTCATACCCAGGATGCAGGGATGGTGCTACACAAAAATGACCATTAGTATTAATCGCCACATTGACATGAAAAATTTTAAGAACAGCATGATAATATCGATAGATGCAGAAAAAGCATTCAACAACATCCAACACCAATTCCTATTAAAGACACTCAAGAAGATAGGAGTGGAAGGAAAGTTCCTCAATATAATACAAACTATATATGAAAAACCAACAGCCAATGTGGTAGTCAATGGAGAAAAGACAAAAACAATCCCGCTGAAAAGGGGACCAGACAAGGATGCACCTTGCCCATACTCCTATGTTACATTGTGTTGGAGGTCTTGGCTAACAATATGTGGCAAAGGAAACCATCAAAGGTATTTGCCTGGGGACGGAAGAGGTGAAACTATGGTTATTTGCAGATGACATGATTTTATATATGGAAAATCCCAAAAGCTCCACAAGGGGAGTATTGGAAGCAATAGAGGAATATGGCAGAGTGGGAGGATACAAGATCAACAAACAGAAGTCTACCCAGCTATAATTGACATTGGATAGGACCACGGAAGAGGAGATCAAAAAGGCAGTACCCTTCACAATAGCCAAGCACAAATTTAAATATCTAGGGATATACCTAACTAAACAAACAAAAGATTTGTACAAGGAAAATTACAGAACACTATTATAAGAAACCAAGAGTGACATACCCAAATGGAATAATACCCCATGCTCGTGGATCAAAACATTCAATACAGTAAAGATGTCAGTTCTGCCCAAGGCACTATATAAGCTTAATGCTATCTCAATACAAATACTACTATCTTTCTTCAAATAATTGGAAAAACTGATTGCCAACTTCATATGGAGAGGGAAGAAGCCTGATGTTAATAGAGAGTTCCTCAATAAGGACACAGTTGGAGGGCTCGCTTTAGCACATATGATACCGCCACGTGGTCAAAACCACATGGTATTGGTACAATGACAGATACTCAGACCAATGGAAAAGAACTGAACCCCCAGATATAAAATCATCAGCATACAGACAACTGATTTTTTATAAGGGCCCTAAAAATATCAAGTGGGAAGTGGATACACTCTTCAACAAGTGGTGCTTGAAAAAAAAAAAGATATCTACCTGCAGAAAAAAGAAGCAAGACCCTTACCTCACTCCATTCACAAAATAAACTCATGGTGGGTCACAGATCTTGAGGTAAATCCCCAGACTATCAGGGCCATCAATAAGGGAATTGGGATCACCTGAGAACCTTGGCACAGGGAATACATAGGCTATCAGAAATAGGGAAGGAGACAAACACAGAGGAGGCACAAATTGACAAGTGGGATATACTGAAGATAAAACACCTGTGTACATTGAAAGAATTCACCAAGAGAGTAATAAGAGAGCCCACAGACTGGGAAAACATCTTTAACAATGACACAGCAGACAAAGGCCTTATTACTAAAATCTACAGTACTCTGTTAGCTTACAAAAAAAGGAAAAAATTAATTGCCCACTGAGGAGGTGGGCAATAAACCTGAACAGAAGTTTCACAAGGGCAGAAATTCGAATGGCCAATAAACATATCAGAAAATGTTCCCTATCATTAGCCATAAGAGAAATGCAATTTAAAACAACTATGAAATACCATCTAACACCCTCAAAGATAGCCTAATTAAAAAAAGCAGAAGGCAACAAGTGTTGGAGGGGCTGTGGTGAGATAGGAACTCTCGTCCACTGCTTGTGGACCTGATTATGGAAATCGATTTGGCAATATCTAAAACAGATGGAAACCAAGCTACCATACGATCCAGCAATCCAGTTACTGGACATATACCCAGAAGAGGCAAGAAACAAACCATGGCCAGACATCTGTGCTCCAATGTTCATGGCAGCAAAGCTCACAATTGCAAGGAGTTGGAAACAACCAAAATTTCCATCAACAGATGAATGGATCAAAAAACTGTGGTAGATACATACAATGGAGTACTGTGCATTCCTAAAAGGCAGTGATAAATGAGCAAAGCCCAATACCACATGGGGAGAACTGGAGGAAATTATGCTAAGTGAAGTAAGCCAAGCACAAAAGTCCAAGTACATGATTCTGCTAAGGTAAGATTAAAAGTGCAAAAGGGGCAAGGGAAAAAGCTACCATATTCATACATTCCTGTTGTGAGGTCCAGGTACTATGGCAGGGGTCAGACCCAATTTAAGAACACATATGGCAGCCAACTTAAAAGGAGGAGAAATGGGGGAACAAATGAACCACGGGTTCTGGGGGGAAAGGGCACTAACCCACCAAGGGGAGGTGTTGTTTATATTCCCACAGGAGAGGAAGAGAGAGAGAGACTAGACTTCAACCCCAGTGGGCCAAGACATGAATGCAACATACATGCTTAAAGCAGTGACCCAGCAGAGAGATCTTCAGGGCTGGCCCCATTCCCAACTACATGGACACCCTCCCTCCCCTCCAAGAAGAAAGCACTACAGAGGACAGATGTGAAGCTACAACTCAGGGAGAGGGGCGGGCTAATCAGAACACATAGGAGCAAACAAAGAGGGAGGGAGAGAGAGTGGAACACACCCTGGCCCACCAATCCCTGAGGACAAAATTCCTGCTCAGAGTACCCAATGCACAGAGAGCCATTGGGCAGACCTCACCACAAGACAAGATGTCCCTCACTGACCCATCTTGCTACAAGGGACAACACTGGAGGAATTGTGCCTGATCTGACCCCACCACATTGGGGCAAAATGCTTAGGGCGTGCAACACAGCAGCAAGGGGAGCAAAGCAATGAAGTCTCCAGGGAATTCCAAAAATAGACTTTGGGTCCAGGGCAAGACATCCCATCAGACTCAACCAGAAAACATGCCTAAAGGTCAACAAACAGACGTGGAACTATTTGCAGGCTTTTCTTTTTGTTGTTTGATTTTCTTTTGTTGTTTTGTTTTGCTCTGCCTTGTTTTCGTGCTTATTATTGTCTCCGAATATCTATCCAGATAAGATATGCAGAATAAAAAACCTGTAGGAGAAAATAATGGGACCTGTGGTTCCAGGGGGATATGGGAGAGGGAGACGGGGAAAGGAAGTGGGTGTTAACAAGCCCAGGGACAAGGGAACAGCAAGGCCTGCTAGGGCTGATCAAGGGCAATGTAACTGAGAGGAATTACTGAAACCCAAATGAAAGCTGAACATGACAGCAGGACAAGAGGAAAGTAAAAGTAAATAGGGGGAATAACTCGGAAGCTAAGGGCATTTATAGAGGTCTAAATATAGGCATGTACACATGTAAATATATTTATATATAACAATTTATGTACATATGTTAAGTATCAAGGTAGCAGATGGGCATTGGGCCTCTACTCAAGTGTTCCCTCAACACAAGAACACTTTGTTCCAATAACCTAGCGTTCTGTATTGCTCACCTTCCTGACACGATCGCTGAACACAAATTGGGTGCATAAGCAAATGTGGTAAAGAAAGCAGATGGTGCCCAACTATCAAAAGATATTGCATCTGGGGTCTTAAGGGCTTAAAGACAAACGAGCAGCCATCTAGCTGAGAAGCAACAAACCCTACATGGTAGAAGCACACCATGAGGCGTTGATGGGATCAGATAGGAGGCATGAAAGACCCAGAACAGAAAATAATATCAATGTGAATGAGTGGGAGTGCGGAGTGGAGACCCAATGTCCATTTGTAGACAATTGGACATCCTCCTACAGAAGGGTAACAAGGAAGAGATGAGCCTGTCAGGGTGTAATATGAACCAATGAAACATACAACTTTCCTCAATTTCTTTAATGCTTCCTCCCCCTACTATCATGATCCCAATTCTACCTTACAACAGATAAGAACTGAAAACACAGGGAATCCAGGGAAGATAAACCCCTCAGGACCAATAATGAGAGTAGTGATTCCAGGAGGAGAAGGAGGAGGTAGGTGGAGAACGGACACCTGATCACAATGATCTACATATAACCCCTTCCCTGGGGGATTGACAACAGAAAAGTGGGTGAAGGGAGACATCGGTCAGTGAAAGACATGGGAAAAAATGATAAATTATCAAGGTTTCTTGAGGGAGCAAGGGGCAAAAATGAAGAGCTGATACCAAGGGCTCAAGTAGAAAGAAAATGGTTTGAAAATGATGATGGCAACAAATGTGCTTGATATAGTTGATGTATGTATGTATGTATTGTGATAAGAGCTGTATGAGCCCTCAATAAAATGATAAAAGAAGATTTCCAGCTACGGCCTTAAAACAGTCTATTTAGCATTTCAAGAAAATAGTATTGCAGTTCCAAATACATGGCACTGAAATTTCCAATACTATTTTCTTAAAATGTTCTCTGCAACCAATCCTTTTAGCAGAAAAGTTGTCCTTAAAGAATACACAAGATTCAAAACACTGAGAAAAATATAGTGTCAAATCTAAAACCTTAATACTATAGATGAGATTAAAATATTAGCTATAAAGCCAGAGAAAATATTTGCAATTGTGGAGGTGCTTCAAATGTTCATGGGGAAATTCCATTATCTTCTAATTCTAGTTTTCCATAAATTTTTGAAACCCCTTATTTATGCCAAGAAAACAAGACATGGAAAAAAAGAAGATAATACATGGGTCATAGTAAAATCTGGTGGGAGGCATGGTTTCTGGCTGTATCTAACTTCACATAGTGGAGGAATCAAGTAAAGCCATCAAGACCATTGCATTAGCCCAAGATGGATTTCTATGAGGTAGAACTCAGACCTACTCTCATGGAGTGGCCAGACAGCCTCACTCTCCAATCTTTCTACGGACTCTGACACCAATCATGCCGTCCGTGACACTCTACTCCTCAGCTGGGTTCAGTCATTTGTTGCAAAGGAGCCACACAGAGCTCACTGGCCATGTTCCTTTAAAATGATGGGGTTTGTCAGAGAAGCAACAGGTTACAACTCGGCTTCAGGAAAAGCATATGTAGTTGTATGAATTACAAATACTACAGCTAGAAGGCCATATTAAGTAATTCACTGAACCACAAATACATAAAAGATAAACGTCTAACAATAAAGCAAAACACAAGTAGCCCAATAGGATATTTCCAAATCACCAAGTATACAAATGAATATTCAGCCTTGTTATTAATCATGGAAATACAAATTAACACAATAAAACATCGATTTTTGCCAATGAGATTGGCCATAATTTAAGAACTTGGCAACATTAAATGATGTTTGGATATGGTGAAAATTATTCTCAGATATTGCTAGGAAAAGTATAAACTGATGCAGTCACTTGGGAAGGTAATTTCGTAGGATCTATGAAATGTGCACAATCTTTAATTCAGCAATATATTTCTCAGTATCTGTCCCAGAGTAACGCTTGTCTATACACACAAAGGTGTTCATTATAGCATTGCTTGTAATAGAAAGAATTGTAAACAACTTACATTATGTTTAATAAACAATTAACTAAAGACAGTGTGGACTATTGAGACTTGATTCCTCTGCAGACAGTAAAAGGAATAAGGTAGAAAAGGAGTCGTGGTGCACCATGGTTAAACATTTGGCTACTAACCCAAAAGTTGGAAGTTCAAACCTATGCAGCCACTCTGAGAAAGAAAGATCTGGCAAACTGCTTACATAAAGACTACAGCCGAGGTACCCTGATGGGGGCAGTTCTACTCTACCATGAGATTACTACTGGTCAAAAATCTCAACAGAACATGAACACTCACACATATGTGCATGCACATACAAAATAATACTATATATTTTCTAGTGGCTATATATACATGGTATGTAAAAATATAGAAAATGTCTGGAAAATTAACACGTTGGTAAAATAGTATTAACTGTATCTATAAAGTGGGGTCTTAAAGGCTTGTCTCAAAACAAGAAGTCATCTAAGTGAGATATTAACTAAGTCCACCTAGAAGAAGCACACCATCCTCAGACAATGAAGGATTATAAACCATATAAGAAGTCGACAGAGGGATTAGTACCAGAGCCTAGATTGTGAGAATCTGGCTTGCAGAAGGCCATGGATCACAGTAGAAGACCAACATTCATTTGTGGGAACTACATAAGAAATAAGTCTTCGGTGAGCTCCCTCTGTCCATAATAAAGGGATGGGAGAGAAGTGCTCACTAAACAGAGTGCATTGGACAAATGAGTACAGGAGACTGAAGGGATAAACCTGACTTGAACAGTTAAAACTTGGTCAGTTTATCCCTTGCCTGATGCACATTGGACCTCATCTGGTTTTCAAGATTTTCTGTATTTTTGTTTGTTTATATTTGGGTTTATCTCAGAGGTGTTATGTCATTGGGGGTCGCCCTCTTGAAGTCGCGTTATATGTCCTTTTGTTTTTCAGTATATGAAACCGATTGATGAATCTATAGGGACAGCAAGTAGAATAGGATTTTGGGGGTGAGAGTACAGCGGTGTTGGTGGGTGTGGGTAAAAGGAAGTGGTGTCAAAGCATCCAGGAAGAAAAGGCACGTTTGAAAACTGATTGTGGCAGCAATTGTACAAAACTGCCTGGGCCCCAAAAATATCCAATGGGAAACAGATGCCCTCTTTAACAATGGTGCTGGGGGGGAAATGGATATTTGCCTGCAGAAAAATGAAGCAAAATCCTTATCTCACTCTACGCACAAGAATAAACTCAAGGTGAATCACAGACCTTGGAGTTAAACCCCAAACTATTAGGACCATCAATGAGGGAATTGGGACCAACTTGAGAATTTTGGCACGGGGAATACACAGGCTATCAGAAATAGGAAAGGACACAATAACAAAGGAGGCACAAATTGACAAATGAGATATACTGAAGATAAAACACCTGTGTACATCGAAAGAATTCACCAAGAGAGTCCACAGACTGGGAAAACCTCTTTAGCAATGACACATCAGACAAAGGCCGTATTACTAAAATCTATAATGCTCTGCTAACTTCCAAAAAAAAAAAAAACTAATTGCCCACTGAGGAGGTGGGCAAAGGACCTGAACAGAAGCTTCACAGGGGCAGAAATCACACTGGCCAATAAACATATGAGAAAATGTTCCCAATCTTTAGCCATAAGAGAAATACAAATTAAAACAACAATGAGGTACCACATAACACCCTCAAACCTACCCTAATGCAAAAAATCAGAAAGCAACAACTGTTGGAGGGGCTGTGGGGAGACAGGAACTCTCATTCACTGCTGGTAAACCTATAAATACATACAGCCACTATGGAAATCAATCTGGCAATATCGAAAACAGATGGAAATCGAATTACCAGCAATCCCCCCACTGGTCATATACCCAGAAGAGGCGAGAAACAAACCAAGGCCAGACATCTGTGCTCCAATGTTCATTGCAGCACAGTTCACAATTGCAAGGAGTTGGAAACAACCTAAATTTCCATCAACTGACGAGTGGATTAAAAAGCTGTGGTACATGCATACAATGGAGTACTACACATCGCTAAAAAGCAGTGAACGTATGAAGCACATTGCTGCATGGGAAGAACTGGAGGAAATCATGCTAAGCAAAGTAAGCCAAGCACAAAAGCACAACATGTGTCCGCTGAGATAAGCTTTAACAAAAAAAAAAAAATGCAAAAGGGGCATAGGGAAAAAGCTATTATATACAAACATTCCTGGGGTGAGGACCAGGTAGGATGGCAGGGACCAGACCAAATCCAGGGATACATATGGTAGCCAACTAAAAAGGAGGTGGGGAAATGAAACTAATAATAATAATAAGAGTAATAATAAAGAAATGGGTAGTGGGGGCACAGGGCACTAACCCACCCAAGGGGAGGGTATTGTTTATCTCTCCACAGTGAAAGAGGGAACAGACTTCAACCCAGTGCTCCAAGATGTGCATGCAACATGCTGGCATGGAGTAGGGAACCAGTGGAGAGGTCTGAGAGGCCGGACCCAATCCCAACTATGTAGACACCTGCCTCTCCCCCATAAGAATTTATTTCAGAGGATGGCACTGAATTTGCAGCTCTGGGAGAGGGACATGTCTGATCGGAGAACATAGGAGCAGATGAAGGGGGAAGAGGAGAAAGTGGAGCACATCCTGGCCCGCCAGACCTTGAGGACGATGTTCCTGCTGAGAGCAGCCAGTCCACAGAGAGGACCACATGGCTGGGCCCATTATGAAACACAACACCCCTCACTGATCCATAGCCCTATAGGCGATAACACCAGAGACAGTGTGGGAATTTCACCCGATCTGATCCCACCATACCAAGGCAAAACACTAAGGGGGTGCAACCAAACAGCAAGGGAATGGAGTGGCGCAGTCCCCAGGAAATGCGGAAGGTGGACTTTGGGGCCCCAACAGACTGGACTGGAAAACACTCCTAAAGGTCAACAAACAGTCCTTGAACTAACTACAAGCTTTTCTTTCTTGTGTTTTGTTTTGTTTTTTGTCATTGGCTTGTTGTTTTTGTTGTTTTGTTGTATATTGTTGCTTGGTTTTGCTCTGTTTTGTTTTTGTGCCTGTGATTATCTCCACAGGTCTGTCTGAATAAGATAGGGTGGATCAACAATCTGGAGGAGAAAACAGCAGGACCAACACTTCAGGGGCAGCATGGGAGAGGAGGAGGTGGGGGGAGAGGTAGTGATGTTAACAAACCCAGGGACAAGTGAACAACAAGTGAACCAAATTGGTGGTGAGGAGTGTGTAGGAGGCCTGGTAGGGCATGATCAAGGATAATATGACCAAGAGGAATTACTGAAACCCAGACTGAGCATGATAGTGGGACAAGAGGAAAGTCAAAGGAAATAGAGGAAAGAGCTAGGAAGCAAAGGGCATTGATAGAGGTCTAAGTAAAGGCATGTACATATGTAAATATATTTATGTATGAGGATGGGGGAATAGATCTATGTGCATATATTTATAGGTTTAGTATTAAGGTAGCAAATGGACATTGGGCCTCCACTCAAGTACTCCCTCAATGCAAGAATACTTTGTTCTATTAAATTGGCATTCTATGATGCTTACCTTCCTGATACAACCACTGATGACAAAGTGGGTGATTAAGCAAATGTGGTGAAGAAAGCTGATGGTGCACAGCTATCAAAAGATATAGCATCTGGGGTCTTAAAGGCTAGGAGGTAAATTAGCAGCCATCTAGCTCAGAAGCATCAAAGCCCGCATGGATGAAGCACACCAGCCTGCGTGATCATGAGGTGCTGAAGGGATCAGTTATCAGGCATCATCAGAACAAAAAATCAAATCATTGTGAATGAGGAGGGGAGTGTGGAGTGGAGACCCAAAGATCATTCGTAGGCCACTGGACATCCCCTTACAGAAAGGTAGCGGGGAGGAGATGAGCCAATCAGGGTGCAATGTAGCAACGATAAAAAAATACAATGTTCTTCTAGTTTCTAAATGCTTCCTTGCCCCCCCCCCACTATCATGATCCCAATTCTACCTTACAAATCTGGCTAGACCAGAGGATGTACACTGGTATAGATAGGAACTGGAAACACAGGGAATCCAGAATGGATGATTCCTTCAGGACCAGTAGTGTGAATGGTGATACTGGGAGGGTGGAGGGAGGGTGGGTTGGAAAGGGGGAACCGATTACAGGGATGTACATATAACCTCCTCCCTGGGGGATGAACAACAGAAAAGTGGGTGAAGGGAGATGTCAACAGGGCAAGATGTGACAAAATAATGATTTAAAAATTATCAAGGGTTCATAACGGAGGGGGGAACGGGGAGGGAGGGAAAAAATGAGGAGCTGATGCCAGGGGCTTAAATGGAGAGCAAATGTTTTGAGAATGATGAGGGCAATGCATGTACAAATGTGCTTTACACAATTGATGTATGTATAGATTGTGATGAGTTGCATGAGCCCCTAATAAAATGAGTTTTAAAAACTGCTTGATGTGATTTAACTATAGTTTGATATGATATATGTATTAGCCCCCAATAAATAATAAATTAAAATGAGAAGATGTGTTGCATTGGATGAAAAATGGTAATGATTTTTTAAAAGGATCCCTGGTGGAACTGTGGGTTAGGGGCAATCGTTCAATCCCACCAACCACTTCACACGCCTATAAAGGTGTACTGTCTCACAAATGTAAGGTCTGAATTGACTTTACAGCAGGAGTGTGGTTGGAAATACTCTAAATGCTGAGTGTATGTGTTACAACTGCCTGATGTGTCCAGGGACCCTTGGTCTCTCTCGAGAACCAAAGAATGGACTCCCAGAACAAAATATGGCGATCAGAAATCAGAGCTTATTTGGAAAGGAATGAAACGCACCTGACACCGCAGGTGGGAACTTGAGTGGGTTGCAGCTGGGTGAACTGTTTCTAGGGGTTGTAATCAGGTGTGGAGTACTTGGCCTGTTGATCTCCAGGTTGTGAACGGACCAATCCCAGGGCTGATCCTATTTCTCAGGTCCAGTCATAAAAACTGGTCAGGCTCTCCCCCTCGGCTGGATCTTGCCTGACATGAGCAGGGAAGTAAGCATGAAAATTTAGCAAAGAGTGTTGGGTTTCATGGCCTTAGAGTTTAGGATCAGCCTAGGGGTCTGATGCCTGCAGGCTTAAAATGAGATTTTCTCAGGTTGTTGAGATCCCCCTTCCAGATTTCCCAATGTTTCCCGCCACTGCCCTGTTTCCTTCACTCTTCCTGCAGGCTTTCTATCATCAATCTCTCATGTGTTTCTATATGATTTATGCACTTATTATTTTAAAATATTCAATGAGATATAGTAGAAAGTTTTAGCACATAATAAACTTACATGAACTTTTTATTCTCCTCCCTCCACCACAAATGATAAATATCTTGCATTCAAAACATGGCCAATGGAACCCAGCAAAGTGTCATTTGAAAATACAAGATGGAAGACAGGGGAGAGAAGGCACCCAGAAAGCACAAAGCGAAAAGCAAGGCAAAGGCAGAAAAGTCGGCACATCGATAAAAACATGAACAAACGAAACCAGCTACTTTTGAGTCATGAGGGTCCCATGAGAGTCACGGTAGTATTCCTGCCCAGAGGGTTTTCTACGGCTGGTTTTTCTGAAACAGATCACCAGGTCTGTATGCCAGGTCCCTGAGGGGACTCGAATTCCCATTCTTTCCATTAGCAGCCATGTAAGTTAAAGTTGTCTGTTTGCTTGTTGTTGTTGTACCTAGATCTTGAAATCAAGGACGTCAGTCGCAAAGTGAAGAAATGAACTCTTCTAAGAAAAACAAAGTGCAATGAGTACATTTAAACGAAAGTCTTACTGGGCTTCAATTGTGAACTGATCCGTTTATTTGCAATAATTATCATTTAATTCTCTGAGAAGCTGTATTATCACCTTTATTGGACAGCACGGACATGGAGGTTCTGAGAGGTGGAAATAATGGTCTTGCATCTGGCCAATCAAACGTAAAGCTGCTTTTCTTTCTACTATTCTTTAAGGGCCGACCGTGCAAAAGAAACAAAGAAACATGTAAAGGTACACTCACAAGAGAGGGGGGAGGGGCAGGAAAAGAAGGAGTCAGCAGAGTATGTGTGTAAAAGGAAGAGCCCAGTGCTCATTTATTCTCTGCAGAGACCGGATAGATACGAAGAGATTCTTTTTGCACAAAGTGCCAAACCTCCCAGAGCCTAGAAAGGCTCCGGCGCAGTGAGGGGGCGGGGCCAGCGGCCGCTTCCGGTTCCGGCCGTAAATGCCCCACGTGTTCCGACTCGCTGGGCACCGCGCAGCTCGGATCCAGCGGCGCAGCTTCGGCCGGCCGGGGAGAAGCCGCCCAGGCGCTCGGAGCCGTGAGTGCTGGCAGGGCCGGCCCGGGCAGGGCTGGGTTGGGCAGGGGAGGAGGACGAGGTCTGGAGACCCGGCCCCCCGAGAGCCTCCGGGAACCTGCCGTGCTGGGAAAGGCGGCGGCGGCGGCCTTGTAGTGAGAGGCCTGCGGCGTCGTGGTCTCCATGTCTACTGGTAGCGGGAGCCAGAGATTCCGGGGACTGGGCTGCGCTCGAGGCGCCCTCCCCGTCCCAGCCTCCTCCCTCCACCCCCCTGAAGCCTTCCGAGACGCAGTTAACTCGAGCTGCCACTTGCTTCCGCCCCTTCGCCCACAGGGACGAGGGAGGAGTGGTCCAGGCCCCCATATTTCCCGCCGCGCAACATAGATGGCCCCAAACTGCCCATAGATTGCCCGCCTCCCCCACCGAGCACACTTCGTCCAGCCCCGAGTCTGCCCCCGCCAACTCTGTAACGCACTCCCCGCTGCACCGCCCGCGGTTGCCGCCGGTGCCTGTTCCAGCTGACAGCTCCCAGCTTCCCCTCCAGCCAGCGGCTGCTGTCTGCACTGGCACCTCCCCGCCCCTGCTCCCTCAGCCTGTGTTGTCACTGTCTGAATGTCGCCGGTGCCTGCAGCAGGCGGGCGAAGCCCCTGCTTCTGTCTTGACTAGTTATTTTGTTTGCCCGTGGCTACGCTGTGCGTCCTGGTTTTATTTCTCTGGATGTTAGTTGCATAATTAACTTTGTCTGCCTTGGTTTCTGTATCAGGGAGACCCAGCATTTCTTGAGCCATCTTGGTTTTGTGGAGCAGCGTCACATGCAGTCGGTCACTTAAAGGCCAAAGCTTCGAAGTGTTGGGTTTTCTTTGTTGGCAGTCTGCAGGTGACACGCAGGGCAGCCTCACAGAAGCCCCAAGGAATGGTAGTGGAGTCCTTCATGTTCCCAGTCTGTCTTCCGAGCTGCTGCATAGACCATGCAGAAAGCCACTTTCAGAAGGTTGTGGCACAGCCATGGGAGGCTTGTGGTCGGAAGTGTAGGGCAGAGCAGGTAGTTTGTGGCCATTTGCCTTGGATCACTTTTTGTGTCTAGAAGAGAGAAGGCAGTGTATGGACAGAAGGGAGTTCATTCTCCCAGGACCACACGCCTGGGATTCATGGTGCTTCCCCCTTTCTTCTCCAGCTGTGCACACCTTTGCACTTTATATACTGTACTAGGGGGAAAAGTCGTGGCAGGGGCACAACAAGGTTTACTGTAATGTGAGGGGCACTATGTTCACACCAAGTAGGTGATTCAGCCATGCTGTCTAAAGGAAACCATTCATGAGACAGGCAGAAGGGAGTGTGAGAATTATTATTGAATATTAGTATCCAGGAAGGAGCCCTGGTGGCGGAGTGTGTACCAGTGGAGCTGCAATCTACAAGGTGCACCGTTTGAAGCCACCAGCTACGCCTTGGGAGAAAAATGGGACTTTTTACCCCATGAACAGTTACAGTCTCAGAAACTCACAGGGGCAGTTCTACTGTGCCCTATAGGGTCGCTTTGAGTCTGCATTGAGTGGATGTCAGTGAGTTTGAGTTTTGGTGTAGTATCCAGAAAGACATGGCTGGGTTCATCAAAATTTGCTTCCAAGAGCAATAGGTTAAGGGATCTTTTATAGACAGTGCATTGGGAGCCAGGGAGGCATGTCTTCTGAAGCACTCTGCATTCTGAGTTAGGACTCTGCTCCTCAGATTGTTCTCTTTGCTTGGAGGAGTGCATCCAAATGCTAGCTGGAGGTCTCTAGCTGAGTTTCTGCCTTAAAGCAGAGATGGGTTCATCTTGACCATCTGACGGGAAGCAGCGTGGTGAATTCTAACAGAACTGAGATAAGAACAAAGGGGGAGCAGAGTACTGGATGCTTCAGCTAAACCCTGCACGGCCATGTTTTGGTATTGTTAGCTGAGCTCTGCCTTCAGATCAAAATGGACTAATCTTAACTTCTAAATGGAAGGCAGCAAAGGTTTGTCAGTCCATCAGGAATTTTAACAGGATGTCAAGATGGAAACAATAGGAAAGCAAAGTTGAGACACAGTGCAGCATCCCTGGGGCATGGCACCTTATGCAGATGAGGCCAATCACAGGTTTACCACATTGTTTTCTTTCTCTACTCCTTTGTCACAGGCATAAGACAATCCTAGACTCTTTCTGCTTTTATTGCCCTCACGTTAGCAACCCCTTTTGCTTCTGAGTCTATGCTGACTCAGAGTGGCCCTATAGAACAGAGTAGAACTGCCTTGTAGGATTTACAAAGGTAAACCGCCACATCTTTCTTCAGCTAAGCAGCTGACCTTGAACAGAACCATTCCTCCAGTTCATGCACTTGCCCAAATGTTCCTTTCTACCTCAGATAAGCTGAATCAGACCCTGCCGGTGATTCTCTTGTATGTGAGAATGCTGTTAAGATGGAAATCTTGTTAAAAATGTGGGTTCTGAGTATGTACACAACATAAGCACTAGAAAGGTTTGGAGACCTCTGTACTTGCCTGATACTTTGTGGCCTATTCCCAGGGTTTCTCAGAATCTTCCGGTGTTGGTTTTGAGAATTCGTGCTTCAGACAGACTCCTCACTTGAGAAGAACTACCTTTCCTCAAGCCCCTTGCTACTGACCCTGCAGAGCTTTAGGAATCAGTACCTGTAGTTGAGGATTTTTCTGCTGAAACGAGCAATTCAAGGAGACTTCAGAACATTTGTGGGAAAATATAAACTTTGTTTCTCAACCCAAGTTCCATCAAGTCCAATACACTTGTACGGGTGATGGTACCAGCCATTCCTAAAGACCTAAGGCTCTTGAGAAGTTGGCCACATCAATGCAGTTGTTTTTACAATATTGACTCAAGAAAAGTGGATGCCCTTAAAAGATTTTTTTTTAAGATTAGGAAACAAGTCAGAAAAAGGCAAATCAGTACTACAAAGTGGATGCCTAATGATTTATCAACAGAAATGCCCCAAAATTGCCCATTTGATTAGTAGAGACAGTGTTATGGTGGAAAAAGGATTGTGGTAGAACTTTCCTGGGAGTCTTACTGCTAACGCTTTATCTAACTTTTCATAACACTCATAATAAGCAGATGTTAAGCAAAAACAAAACAGAACACTGCTATCAAGTCAATTTTAAGTCAATTACCTCCCCTAGGCAACAAGCAAAATGCTTTGCCCAAAACCAAACTCGCTGCTACTGCGTTGACTTCAATTTACAGTGATCCTATAGGACAGTAGAACTGCCCCTGTGAGTTTCCAAGATTACGAATCTCTACGGGAGGAGAAAGCCTCATCTTTCTCCCACAGAGGGTTTGGTGGTGTCATACTGCTGACCTTGGAGTTAGCACCCCAAAGCACAACCCACTATGCCACCAGAACATGAGCATCCCAAACAACTGTAGCAGGCCTTGCTCCATACTGATTTTGCTTTGACTGGACCACTTCCACCTCTTTGTAGGCATTGCTTTGATTGTGCCTTGTCTTTAGGATCATGCTGGTAAAGTGATGTTTCATTTCCTGTTACATCACTTCCAAGAAATGCTTCAGGATCTTGATTCTACGTTTTCAACATTCCCCAGGAAAGCTCTTCTCTTGCCTACACTTGATGTGGACACCACAGTTTTGGCAACCATCCAGTGGGAAGTTTGCTCTCCTCTAATTTTGCAGTCAGAATTTTGTAAATTGAGTCAATTCTGTGGTTTCAGCTACTGTTTCAACTGTTAATTATTGGTCCTCCTCAATTAGACATGAACTAAATAAATCGTCTATTCGAATTAGAGTAGAGAGTCTGCTGCTGTCCTTATCACCTCAGCATCACCTTATTACTTGTTAAAACAAGTCATTCATTTGTGAAGTACTGATTTCTTTGGGGCATTGTCCCCATAAACTTTGGGGATATTTTTGTTTTTTTAAATCATTTTATTGAGGGCTCCTACAACTCTTATCACAATCCGTACGTCCATCCATTGTGCCAAGCACATTTGTACATTGGTTGCCCTAATCATTCTCAAAACATTTGCTTTCTACTTGAGCCCTTGGTATCAGCTCCACATTTTTTTACCCTCCCTCTCCACTCCCCCCTTCCTCATGAACCCTTGATAATTTATAAATTATTATTATTTTGTCCTGTCCTGTCCAATATCTCCCTTCATCTTCACCCACTTTTCTGTTATCCATCCCCCAGGGAGGAGGTTATATGTAGATCCTTGTAATTGGTTCCCTCTTTCTACCCCACCTTCCCTCCACCCTCCCAATATTGCCACTCTCACCACTGGTCCTAAAGGGATCATCTGTCCTGGATTACCTGTGTTTCCAGTTCCTATCTATACCAGTGTACATCCTCTGCTCTTGTCAGATTTGTAAGGTAGAATTGGGATCATGATAGTGGTGGGGCGTGGGGAGGGGGAAGCATTTAAGAACTTGAGGAAAGTTGTATGTTTCATCATTGATACACTAGACTGGCTCGTTGCCTCTCTAAGACCCTTCTGTAAGGGGATGTCCAGTTGCCTACAGATGGGTTTTGGGTCCCCAATCTGCACTCTCCCTCATTCACAGTGGTAATGATTTTTTGTTCTTTGATGCCTGATACCTGATCCCTTTCACACCTCATGATCGTGATCACACAGGCTGGTGTGCTTCTCCCATGTGGGCTTTGTTGCTTCTGAGCCAGATGGCCGCTTGTTTACCTTCAAGTCTTTAAGACCCCAGAAGGTATATCTTTTGATAGCCAGGCACCATCAGCTTTCTTCACCATGTTTGCGTATGCACCCATTTTTGTCATCAGCAATCATGTCGGGAAGGTGAGCATCATAGAATGCCAGTTTAATAGAACAAAGTGTTCTTGTATTGAGGGAGTCCCATAAACTTTTTATGGAACATTGGTGATTTCACCTTCGTCCAACTAAGCTCATTATAAGTATGATGCTTGTTCTTGCTTCAATGTTAGCTGAATTTATGTTGCTCTGATAGAGACTCTTTTCAAACTGATGGTTTATCCTTCTTAGTGCCTCAAACTAGATGTTCAGACATACTATATAACAAGTTAGTGCAAGTTAACATGGGTATAAGAAAATTGTGAAATCACTGTACTGATTTTTCATGATATTCATTTTCTGTAACTTTAAAAAGACCCCCTTTAAAAAAAATTCATCCTTATATACACTTGAGTGGAATATTTAATCTCTTAGATCTGAGTTCTTTCATTTGTAAAACTAAGGAGGCATGCCCCCCAACGAAAACAAACGCTGAATATGACTTTATCTTCTGACAAATTTAAGATTCCCACTTAAGAAAATTTCCCATGTTTGTCTTAATTCTTTTGATAATAGCTTCCTATTGTGATCATATTCTAGGTTCCACCGTAGACTAGATGTCCTTCCCCCTCCCCTGCCATTTTTGCTCTGAAACCTTTACTCATTCATTGCCATTGAGTCAATACTGACTCAGAGACCCTATAGACAGACCTGCCCCTGTGTGTTTCTGAGACTATAATACTACAGAAATAGAAAGCCTTATCATTTTCCTGCAGAGTGGCTCATGGTTTCAAACTGCCGACCTTGAAGTTAGCAGCCCAACACATAACCCACTACTCCACCTGTGCTCTTTCTGAAGCCTTAGTATTGCTGAAAATTCCCTTTAAGTCAGAGATAGCGCTTATTTCATCTCTCTGCCCAGGGCCCTAGAATAGTGTACAACACATAACTGATGCTTAATTGATATTTGTGGAATGAAAGATAGCCATTGAGTCAGTTTTATTCCATTAATCATGCCAAACAGAACATTTGTAATATTCCCAAGTGAATGAACACTAATGCCAAGTTCCTGTGGCTCTTTCTGTGGATGTTGATTACCAAGAAGACTTTGATGCCCACTGATTTTAGTATTTCGGTGTCTCCAACAGCTACATTTAGGTCATAGAAATAGCTTAGTCAACACCCCTTCATTAAGCACCTTTTCCACCAACAAAGCCCGAGTACTAGACTATAAAGACGAAGATGCCCTCAGAAAGTAATCTTCCGGTGTTACACTGACACTAAACTATGCCCAAAGCAAGAGTGGCACATCATGGGCTTACTCGTACTTTGGATCTTGATTCAGTCTGCAGTGAGTACCTGGAGCACCTTCAGATCCTCTAGTTCAACAGACTCGGTCCATCCTTTATCTCCTCATAAGCAAGGGGGCCTTTGGCAAAGGCAGAAGTCCTCTGGGCATACAGCAGGGCATGTTTGACAGTAGATGTTAATTGTATGTGAGAACACAGCAAATAACTTTGGGTTAATTATTGTTCTCTGTCAGCCATACCTTTGCCTTAGGCCAGACTGCATTTCTCATTTTATATTCTTTTCCATGAACTGAAGGCTCCCGTAACCCACGTGACCGGCAGTGACCGTGTTTATTGTAGCAGAGCACATCTGAGCTTCTGACTGGGAGTTGTTGCCCTCATCAAGATGAGTGGCAGGTGTAATGCCCCGTGGTCCTGTCCCTACCCCCCACCCCCCAGTCCCCCTTCAGATTCTTTTGTGATGTTCTATTTTAAACTGAGGTATATAAATTGTTTTGGCCTAGTAACTGTTTCTGAGTAACATCCCCTCAAGTTTAGATGTTTAGTTTCCTGTTGGAGGTTAACCAATATGATTAAGTTGACCAGAAATTTAATTCTGGCCTCTTAAAATCTATATTTGGCCTCTTACCTTTCTCAACTCTTGACTAAATCCCCCTCATTATCTTAGCTTCATGAATTATGGTTTAAATACTGAGTAAAGAAGTTGTTTAGAACCCTTTGACCGTGTGTTAACCTCATGCTAATGGTTTCCCTCATCCAGATGATGTGTCTATTTTTTGTCTCAAGATTTATTACGTGTTCTTAAATTGAAAAATATGTACTACTAACAAAGAAGGAGCTTTTTATCCTTGTTATACTTAAAACTTTAACACCATCAAAAAGCTGTTTTATTTCTCAAAAATTTGATCCTACTCCCTGCTTATAGATAATTATCCTCTGTTTTTTTTCATTTTAGAGATGAGTTAATGTGATTTATCCAGGTTTACACATCTTTAAAAAGTCGGCAGAACTATCTACTATTCCAACATTGCCTGTTATGCTGGTGGTCCATAACTATAAAAAAGCATTTTAATTGAAAACAAACTTAATTTTGTTCTTTTAAAAACAAGTTTTGTTTTTATTGTTTACATTTATCCTCAGTGACATCCTTATACATACTTTCTGCCCTGATCCTGACACAGTTTTCATTTGAAGATCAATTATCTGCCAATTAAGAGGCAGCCTGTCTTTACTTTTTCTCTGCCCACTAGGTAGATGATGCCTTGTTACAAATCATCGGTTAGGACCTACTAGTTAGGATTTCCCTAACTAGTTGCATTTTATGATTAAGGATCCAATACCTTCCATTGTGATTTTCTCTTGTGAAGGACCTGAGTTATGGCCTTAGAAAGCATGTGAAACCTTGAGATGAGGGACAGAGACACATGGGCTGAAGATTAAATAAAAGCCTTGCATTTTCCACATTTCTTCATCAATCCTGTGAATGTCTAATGAACATACTCATTTGGGGCGTTAATGAATCTAGCTCACAAGGTCTACCCAGTCCTAGGCTTATTAAGCATCTCTGTAAATACGGTTTTAATACCCAACGGGACCAAGTATTGCATTCTTTCTGGCCTTCTTAACGTTCTCCATGCCACGTCCTCTTACTTGGCTTTTGTGTGTCATTGTAGAACCGTTCTTAAGGACAGACACATTGAGAAAAGGAAAGGGCAACTAAGTTGACGGCAGACTTGGGTTACAGCACAATCTACTTTATTTACATTGTAAATAAGGTACCCAAACATGGCCAAGTTCTGCCTCGGATACTGATATTTGTACAGTAAATGGGGGTCCTGGTGGCTCAATCAAGGCAATGACAGAGACGGAGAAAGATGACTTAGAAAGAAGGGGAAATAGACAAGACTTTTTTAGAAAGAGAAAAAAAGAAACTGATATAAAAAAATGCTTTTCTTTCTAGAGTAGGAAGTAAACTTGGTGTGAAGATCGATCCATTCCAGCACATTTATTGTGCCCTTGATTATAGGTGTTGGAAGTTGATGAAAGGTACAGTCCTGCTTTCAAGGATTTTCTCAGAAAAAATAAAGCATGGCTATGTCATGTGGCGGGTGCAACGGTATGGACACACTTCAGCAATTTTATACATATACATACATCAATTGTATAAAGCACATTTGTACATTCTTTGCCCTAATCATTTTTTTTTCTCCTCTTTTCTTTTTTTACATTTTATTAGGGGCTCATACAACTCTTATCATAATCCATACATATACATACATCAATTGTATAAAGCACATCCATACATTCCCTGCCCCAATCATTCTCAAAGCATTTGCTCTCCACTTAAGCCCTTTGCATCAGGTCCTCTTTTTTTTTTTTCCCTCCCTCCCCGCTCCCTCCTCCCTCATGTGCCCTTGGTAATTTATACATTGTTATTTTGTCTTATCTTGCCCTATCCGGAGTCTCCCTTCCCCCCCTTCTCTGCCGTCCATCTCCCAGGGAGGAGGTCACATGCGGATCCTTGTAATCAGTTCCCCCTTTCCAACCCACTCACCCTCCACTCTCCCAGCATCGCCCCTCACACCCCTGGTCCTGAAGGTATCATCCACCCTGGATTCCCTGTGCCTCCAGCCCCCATATGTACCAGTGTACAACTTCAGCAATTTCTAACTGTCTAAGCCAGGGCTTCCAACTGCTTCCTTCTGGACTAACTCCCTTGCTCACTATTTGCATTTTCAACCCAGATATCTGGAATCAGAATCTACATTCTAACAAGATCTCATATTACATCTGTAGGATCCACAGTACTTAGGATGAAAATGCAAATTGTCAGCAAAGGGTTAGTTTGAAGTCTTGGCATATGGGTACAGGGAATGGAATCAGTCAGAAATGTAAGGCAAGAATCCTGAGCTGTCCTAAAGGATAAATAAACTTAAACCTAACAAAGAATAGTGGTGATTCAAAAATAAGTACCGTGTATACTCATGTATAAGCCGAGTTTTTCAGCACATTTTTAAAAAGAACATTTTATTGGGGGCTCGTACAACTCTTATCACAATCCATATATACATCCATTGTGTAAAGCACATTTGTACATTTGTTGCCCTCATCTCTCTCAAAACATTTGCTTTCTACTTGAGCCCTTGGTATCAGCTCCTCATTTTTTTTTCTCAGAAAGGTCGGTTTATTTTATAATAAAATTTGTAGCACAGAGATCCAGGTTAATAGACTGCTGCATCAACAGAATGACTGCTTCATCAGAGACCCTGGAACAGAAGTGAACCTCTAGAGTCCAGGCTAGTTCTCCAGGGCAGGGGGGAGGCATCCTTCGTGGAAGGCGGCCTCACCACAGGGACGGTCTTGTCTTCTGTCGTAAGGCAGCACCCACCATCAACACTCCATTCCAAGAACACTTTCCAGGAAGCCACAACAGCAGTGCCTGCCACTGGAGAAGCAATGCCAACCTTGGTCCCGGGTGGTGGGGAAACTGAATACAAAGATCACAACCACAGGCATGACCCAGAGAGCAGGGCTGGTTGTTTCTCCAATCTAGGGGCGGCCGGCCTACCTTTGCAAAGACAAGGTAGGTGGCTCCCTGACTTGTTATGTGGAAGTGTCCCTTGTGTCCTTTGTCAACTGGAGACACACCCAAAATGGCCACACTCTCACTGTGTACTGCAGTTCCTCATTTTTACCCTCCCTCTCTGTTCCCCCCTCATGAGCCCTTGATAATTTATAAATTATTATTATTTTGGTATCTCTTGCCCTGTCCGACGTCTCCCTTCACCACTTTTCTGTTGTCTGTCCCCCAGGAAGAAGGTTATATGTAGATCCTTGTAATCAGTTCCCCCTTTTTACCCCCACCTTCCCTCCACCCTCCCAGTGTTGCCACTCTCACCACTGGTCCTGAAGGGATCATCTGCCCTGGATTCCCTGTGTTTCCAGTTCCTATCTGTACCAGTGTACATCCTCTGCTCTAGCCGGATTTGTAAGGTAGAATTGGGATCATGATAGTTGGGGGACTGGGTGGAGAGAGGAAGCATTTAAGAACTAGAGGAAAGTTGTGTGTTTACCAGCACAATTTTTATGCAGTTTTTGTGGTAGAATTAGGTGCCTTGGCTGATAGTCGAGTTGGCTTATACTCAAGTGTATATGGTATTTCAAAAACTAAAAAACAGAGCAGTTTTGTATTCTTGTCATGAATGCACATGCATGTGTGGTAGATGAAAGGGTATAAAATGAAAGTCAACCCATTATATTAATATTTAGAGGTTTGTGTTTCACCTACCAGGCAGAGTGATTGAGAACAGGGTTTTTAAATGGGAACGAGAAGGACATCATGTTTGGTAACGTGGAGGGCAGTGAAACAGGAAGCCCCTCAACAAGACGGACTGACACAGTGGCTGCAACATGGGCTCAGCCATAGGCCCGTGTAGTGTTTCGTTTTGTGTAGGGTCACTATGGGTCGCAACTGACTCAGTGGCACCTAATGGAGCCAGATTTGCCACGCAAACTCCTTTGGGTGGTACTATGAACTTGATCATAAAATCTGGAAGCAGGTAAGTCCCATTTGGAAGCAGCTGCTGTAATCCCAATGAGAACTGATGGGGACCTAAACTTTAAATAATGGGAATGAACAGGGGAGCCTGTGAGGAAATAGGAGCACCATGCACTGCTGGATGGGGACAGGAGAGGGAGGGTTCCGTGTTGGAGGGATAGAGGTAGAGGACGGAAAAGTCACTAGTGGGATTAGCAGAGAAAAATGTATGATATAAATCTTGAAAATATATTGGAGATTGATTTGTGAAGATCTTCACATTCCACGTCAAGGATTTATCATTGGTCCAATCAACGCAAAGAAGTTAACAGTTTATAAATACTAAGTGGAATGATTGGACCTATGATTTAGAGAGATAATTATTGCTGGTGTGACAGCTATTAATACATTTACCTCATAGTGATCCTGTAACTCATAGTAATCCTGTAACTCATAGTAATCCTGTAACTCATAGTGATCCTGTAACTCATAGTAATCCTGTAACTCATAGTGATCCTGTAACTCATAGTGATCCTGTAACTCATAGTGATCCTGTAACTCATAGTGATCCTGTAATTCATAGTGATCCTGTAACTCATAGTGATCCTGTAACTCATAGTGATCCTGTAACTCATAGTGATCCTGTAACTCATAGTGATCCTGTAACTCATAGTAATCCTGTAACTCATAGTGATCCTGTAAGTCATAGTGATCCTGTAAGTCATAGTGATCCTGTAAATCATAGTGATCCTGTAACTCATAGTGATCCTGTAACTCATAGTGATCCTGTAACTCATAGTGATCCTGTAACTCATAGTGATCCTGTAACTCATAGTGATCCTGTAACTCATAGTGATCCTGTAACTCATAGTGATCCTGTAAGTCATAGTAATCCTGTAACTCAGAGTGATCCTGTAACTCAGAGTGATCCTGTAAGGTAAATGCTGTTATTCCCTTTATCTTCTAAGTGGAGAGCTGAGACTTATGGGGAGAAGACAAATTTGCCCACAAACCCATGAGAAGCAGCATTCAAACACAGACAGTCTGACTTTAGGACTCGCTCTTAACCTGGCATAGTCATTGCTTCTCCACCTGGGAGACATAGCAAAGCCACATGTGGCAGTTCTAAAGATACCATTGTCCAGTTTGACTGAATCCGAATCTCCAGAAGAAGGATGTGCTGCTGTAATTTGCAAAAGTTCAAAAGGCAGTTTTGGGGCTTACAGTTAAGTACTGTCCGGATCCCAGTTAAGAAACTATGGCTGAAGCTAAAGCAGTCTATGAGAAGGAAGACTAGGGAACTCTTCCAGAGACTTAGGTAAATTGACTTAATGAGCTTGCAGCAATGGAGAACGATCAGCATTCAATCCAAGGACTACAAAGGGTATTTACTTTAGTGATAATACCAGGCAAAACAGGGTTCCATGTGGAGCTGGGGGTAGGTTTGGGAGTTTACGTTTGAACCTTTGGGTGTGCGGGTTTGTGGGTCATCCGATTAAAGATCTCTTCATGAAATGAAAGATGCTTTGTTGGATGTTTGCATGCCAGACGCTGTAAGTGGCTGGGTTTATTTTCATTTTTTCATGTAACCTACCTCTCGAATCTGAGTTCCCACTTCACAACGATACTGTGATTCAGGTCAGAATGTACTCTGTCCTGTGTATTTCACAACCCTCTTGGTCTGTTTTTTCTCAGCTTATATAGGCTAATAATATATGTAAATTGTAGGTGTGCATGTATATAAATATACCATGATCAGATTTCTTAGCAGGTCATTATGAGTGTTTTTCCTCTTAGCTGTTTTCCTTCTAGGTGCCTAGGTTTCATAAGGGAGCCTACCTCGCCCAGGAAAGCGGGCAGTATGCCCTCAGGAATCCCAATCCCAATCAGATATTTTTTACAACAAATAGATGGGAGGAAAAGCATTTACTAGAGGAAGCATATGGATGGAGAGAATATAACTGAGCTCCTGTCTCTGTGTAGAATTGTGTGCTGCTGACACTGTCGTCTTTTCCCTCTGCTCCAGGTCCTTTTGTAAAATCCCCTTGAAGTGCCCAGCCAGAGACCAGAGGTGTGACCGGAGCTCTAGATGGTGTGAAATGAGTTGAGAGCCAGGAAATGGCTACAATCTTAGAACCAGAAGACCAGGACCTTTGGGAAGAAGAGGAGATTCTGATGGTGAAACTGGAAGATGATTTCTCCTGTAGGCCAGAGTCTGTCTTAGAAGGGAATGATCCTATATTTGAGACCTCACACCAGAACTTCCGACGATTTCGCTACCAGGAAGCAGCAAGCCCTCGGGACGCCCTCATTCGACTCCGGGAACTTTGTCATCAGTGGCTGAGGCCAGAGAGACGGACAAAGGAACAGATCCTTGAGCTGCTTGTGCTGGAACAGTTCCTCACTGTCCTGCCGGGAGAATTGCAAAGCTGGGTTCGGGGCCAGCGACCAGAAAGCGGAGAGGAGGCAGTGACATTGGTGGAGGGTTTGCAGAAACAGCCCAGGAGACCAAGGCGGTGGGTGAGGAGGAGGAGTCCTGATCTGTGTGATGTGGCGGGGCTGAATTGCTAGAAAGCTAGATTTGGGTATAGGAGTGATAAGGTCCTTATAAGTTACCCTTTCCATTTAATTGGCTCTGCCTCTGGGTTATTCTTAGGTCTATGCATCCCATGGGACAAGAGTGTGTGTGTGTGTGTGTGTGTGTGTGTGTGAGAGAGAGAGAGAGAGAGAAGAGAGACTTTCTAGGTTTTGAAACCCCTTCCTAGAGCCAATCTGCAAGGCCTCAGCCACATAAGAGTCATGGCTTTGGTTTTCCCTTCTTTGGATATTTAGACCAGGTTGCTAGGGAAAGAATTGGGTGATTTCTCAGGGATTTTCTTGGACCTTCAGGTGCAGATTCTTTTTCCAAGGTAGGAAGCTATGGAAGCAAACAAGAAGCGTTACAGGTGGAAATGGGAGAGTTGGTACTCAGACTCCTGGTTTACTAAGGGGAAGGGTTGAGGGAAGTGAGAAAGTAATGTTCTGTCCCATCTGCATGCCCCTACCTTGTCCTAGTGAAGACAGCCTTCAGCTCTTTGCCTGCTCACTGGAACTAGAGTTCATCATCTGGGTGCTTTCAGGAGTTTTCCTATTGGCAGCTCCTCCGACATATGCCCTGATGACAGCCAGGGCCTTCCCCCAGACTCCATGGTGATTGGATATTGACATTCCCAGGTGACCATCCATGTTCACGACCAGGAAGTCCTGTCAGAGGAGTTGGTACATCTTGGGGCCGAGCTTGAGTCACCAAATGAGGTGCAAGACCCTGTACAGACCTCAACCCCCATGGAAGTCCATGAGGAGACCACACAGATTCCAGATCTGGGGGCACCAGAAGAACAGAGCCCCTGTCCTGAAGAGGAGTTCCAGCCCCTACAGGAGAGAGGTGGGAAACCTCAGCCACAGGACTGGGGTAGGGGAAGGTAGAGAGCTCTTCGCCCAAGGAGGTTGGGTAGATTATAATGATACTAAATCACAGAATCCAAGGTGCTACGAGGAGAGACAGTACCAGTTACAGCCTCTCGTAAACAAGGCCAAGTTTCAGCAGTGATATTCTTGCTTAGTCTCTTGGCTTGCTATTGTTCCAGGTGATGGTGCTTTGGATGACTTGAGCTATCCTCAGACTAGGTTTTTGAATCCCTCAATGGAAGTGAATACCACCTTCCAACTAAAGGTTACAGGGATACCGGCGAGCTGCTGATCTCCGTAATTGTTTCTTCTTAGGTGCTCCGGTGCTCCAGGACGCAGCCCTTCCTGAAGTGAGGAACACTGGAGACTCACTTCTCACTGCTTTATCACAGGTGTGTCCAAGTGTCTCGATAGTCCACAGAGAAGGTGCATGTAGAACCATGGAGCATAAATAACCTGTATACTAGAAAAGTTAGACAGAATGCAAATTTGCATACTCTTTTTAGTTTCGGTTTTCAGTTTGGCAGGTGCCTGGAAAGAGGAGGAAGTACATCATTGAGATACATTGACTCTGTAGCCTCTAAGACTTGATTGGCTATTGGCCTGAGGAACTAACAAAATGGGTTTTCTTTTAGGGACTAACTCCTTGTTTTTAATGCGTACATTTGATGGCCATTTATAAGAATAATACACTCTTCGCAAAAACTGGTTATTTACTGTCTCTCCAGTGGTCTGCATTTACTCAGCTCTGATGTTCAGTGAATAGCCCTGATATGAAGCTCTGTGGCTGAATAGAAAGACATAGTCCCTATTCAGAGACTATCGTCTAGTTCAGGCGTCCTCAAAGTGCGGCCCGCCGAGGACATTGATCCAGCCCGCCTGGTGCATTTGCCCCGTTTATTTTTTTACTTCAAAATAAGATATGTGCAGTGTGCATAGGAATTTGTTCATAGTTTTTTAAAAAAAACTATAGTCCGGCCCTCCAACAGGTCTGAGGGACAGTGAACTGGCCCCCTGTTTAAAAGGTTTGAGGACCCTGGTCTAGTTGAAGAAAAGCCTTTTGTGTTTTTGCCATGTAGCCTATAAATGATAAGAATGATTATTAGATAGTGTCAGTTAAGGAAAACTTCCTGGAAATGTTGAATTTGAAAGAAATGTAGCTATCATGAAAGCAGCAAATAAGGAATATTTTATGCCTTTTAAGGTTATTATATTTTGAACAATGCCCCCAAGAAGAACATAGACCGATTCTTATTAGAGATACTGTGCTTAAATATGGGAGAGAAGGGTAACACGTGGCAATGTAATACTTACTGAGTTGTAGAAAGCAGGGGGTGACAGGCAGCCGAGAGCAGGACCAGTGCAGTAAACGTCGTCAACAGCATCAGAGTGTAAAACACATATACTGAAAGAGCTACATAGCCTGCATGAGAGCTTTCGTTCTCTGGGTGTGTACTTCCTCTCCTTATGACCCTTCCTTCAGGAACAAAATAATTGAGGTTAAAGGAAGCATCTAAATTTTAAATGAAGCCTTGTGTTGTTTCAGGGACTGGTAACATTCAAAGACATGGCTGTATGCTTCTCCCAGGACCAGTGGAGTGATCTAGACCCAGCACAGAAAGAATTCTATGGAGAATATGTCTTGGAAGAAGACTGTGGAATTGTGGTTTCTCTGTGTAAGGAACTTCAGGTGTTTCTGGAGTGTTTTGAGTACAGGTTTTCCCCCATTAGAGAGGCTGAGGGCCATTAGACTGTAGCATGTATGCCTGGGACTCCTCTGTGCTTAGCCCAGTGATAGTGAGAGCTTAGCTGCAGAAGGGGGGTACTTCCAAGCTAAAAGGGAAGAAAGTGGTTGGGCACTTGTAATGAAGTAAAGCTGTCTTAGGATAACTATAGCTTGACCTACAAATGTTTGAGATAAGCAAGCAGGCCTAGGAGTTGGAGGCACTGTACTTAAATATGGGAGAAAGAGGGAACAGTGTAATAATTACCGAGTTACAGGTGAAAATATATAAAAAAGCAAAAGATAGGCAATATTTGGCTAGCAATGCTCAACCTAAAGGGATTAAAAATGTGATACACTGCCTGGCTGTATATTTCCTCTAACAAAACCAGACAGGATCTGCTGCAAACATAGGGACCTGTTGAACCAGTCTTGATGTCCTGTTTTCCCTCTCTTGGGCAGCATTTCCAATCCCCAGGCTAAATGAAATCTCCCAAGTTAGAGAAGAAGAGTATTGGGTCCAAGATATTCAAGAGCCTCAAGAACCTCAAGAGACTGAGATCCTGAGTTTTACCTACACAGGTGAGGCATGGCAAAGGGATCGCACAGACCCTGAGGTGGCAGTTGTTCTACTCAGTGCTCTCCTTGTAGGTCCCCCCTCACTGGTTCGTCTGCTGTCTTGCCTGAAAACCAAATTCTTCTTTTTCCCTCTTCTTCACCCCTCCCATCATTTGAGAGACATGGACTGTGAAATGGTGGGTAGGAAACGCAAACATCTAGAATTGCAGCTCTGCCATCTTACTAAATAATGCACTTAATTCAATGATCTTTGATCACCTCCTTTGTGAAAGAAGAGTGGTACTCCATAATAAGCCTTGCTGACAGCATAAGATAATGTGCAAGAAAGCATCTAGCAGGCTCTCAGTTGAGTCTTTCTTCCCCAACCTCTTCAATTATAAAATAAGGTTTCTGTCTACTCTTGTTTTGCCCTGCCATACACTTTTAAAGCATTCTTCCATTGTGTGCAAGACACAATTACTACCCATGTAACGTTCCCTCTTCTCTCTCCAGGAGAGCAGAGTGAAGATGATGAGTTTCTTGAGCAAGAAGATCTAAGTTTGGAGGATTTTCAAAGGTCTATTTTGGGAGATCAAGAAATTCACCAAACTCCTGATTGGGAAATAGTCTTTGAAGATAATCCAGGTAGACTTAATGAAAGAAGATTTGATACAAATATTTCTCAAGTTAATAGTTTGACAAATCTTCAGGAAACTATACCTCTCCACCCCTTATTAGGGAGACATCATGACTGTACTGTATGTGGGAAAAGCTTCACTTGTAACTCGCACCTGGTTAGACACCTGAGAACTCACACAGGAGAGAAACCCTACAAATGTATGGAGTGTGGGAAAAGTTACACACGGAGCTCGCATCTTGCCAGGCATCAAAAGATTCACAAGATTGGCGTGTCTTACAAACGCCCCCTGAACCGGAAAAATGTGAATGAGGCCTCCTCTGTGATTCAGGTTGAAAGAACTCCATCTATTGAGAAACCCTATAGATGTGATGATTGTGGGAAATACTTCCGCTGGACTTCAGACCTTGTAAGACATCAGAGGACACACACAGGAGAAAAACCATTCTTCTGTACAATTTGCGGCAAAAGCTTCAGTCAAAAATCTGTGCTAACAACACACCAAAGGGTCCACTTGGGAGACAAACCCTACTTATGTACAGAATGTGGAGAGGGTTTCCATGATCACAGGCAGTACCTGGCACACCAGAAAACACATGCTCCTGAGGAACTATTTCTTTGTAGTGAGTGTGGACAATGCTTCAACCACAATGCCACGTTTGCCAAGCATCTGAAAGGGCATGCCTCAGTGAGGCCTTGTCAGTGTGGTGAATGTGGGAAAAGCTTCAGTCGGAGGGACCACCTGGTCAGACACCAGAGAACACACACTGGCGAAAAGCCATTCACGTGCCCTACCTGTGGAAAAAACTTCAGCAGAGGTTATCACTTAATCAGGCATCAAAGAACCCACTCAGAAAAGACTCCTTAACTATATCCTCATGTGAGGAGACCACCAGTGTGTTTACCTGAGAAGCCGCCTTGTTAGCCTGGAAGATCTTTTCTAGAGTGTCTCTTGCCAAGCTAAATAAAACCCCCAGACAAAGTTTCTCAACCTCTTCAGCACTTTGAGGATATAATTTGTCCCAGATACAATCTGAACTGAGGCTTCTCCGTCACTGAGTGTTCCTGTGTCTCCCTTGTGGGCACAGAGTAAGAAAATTAGACTTAAGAGATTGTCGTTACTCTTCCAAAAAATAGGCTGCTACATACCCTAAAGAAGACTTGACAACTTCAAGTTTAAAGTGGCCAAAAGCAACCCCTTAGGTGTGATAAGGGACTATCTTAAGATGTCTGTTCTTGGGGTCATGTTAAAGCACACTGAACTGAGGTCTGGGGCCTGACGACTGCTGCAGAGTCACATGATGACGCTGAACAAATCCCTCCCTGTTTGAGTCACTTGCTCACCATGCACTTTCCTTTGATGCTGTGGGAAACAAGAAAAGTATGATGGGTAAAAATCTCTAGGCTGCTGCTTATGGGCTTTTTCAGGCTACTTTCACCCCTACCGTCAAAAATGGTGCCTGTCCAGCCACTACTAAAAAGGAAGACGTAGGCAGCTCCTTTGTTTCCTTGTGGGTTTTTTTTCTTCCCCTGGTAGATCGTCTTCATGCTTTTAGCCTATTTAATATTCTACCAATGGTTTGGTTTTGTCCCTGGCACTTCTACAAGTAAGCAGTAGCATTCAGGCTCTGAGGGCGTAAGTAAAGCATAATTAAGTCATCATGAAGGCAAATATATCTGTACACATGCACCAGCCCACTCACCTTACCGTTCCCTTCACATGGGTTTTGTATGAATTTGGAGATAGTGTTAGCCTGCACAGGCACTGGAATCATGATTGATTGTGCCACCTAATGTATGTGCCAGAAACTAGAGAAGATAGAGGATAACCCTGTGAAAATTTAAGAAGTCTGTTGCTATTGGCCACGGCTGTTGAGAGTATTCTGACACCCAGTACTTACCTCCGTTCTTTGGTTCCAGGGAACATTCTGAACCTCAGTACCTGGAACCTCACAGTATACCAGGAGTAAAAGGCTTACATGTATTTGTGGTGTTTTCATTTAAGTGATTTCATTTTCATGTAACTTAGAACTAAATAGTAGTATCTCACTATGACCCATGAATCTGTTGTCTGATAGAGGTTACCGTAGAGGTGAAGTTGAATAATTCTCATGAACGTCACCTGTTTGTTGGTGGGCATTGGAAGGAATGAAGAGATTCTACTCCGTAAGTGGAGTGCAGGCTATGGGAGTAAAGCATAAAAGGGGGACTTTGTGTGCCTGGTTGGTTATCTATGCAATGCGTACTGTGCATGTGCACGCCAGCGGGCGATGGGTAGATTAGCAGGACCCCAGCCCTGTAGCTCAACATGGACATTCTCGTTTGGTCAGTTACAGTATTCTGATGGGACTGGCTTTAATACCAATCAGCCATTTTCCTAGAAATCTACTTCTCTTAAATAAAAAAGTAACAGCCAAATAGTCCTTGATTCTGGGACTCCGTTTTACCCATTCACTTCCAAGGTTCATGGATTTCTTCTGCTTCTGACCGCGTATACGCATTTGACCTGGGTGAACAGAATGGCCTGGCGTATGGATAGAAAAAGTCTAAGATTGCTAGTAGAGCAGAGTTCGAATATATGCGTGCCACCTCAGGTAAGATTCCAGCCTACTGTTTGCAGAAGAGATTATGGTAATGTGCAGGTGTTTCTCAACCATGAATCTGGGGCCAAAGCACAGTTTGTCCTGGGTGAAATGTCAGTCGTGAAAGATAGTATGAGGGAGCTCATATCTTCTAGTTCATGCTTACCATTTATGGAAGTTGGTAAAATAGCGATTTGCAGAACAATCTGTTTCCTCTGAACCTGCATTATTGCAGCAAGTAAAAATCTTATGTTGACACTAAGTCATTGGCCTCATAAATTACTATGTTTTGAGGTTTCTGGAGGGATGTGCTTTCCCCCAAAGGGAACACAAATAGCACCACAGTTTTCAGGCGTAATAACAGATGTGAGTTGACCAGGGGGAGGGGAGGCTGGAGCACACTCACTGCCATTAAGTCGTTTCTAACTCATAGGGACCCTAGAGGACAGGCTAGCATCGCCCCTGTGGGTTGCTGAGACTAAATATGCTCACATGGAGCAGCTGGTGCTTTCAAACTGCTTTACGTCAGCAGCCCGATGCATAACCAGGATGCCCTATTCATTTGCTAACAATCTTAAAAACATCTTTGAATGTCATTCTATGTGAGTACTAAAAGTTTCTGGGATGGAAGAGATTGTTATTAAGGTATTTGGAGAAAGTAGTCCAGGAACCCCTGGGTGGTACAAATGGGTCATGTGCTGCTAGCTAAAAGGTTGGAGGTTCAAGTCTACGTAGAAGTACTTCAGAAGCAAACCTAATGGCCCACTCCTGGAAAGTCTGCAATTAAAAACCTCAAGGAGCATAGTTCATTCCTGACACGTGGGTCACAAACACAACTGGCACCTTTGCACATAGAATAGTGGACTGCATTGTTTGACAACTTTTTACATAAAGAGCAGTAAACTAAATTTGTTTACAACATTCCTAGGTTATTTGTGGTATTTGGCCAGTTAATATAGGCATACCCAAGGAATATCCAGCTTTTCTCCACAAAAGTCTTGAAAGTTAATATGCAAAGACAACCAATAAAGGCAAGAAATACTTGTGTTCTCTGCTGTCTAGACTTCAACTCCAGGGCATATTCAAGTGACAAGGATGAACTACTTGGGGAATTTCTAAAGTTGGGTAAATGACTACATAGAACCAAAGCAGGACCCTTGACCAAAGTCTAAGTCAATTGGTGGGGCTGATTTAAAGAGACATTCAATTTAGCAGCAGAGTAGCGAGCAAGGAACAAAAGCCAGAGTCCTGCAGAAAATCCGGGCAACAGCCTTCCGCTCATATTAATGGAGTTGGATGTTTTCTTTAAACTCTTGGACTGCCAGCAGCCCGAAAGGATGACAACTCAAGATGCTCCTTGACCCTTGGGATGGTTATGTAGAACCAAAGCTCATCTCTGAAGTACTAAATGGTAACGTCCTGTGCAAGTTAATAACATGCTCTGGCATATATCTTAGTTTACTGAAGTATTGCTTATACCTGCAGTAGTACATAATCTCCCTAAGAAAAATGTAAAGAGCCCTGATTTGGCAATGGTTAAGCCTTAAGCTGTGGCAAAAAGGCCATTCCAGGAAGGCAAGATACATCTGCTTCCATAAATATTACACCCTTGGAAAGCCCTATGGGCAATTCTGTGTCTTGTAGCTTTTCTATAAGTCATGATAAATGAGCTCTCTTATTTGGGGAGAAAAGTATATATGTGGTATACTTTTCTCCAAAAACAAAGCCCATCCATCAAATCAATGTTATATATACATTTTATATCCACTTGAATATGCATGTATATATACATACACATATATGAAGCTCTTGTGATATAGTCATGTTGGGCTGCAATCCACGTGGTTGGCAGTTCAAAATCAGCAGCTCTGCAGGAATTAAACAGCTTTCTACTCCTATGAACAGTTGCTCTTGGAAACCCACAGTGGGTCTCTATGAGTCAGCCTTGCCTTGATAGCAGTGAATGTGTGTGTGTGTTTCTAGTAGTGTTGGCTGACCATAGCATTACTCCAGTGTGTGCGAGAGTAAAAAGACAGCAGAAGTGGGGACCCTCTTGATATGCTCCTAGCCTTTATTTTGGCAAAATCACTGATAACTATGCCCTTAAAATTAAGCACCACTAAGGAATAACATGATTCCTCCATTGGAAAGTTCTGAGAAGGGGACTTTTGAGCATTTCTTAGACACTGATTTCTATATATCATAAATACAAGGAAATAAAAATAGTTGCCAGAGAAGCAAAAGTAAGGCTGTTCCATAAAGTACAATTGTGTGTGGGGGTGTGTGTGTTCGTGTATGTGTTCACCCATGTGCACCTAATGGGGTTTCAGGTGGGCAAAGGAAGATGCTATCAACACAAACTAGGCTACCTGGTGAACTGTAAAGGACAGGATGATTTTGAAGAGACTGAAAGATAACAATTACAGGGATTATACAGTACTTCACAGAAACTGCCGTATTAACTAGCCAAAGCAAGAAGATCCAGCCATCTTTTAAACATATGACAAAAATAGCCAGGTTTTCATTTAAACCAAGGATAAGATCTTTAAACCTTAAACCAGAAATGTTCCCTGAAGTTGTCTTAAAAGCAAACAGTTGGTTTTAGAATGCCTTCCTGTAACACTATACTCTTAAAACATCTCTGTGGGACCAGACTACAAAAACAACTCAAAGGATGCTGTGGGAAAATTCAGGAGTAGCAAGTTTGGTTAAAGGAGGAGCCACCAGAAAAGAAGGTGAGCATGGCTAGACTGTAGTCATTATCGCTGAACCATGTGTGTAGAAGTTAACTGGTGTGTGTTTTGTTATATTTAGTCTTAGCAACAAGAAAAATGAGTAAATAAAAGTGAAAATGCATTATAATCCATTACATTAGTAATGATCTGCGCATTCAGTGCTTCAAAGAGACCATTTGTACGAGAAGGGGCTTCAAACGTTCTTAGGAAAAGTCCATGATTTTTCTGTTCCTGTTTTCATGAACTTTTGAAGCCCTCTCCTAAAGGAAGATAATTGAAGGTACAGAATCTTAGAATCTTCTGTAAAAACTACTGTTCTCTATCTGCATATCCTTCATTAGGTTTGCATATTTCAATGCCTTAGATTCTAAAACTTAGAAGAATCTAAAAAACTGTCAGAGAAGATTTCAGGAAGAAGACTGGCAATTTCTTAATGTTTTTCCTCATTTATGGAATCTCTGTGGTTTCTTTACAAAGAAGCAAGGCCAAGGCCAAAGATCTGTGGCAGCTGGAAGAGCACACCCCCAATGAAGAGTCAACTCTGAACCCAAAAGCCTCAGTGGAAGAAGAAAATTGGGCCTCGGCTAACGGGGGAAATACCACTACTTGCTCAATTACCTTCAATAAGACATTCTGAAAGTTTGAATAAATTATTTATTTTAATCGTTTTATTGAGGGAATCTTACAGCTCTTAAAACAATCCATACATCCATTGTGTCAAGCCCATTTGTACATATGTTGCCATCCTTTTCAAAGCATTTTCTTTCTACATGAGCCCTTGGTATCAGCTCCTCATTTTTTCTCCCTCCCCCACCCTCATGAACTCTTGATAAATTATAAATTATTTTCATATCTTATACATCTTAATAAATTATGAAAATAGCCAATTACCGTGAAAGCTGGGGTGAGGTAATCAGAATTTAAGTGGTCTAATATTGATAAATTGTTCAGTATAGAAACTATAAGACTGATCATTTTAGCATTAATTATGCATTTTATAATAGCAAGGATACTTGTTATAAAAAAATAAGATTCTTGAAATTCTAGATACAAAACTGAAAACAAACACTTAACTAAAAACAGACAGCCTGTCTTTCGCCCACGGAGCTGGTGGATTTTACCTACCAACCTTGTGGTTAGCAGTCACCAGACAGTACCACCAAAATTCTCTAAAATTCTGAATAGTGGAGGGAAAATTGGAAACTAGAATTCAAAAGAAAAGGACAAATACTGTACGAGACCACTCAACCCCAAACTAAACTCACTGCCATGTCAATGCTGATTCATACAGATTCTGTGGGTTTCCAAGACTAACTATTTACAGGAGTAGAAAGCCCAGTCTCTCTCCTGAAAAAACCATTATAGGATTAAACACCAGGCCAAAGGAAGGTATCTGTCCTCAAGCCATGTAATGTAATCTGGTCCCTCAAACAATGAATCCATGTATCTATCTAATGCTCATGATCCATGTCACTCACTCCATCACTTGATACTGACTCAGGGACCCCATAGGACAGGGAAGAACTGCCCTGAAACTGTAACTCTTTAGAGGAGTAGAAAATGATCTTTCTCCTGCAGACAGACTGGTGTTGTTAAACTGCTGACCTTGCATTTGCAGTTCAATGCATAAACACTACCACCAGGGTTCGTGATCCCCATAATACCCACTAATTTGTACATACTAATAACCACTTCAGAGTAGGCCTCACCTCCCCTGGAGTCAGTTTCTCATGTTGGAGTAGAGAAAAAGATCAATCAGTTCCTGCCATATAACATTGCTCTATGGTCACTCGAAATCAACAGACACTCCTACAAACATGCTCAGTGAATATTAAAGTGATGGGGGTAGGTTTGTAATGGGCTAATTTGGTGCGGCAACATGACATTGTACCAAAATGCTTAATTTTACTTATAGAGGCCAAGGGGAAATATGCCTGATATTATATTCCTAATTAGGCACTGTTGAGCCAATTTCTGTCCAGCCCTTGGTGACCCAGGCTGAGAGCTATAGACAATAGGGCTTTGTATAAACATCCTTTCAAGGTACACAGCATCCTTCATAGCCTATATCAGAAGGGTTCAATTTGGAAACCCCACTAAACGAGCTTACCTTAAACTCACCTGTAGCAGATTTAAAGAACTGAAAAGTGGCCAGGTGTGAGAAGTAGATAACTGCTGTTCAAGGTTAAGGATTTGGAGGTCGTTGGACTTTGGTTTGGATCTTTTGCTTTGAGGGTGCCCAAGGAAAGGTGGCTTGGACTACTATATATTTGCTATTTTAATGCTCTCTTTATGACATGTCATAGTCTAGCAGTTATGGCTCTGCTTTTGTAAATGTGTCTTATTGGAATTTTATCTCCAACCCTCATTTTTGTTTTTTGTAAATAGTGTCCATTCATTTGATGTTTTGATTTATACAGGTCAACTATGTACTTTGGCCTATACGTGTATGCTTTCCTTTTCTAAACAGTATTTGAAATCCAATAACATTAGCTAAATTATACTTTCAATAGAAATACCATATGTTCCACAAGGATAAGTTATTATATCCCCCAATAAAAGGATAATGGGGTCTCTATCAGTAATATTAAAGTAGACCAGGGACATGTATTAACACAGATACCTGAGTAGATTTTGAACTTGAACTTAATCATAGCCCTAATGTAAGAACAAGTAGTTCTTATGATGTGGTCCTATTCGTACTTGCTCTAATGAAGAGATCTCTGAGGATATGAGTGCTATAGCAAAGTGTGGTGGATAAATTAGATGATATCAGCTATCAATAGCATATGGGTTTTCAATGCTTGTCTTAAAACAAGCAGCCATGTAGGAGAGGTAACAGTTAAGCCCACACTGAAGCACATCAACCTATGTGGCCTAAGGATTGTAAATAAAATCCAAGGGCAAAGTAGGTAATGGTACTACAACTAAACTTCTGAGCAGGGAAATTCTGACAGTGGAAGCCCAAAATCCACTTGCAGGGTCCCCACTTTGATTAATCCTCTGGTGAATCCCTTCTGACCATAGGCCAAAAATGTAAAGAGCCATGCTATCAGACTGCATTGGAAGTGGAATAACAGATATAATTGGGTTAAAATTAACACCTTATCACTTGTTCTCCCTTTTGACCCATTTAAAATTTGTTCTAGTTTCTCTTATTTTATTAATAATATTAATATATTTTAAGTTTTAAACATATTTTTTAATATGCAGCCTGTGTAGAATCTAGAAATGCTATGAGAATTCATCATATTGTTATCAACACATAAATTATTGTATGTTTGTTAGGATACATATGTTTAATAAAGTAATTTAAAATGCAATTGAAATACAAAAGTAATTTAAAATGGCACACTTTATTTATTTATTTTATATGTGTATTCCCCCTATGAGTACTAGAGAGAGCCATAGTTATGCTAATCAGTGCATTTGAAGACACTTGTATTTGCATTTTGTTTAACACTAGTCACTGAAGAGTGACTACTTGCTTTCCTCCCAAACACACTGCATGCAACGTCAAAATGGGGTCAGGACTTCAAGAAACACAATGCACTGAAAACTGAACACATTTCCAAAGAAAGACTGGAACAGAATTTCTTCAGATACTTTTTTCTTCTCTTTCTCTTTTTTTTTTAATCATTTTATCGGGGGCTCATACAACTCTTATCACAATCCATACATACATCCATTGTGTCAAGCACATGTGTACACTTGTTGCCCTCATCGTTTTCAAAACATTTTCTTTCTATTTCTTGGTATCAGTGCCTCATTTTCTCCCCTCCCTCCCCGCTCTCCCTCATGAACCCCTGATACTTTAGAAATTATTATTATTTTGTCATGTCTTACACACTTTAGATAAAGATTAGTAAGAAATGTTTCCAAACATTTTACTCTAATCAGAGTATTAGAATATAATCACGTAACTTCAAAAACTTACTGCCCTCAAGTCTGTTCCAATTCATGGTGACCCTGTAGGACATAGTAAAAATGCCCTTGAGGCTTTTCTGAGACAGCACACTTTTTGTTGTTCACTGGCTAATCCTGCACCATCTCACAAGTATTACGTTGGGGGCCACTGTTGCCACCGCTGCGCCAAGCTGTCTCATCAGTGCGCTTCCTGTCGGGCCGTTCTCGCACTTGACCTAGCGCGCAGTCCTTTTCACAGAGCTCCATCCTCATTTCTAAAGAGCACTTGGGTTGTACTTCCAAAAGAGACTTGTTTGTTGTTTTTGCAGTCCATCAGATCGTCTAGTCAGTATCATAATTCAAATGTATTGATTCATCACAGTAAATTTTAAATGGCCTTATTGGAATATACTTCACCTATCATAAAATTTAATCATATTAAGATTTATGCGATAATCACCATAATCAATTTCAACACATTTCTTGTGCTCATTGTTGTTAGCTCCCCATTTCCCACCATCCTCCCCTGCCGTGCCCCAATGCAATTATCAATCCAGTTACTCTCTCCATAGATCTACCCATCCTGAATTTCAAATACAGAAAAATATAAAACAAAGAGCAAATGAACAAAACATCAACAAAAACTAACAATAATGAGACAACAACAACAAAACCCTCTATCAGGATGTACACTGGTACAGACAGAAACTGGAAACAGAAAATCCAGGACAGATGATCCCTTCAGGACCAGTGCTGAGAGTGGGGATACCTTGAGGGTGAGGGGTAGAAGGGGGAACCGATCACAAGGATCTACATATAACCCCCTCCCTGGGGAACAGACAACAGAAAAGTGGGTGAAGGGAGACTTCAGACAGTGTAAAACATGACAAAATAATAATACTTTATAAATTATCAAGGGTTGGTGAGGGAGGGAACAGGGTGGGAGGGGGAAAATGAGCTGATACCAAGGGCTCAAGTAGAAAGCAAATGCTTTGAGAATGATGATGACAACAAATGTACAAATGTGCTTGGCACAATGGATGGATGTATGGATTGTGATAAGAATTATATAAGCCCCAATAAAATGTTTTTAGAAAAGAAAAACCTCTATCAAAAAGAAAGCAGAAAATATTAAAAACAAACTATTTTAGAATGAATCAAAAGGGAGATCAAATGATAAGGCGTTACAGTTTAACCTATGAGGTAGTTAGTTTATTGTGCCAACCTGGCCAATAAACACATGTGGGATTAATTGAAGGATGGAAAGATAAATGGCCCGGCGAGCCGAGCCTCTCTTGTCTCTTGCTATTTGATCATTGGACCGGTGTGCGGCTGCCTTGTTTGTTCTTTGCCTCAAGTTGCAAGCTACACTACCTGTGGGACACCTAACCCATGGACTGTGTCGCTGTAAATTGAGGTTCCTTCAAGACCTGCTCGCCACACCATTGGAATTTACATCTCTTGAGCTGGGGACTGTCAGACCCTGTCATCTCGCTGACAGTTGGTGACCTGCCTTGCTGTTTGCTGCCTGTGCCTGGATAGCCTGAACTGCTCTACAGAGGACTACCTGGTGGCTCTCAAGACTTGAAGGACTGCCAGTGTCTCACAACTGCCTCATGGGAGTGAGTTGCACTGAGCCATTTGCACTGCTTTATAATTTAATTGTTTATTTCATGTTATACATCTATCTGTGTGTGTGTGTATATATATATATATATATATGGCACCATCAACCCAGAATGCTAATAATTATATATATATATATAATTATTAGCATTCCGGGTTTGTTTCTCTAGAGAACCCTGTTTAACACAACCTAACTACATCTGCCTTAATCAACTTACAGGACTGTTTAATCACTGCCATGCAGTCGATATTAACTCATAGTGACCCTAAAGGACAGGCCCAGGTTGGCATATTAATCATGCGGTCACCACTGGTGGTGGGGGCGGGGGGGGGGAGATGGGAGAAAAGGAAAGGGAAGGGGGAAGCAGGGAGGAGGGACAGCCCTCCTCCAAGGCAAGGCCAAGGCAGGGAGCAGGGAGCGTGGAAGTGGCACCAGAACTGCCCCTTTAAATATCTGAGGCTGTAACTGCAGAAATAGAAAGCCTTCCCTTTCCCCACAGCAGCTGCTCAGTTTCAAATTGCTGGCCCTGCGGATTGAAGCCCAAGGAGTAACCACAATGGCACCAGGCATCTCTGTCACTGCCTCTGTCTCTCTCGCTCTCTCTCTCTGGGGGCACCATGTGAGGACCCTGTAAATCCACTGTGATCCATAGCCTTTCGAAAACTGAATGTTGACAATGTAAGGTCTGATATGATTCCCTCCTTCAGATTTGGATTGTATTATAGATAATCCTTGATCCACACAGGCAAGTGTGGTTGTTTCACTTATGGATGCTTGTTTGAAGAAAAGTCTTTTTATTTTTAATTTGGGGGCTCATACAATTCTTATCACAATTCATACATGCATCCATTGTGTCAAGCATATTTGTACATTTGTTGCCATCATCATTCTCAAAACATTTGCTTTCTATGTGAACCCTTGGTATCAGCTCATTTTCCCCCTTCTCTCCCCGACCCTCTCTCCCTCATGCACCCTTGATAATCTATAAATTATTATTATATTTCCATGTCTTACACTGTCCCATGTCTCCTTTCACCCACTTTTCTGTTGCCCATCCCCCAGGGAGGGGGTTATATATAGATCACTGTGATCGGTTCCTCCTTGCTCCCTGTGATATAATCATTTGTCAATTTGAGGATTAAGAGTGTAGAGGTGGCGTCTAGACTGTTAATCAGGATATGGCCAATGAGATCTTTCTGTGTAGGCATCGCCTTCCCCTAAGGATTCTGGGAATTGCTGAAATTTCCTCCTTGGAGGTGGGAGGCTCTCTGCACACACCCTGGGAGACATAGCAGCTGACGACACATGGACCCACACTGATGCAGCCCTGGGTGTTGGAGAAGCCATACGGAGACCCTTGTCAGCACTGAGATGTTTCCAATGCCACTGGGTCCAAAGACTTTCTACCCACTGGCCTGTGATCTTCTACATTTGGCATCATTTCATGTGTTTCATGAGTCTGAAGAGGACTTTATAGATTGGTATCGGACATATGGATTAATATCTGACTTATGGACTTGATCTGGACTGGGCTGGGAAGTTTTCTCAATGTTCAATTGCTCTGGTATCTCTTCCTTATACACATATATGTCCATGGATTTGTTTCTCTAGTCTTCCCTTACTAACACACTCTCCCACCTTCCCTTTCCCCTCTTGGTATCACTACTCTCATTACTGGTCCTTAGGGGTTTATCTGTCCTAGATTCCCTGTGTTTCCAGCTCTGATCTGTACCAGTGCACATCCTCTGCTCTAGCCAGATTTGTAAGGTAAAATTGGGATTATGATAGTGGGAAGGGGAGCACTAAAGAACTAAAGGAAAGTTGTATGTTTCATCGGTGCTATACTGCAATCTGACTGGCTCATCTCCTCCGTGAGACCCTTCTGTAAGGGATGTACAATTGCCTACAGATGGGCTTTGGTTTACACTCTGCACTCCCCCACATTCACAATGATATGATATTTTTGTTCTTTGATGTCATGCCTAATACTTGATCCCATCAACACCTCGGGATCACACAGGGTGGTGTGCTTCTACCATGTGGGCTTTGTTGCTTCTCAGTTAGATGGCTGCTTGTTTACCTTCAAGCTTTTAAGACCCCAGATTCTATAGCTCTTGATACCCCGGCACCATCAACTTTCTTCACCACATTTGCTTATGTACCCACTTTGTCTTCAATGATTGTGTTGGGAAGGTGAGCATCATACAATGCCAGTTTAAGAGAACAAAGTGTTCTTCATTGAGGGAGTATTTCAGGCCCAATGTCCATTTGCTACCTTAATACTAAACCTATAAATATATGCACATAGATATATTTCCCCATCAGAAGACAAGTCTTTAAGACCTCAGGTAATATTCTTTCTGATAGCAAGGCACCATCTGGTTTCTTCACCACACTTTGCTATAGCACTCACATCTTCAGTTATCTCTTCAGGAGGGTGAGCATCAAGCAGAGCCATATCATAAGAACAAATTGTTCTTAGATTGAGGCTAGAATTAAGTGCAATCCCAAAATCCATTTATACATCTATGGATTTTATAGTTCTCCGGTTTACTTTAGAGTCATCATTGCCATTTCATGATAGAGAACATTATAAATCATCTCCTTGGGGCATAAGGTAATTCTGATAGTATCATTAATTCAAATGATGGTTTATAATTTAAAACACTGATAAAAAGGAAATTATACAAGTAAGATACGCATTAACATTGAAACACCCTAGTATGTAATCTTTTCTTTTTTTTAATATTTTATTAGGGGCTCATACAACTCTTAGCACAATCCTTACATATACATATATCAATTGTATAAAGCACATCTGTACATTCCCTGCCCTAATCATTCTCAAAGCATTTGCTCTCCACTTAAGCCCTTTGCATCAGGTCCTCTTTTTCCCCTCCCTCCCCACTCCCTCCTCCCTCATAAGCCCTTGATAATTTATAAATTATTATTTTGTCATATCTTGCCCTATCAGGCGTCTCCCTTCACCCCCTTTTCTATGGTCCATCCCCCAGGAAGGAGGTCACATGTAGATCCTTGTAATCAGTTCTCCCTTTCCAACCCATTTACCCTCTACTTTCCCAGCATCATCCCTCACACCCCTGGTCCTGAAGGTATCATCCACCCTGGATTCCCTGTGCCTCCAGCTCCTATCTGCACCAGTGTACAACCTCTGCCCTATCCAGTCCTGCAAGGTAGAATTCGGATCATGGTAGTTGGGGGGAGGAAGCATCCAGAATCTGGGGGAAAGCTGTGTTCTTCATCAGTACTACATCGCACCCTGACTGACCCATCTCCTCTCCTAAAGCCCTCTGTGAGGGGATCTCTAGTGGTCGACACTTGGGCCTCGGGTCTCCACTCCGCACTTCCCCCTTCAGTCACTATATATATATATATACATACATACACACACACATACATATACATACACACATCCATATATATATTCTTTTTTTTTTTGCATGATGCCTTATACCTGGTCCCTTTGGAACCTCATGATTGCACAGCCTGGTGTGCTTCTTCCATGTGGGTTTTGTTGCTTCTGAGCTAGATGGCTGCTTGTTCACCTTCAAGCCTTTAAGACTCCAGACACTAGCTCTTTTGATAGCCGGGCACCATCAGCTTTCTTCGACACACTTGATTATGCACCCGTTTGTCCTCGGCGATCGTATCATAGAGGTGTGCACCCGATTATATGATTTTTTGTTCTTTGATGCCTGATAACTGATCCCTTTGGGACCACGTGATCACACGGGCTGGTGTGTTCTTCCATGTGGGCTTTGTTGCTTCTGAGCTAGATGGCCACTTGTTTATCTTCAAGCCTTTAAGACCCCAGACGCTATCTCTTTTGATAGTTGGGCACCATCAGCTTTCTTCACCACATTTACTTATTCACCTGCTTTGGCTTCAGCAGTTGTGTCGGTAGGGTGAGCATCATAGAATGCCAATTTAATAGAAGAAAGTATTCATGCATTGAAGGAGTGCTTGAGTAGAGGCCCAAGGTCCTTCCACCACCTTAATACTAAACCTATAAATATAGGCACATAGATCTATTTCCCCATCCTCATATATTTATTTGCATGTACATGTCTCTGTCTGGACCTCTATACATTCCCTTTGCCTCCTAGCTCTTTCCTCTATTTCCCTTGACTTTCCTCCTGCCCCACTATCATGCTCCGTCAGCCACCTAGGTTACAGCTATACCTCTTCTTTATGTTACCTTACCCTTGATCATTCCCTACCAGGCCTGCCACTCCCCCCTCACCACCAATTTGGATCCCATGTTGTTCCCTTGTCCCTGGGTTAGTTAACACCACTTCCTTACCCCCCACCTCCCCCTACCCCAAGTCCCCCCAGAACTGTTGGTCCCATTGTTTTTCCTCCAGATAGTTCATCCATCATGTCTTATTTAGACATACCTGTGGAGATAATGACATGCACAAAAACAAGACAGAGGAAAACAAAGCAACAGTGTACAACAAAACAACAACAAAATCCACCGACAAAGAACAAAACAAAACACATCAAGAAAGAAAAGCTTGTAGTTAGTTCAAGGATCGTTTGTTGGCCTTTAGGAGTGTTTTCCAGTCCAGTCTGTTGGGGCACCACGCCCTGGCCCCAAAGTCCACTTTCAGAATTCCCTGGGGACCTTGCTGCTCCATTCCCTTGCTGTTCTGCTACACTCCCCCAGTGCTTTGCCTTGGTGTGGTGGGATCAAGTCAGGTGCAATTCACACACTGTGTCTCCGGTGCTGTCCCCTGTAGTGCCATTGGTCACATATGCTATCTTTTCAATTGAGGTTTTTCCATGATTAATTTTGTTATTGGGTTTTTGTTTTTGCATGTTTTTCTGTATATGAAGTCTAGGATAGGTAAATATGCAACAAAAGTAATTGGATTAATCATTTCTTGGTGTCAAGGCTGGGGCGGTTTGGGGGAATTGAGAAGCTAATAATAATGAACACAAGAAAGATCAAAATGTTCTAAAATTAACTGTGATAATACTTACACAACTCTTTAAAATGTTTCCATTATTGAATATCAATTGGACTATTAAAATTTAAATTTTAAATAAAGCAAAATGGAAAAATAACAGAAACTATCCAAGGAAAGGCAAAAAATAAGCATAGAAGTGGTGAGGCAAATTGAACTACAAATATTACAGGAAGCTCAAAATATCAAGAAAATAGACTCAATGAAGTAGTTAAATAATAAATGCTCAAAGTTAGTGTTACATAATTTCATGTGAACTTGAAGAGATATAAAAGTATAGGAGTGGAGTCAGAAAAAAAAAAGTATAGGAGTGGTATTCAACCTGTCAATCAGGCCTGATGGTGCCTCCTTGTGGATGGGCCTGCTCATAAGGAGGGCCCAGGAAAGCTCCCCCTTTCTCTCTGTCTTGGCCTTCCTGGTGGCTGACCCTGAAAGCAGCTGCAGCCCTGCCATGTTTTCCACTGATTTGGGATCCACATGACTTTGCACACACCAGCCTGTGATATCACTGCATTCTGTATTATTGCATGTGACTGAGTCTGAAGCGGGACTTAGAGACCATTATCAGACTCAAGGTCTTGAGCTGGACTGTGCTGGGATATATTCTTGATATATAATTACTTCTTTATAGAAAGCTCTTCTTAGACATATGAGTGTCACTGGATTTGTTTCTCTAGTCAAGCTGGCCTAACACAGTGAACAGAAATAAAAAATATCAATAGGTTATATTCTAGATACACAAACTAAGGGAAATGGTAACCAAAAGAAAGCTACAGTAATTACTTTAATATTGAAACACCACCCAAAAATTAATATAAAAAGCATTAAAACAATTTAAACTAAGTGATACTAAGTATGAGCAAATATGAGAAAGCATACTTTTTTTTACTCTACCTTTTATGGGGGGGAGTGTCTAAGTTATGTGGCACATAGTTTAGATCTACTGAAAATCAAATAATAGAAGACAATAATTTGCTCTAGTATTCCTCAAACAAGAACTACAACTCACTTTTCTCAGCACTTTACATTCATGCAAATTTGGAAAATGTTAGTTCTAAAAAATGTCTTCTAAAGCTGATGATGCCTGGCTATCAAAAGATAGAGCGTCTGGGGTCTTAAAGGCTTGAAGGTAAACAAGCAGCCATCTAGCTCAGAAGCAACAAAGCCCACATGGAAGAAGCACACCAGCTTGTGTTATCACATGGTGTTGAAGGGATCAGGTATCAGATATCATCAAACAAAAAAATCATATCATTGTGAATGAGGGAGAGTGCAGAGTGGAGATCCAAAGCCCATCTGTAGGCAACTGGACATCCCCTTACAGAAGAGCCTCTGGGAGAAGACGAGCCAGTCAGGATGCAGTGTAGCAACAATGAAACATACAACTTTCCTCTAGTTCCTAAATGCTTCCTCCTCCCCACTATCATGATCCCAATTCTACCTTACAAATCCGGCTAGAGCAGACAATGTACACTGGTACAGATAGGAACAGGAAACACAGGGAATCCAGGGCAGATGATCCTTCAGGACCAGTGGTAAGAGTAGCAATACCGGGATAGTGGAGGGAAGGTTGGGTAGAAAGGGAAAACCAATTACAAGGATCTACATGTACTCTCCTCCCTGGGGGACGAACAAAAGAAAAGTGGGTGGAGGTAGATGTTGGACAGTGTAAGACAAAACAAAATAATAATTTATAGATTATCAAGGGTTCGTTGGGGTAGGGGACGGGGAGGTAGGAGCTGATACCAAGGGCTGAAGTAAAAAGCAAATGTTTTGAGGATGAGGGCAACAAATGTACAAATGTGCTTGACACACAATGGATGCATATATGGATTGTGATAAGACTTGTATGAGCCCCCAATAAAATGATTTCAAAGAAAAAAATGTTTTCTAGGATTAGTTCTCATGTCTACATAAGAAACATGAAACATTTTTATTTATTTTTTCCTTACAAGCTGACTATAAAGAATAGAATATTTTCTCTGCAATTATCAACTGGATAATGAAAGTGTAACTAGAGAAAAATCAAGAACGGATTTGATAGCTCTAAGATTCCCCCACACCCCCTGACAAGGTTTTAATTTTTTCTATTCCTTTGACAATTTCCCCCGCTCTGAAATGGTGCTTCGTGTGGATGACGGAGGAGCCCAGCACCACGTTCTGCAGTTTGTTACGCTGTTCCATAGCCTTGGCTCAGCACTGTAGATACTACTTGCTCTGTGAGACCCCAAAATGGGAACATTAGACACACAGAAACAGAATTCAGGGAGCCTTACCCCCAAAACTGATGATCCAACTTGCCCAAATATACAGCTTTTCTTTTGTCTTGCCCCATAAGCTGAAGTCCCTTCAAAAACGTTTAGATTTGAAAGTCAAGTTAAAATCCACCATATTGCAAGTTAAATATCGGTTCTCCACGTGCTGGTTTCTAATTCACCCTGGTATTTGCATTTCTGTGTTTTCCTAGCATCATCCTTAGTAAATTTGCTGGACCATAATATTTAGAAAGAAATTAAGAGAGTTTTATATTACATGGCAAAAGCCCAGTGAATTCTGTATCTCAAGTTTAGCTCTTCACTCAGTGCCACATAACCTCTGCATGGTGTAAGCCTATGGAGGAGAGCTATTCCAAATACGAAGAAAGGCTCTCCGTTCTGCGTCACAAATTAGCTGGCATAAAACCGCAACCCTTCCACGGAGTCATCTCAGCCAAAAAAACGGCCATCTTCTCAGCAAGAAGCTCTCTTTCTTTGGAAAGAAGGACCAGCATTCACACAAGCTTGGCAAACTCTTCAGATGCTGAGGATGCATTTTCTCTTCCTTGTGGGACGGATGCTCCATCACCGTGGTGCCGCTGTCAAAGACATGGAGCCATAGAGATCGTTTCAGCGCATCCAGCATCTTGCACGCATTTACTAAGTCTTCGGGGGAAGCGACTCCATGTGCCGAGCGCAGTTTACTAAGCAGCGTGTCTCTTGTGGGCGACATCATGCGCCCTCACTCCTCTAAGGCACCTGCGCTATTCAGACCAGCTGTGTGACTAGCTCCGTGTGTGTTATTTATACCCTTGCTCCGCAAGTAGGATTCAAACCCGATAGTCTCATCTTCCTGTGATGTTCCGTTTCTCTTTAATTTTATTAGCAATTGATTTTGATAACGCCACCATTTCCTTGTCCTTAATCATGACGAACTTACTGGGGTCTTCAAGGGCCTCAGGAACATGTTTGTCTGTTTCTTTTCTTTTTACTTCCAGTTTCTTTTCAATGCCTATAATTCTTCCAGCCCTTCTTCTTTCTAGCTGGGGTCCTTTATTGGCGTGTAACGACTGGGAAACTGGCATATTCTTCCTGCTTCTTTGGGTCATTTCCCTGGATAAGCGCCTGTAAAACTCAATCTGACCTTGTTCTTTGAAGGGAAGTTTGAGGTAGGGATTCTTACTGCTCTGGAATGGACCCGGTTCTCGGCTAGGCGGAGCTGGGTGAAGATGAACAGAGACTTTTGGCACTTTCCCCAATTCCAGCTGCCTGTTCTTGATAGAACACAATTTGAGGCGGAGCAATGAATGGCCATGCAGCATTCGTGATTTTTCTGATATCGCCAAATGGGAGTGAGCTAAGAAGGAGGGTCCCAGCGTGAAATTTTACCCTTTCCTCGCGGTCATCCATGCGCACCCTGCGCAGCCAGATCACCCGGGTCTCACTGTTCTCCCGGAGGCCGCTGGTCCGCAAGCACCAGGTCATGGCCGCGCGGCGAGCAGCCTGCGGCGCCCCCTGGCGGCGGGCGGGCAGGCGCCTCATTCGACAAACACGGACTCCTTCCCCTGTACTGGTTGGTCACGTAATGGACTCTTGTCCATTCATCAATTTGTCCAACAAAAGGGGATGCCCCATGGCTGAGTTATAGAGGAAGATGCCAAGATAATGTAACACAACGGATACAGAATCAGAGTAACAAGTGAAATTATTGCCCATGTTAGAAACACGGGGAAAGGGAAAATGTATGGAAGAAAGATGTTGAGTTCAGTTTAGGCTGTATTGAGTATGTGATAACTCTGGGTTATTTTTTTTAATTACCCAGTAGGTAGAAGTAGATCTGTTATAAATAGAAAGGTCTGGAAAGGAGATATAGGGGGTGGGGGATAAGGAGGAGCTGATATCAAGGAGTTCATAATATAATTGCATTTACTTTTTAAATATATTACACATATAGATATACTTTATATAATTGTATGACCACTGTGATGAATATCCTAATAACATAGTTTATTATTTATAGGAATGCATCAATGAAAAGGTCACAAAGTCATAGAATTTCAGGCAGTTGTTCTATTTCTTCTTCAGTGTCTTCTAGTTGCTTCTGACGCCTAACAGTTCTATGTACAAAAGACTGCCTAGACCTGCACGATCCTCACAATCACTGCTAATAGTCAGTCTACTGCTGCACACATTGAGTCAGTCCACTTCCCTGAAGAGCTGTCTCTCGGTACTGTTCGCAGCCATTGGACAAAGTCAGCAGTTCAAACCTACAGCAGCTCCACGGGAGAAAGTTGAGGCTGTCAGCTCCCATACAGATGATGGCTAGGAGGCCTCTACTTTACCACGCAGGGTGTCCTTCCCCAGGGATTGGTCCCTCTAAATAACATGTTCAAGTTGTGTGAGATAAAGTCTCACGATCTTTGCTTCTAAATAGCATCCTGACTGTATACTTTCAATACAGGTTGGCTCATTCTTCTGGCAATCTGTATCTTCTCCAACAACATAATTCAAAATGCATCCGTTCTTCTTCAGTCTTTCTAATTCATCGTCAGGCTTTCACATGCAGATGAGGTGACTGAAATGTCAAATTTGGGTCTGAAGCAGCTTAGCCCTCGACGAGGCATCTTCACTTTATAACACTGTACAGAGGTCTTGTGCAGCTGATTTGCCCAATGCAATACATTGTCTGATTTCTTGACGGCTGCTTCCATGGATTTTCTTTGTGGATACATGACAAATGAAATCCTTGACAACTTCAAGGGTGTCTCAGTTTATCATAATAGTGCTTATTGATTCGGTTGCGAGGATGTTTGTTTTCTCAATTGTAAGTTTTATTCTGTACTGAAGGCTGCAGCCCTGACCTTTGAGCCTTCAGAAAGCAAAGTTCTGCCAAGGTTGTTAGTAAGTCTCACTCTAATACTTCTGCCACATTCTTCTGCACATAATCCAGCTTCTCAAATGATGCGCTCAGCAGACAGGTTGAATAAGTGTGGTAAAAGATACAGCCCTGATCCACATCTTTCCTTACTTTAAACTACACAGTATTGGTCCCTTGTTCTGTATGGAATAACTGCCTCTTGGTCTGTGCACAGGTTCAGCGTGCGTACAATTACGTATTCTGGAATTTCCATTCTTTACAATGTTATCCATAATTTATGATGACCCACATAGTTATTTTTCATAAAAATAAAGCTCATGTTAACCTCTATCTGATATTTTCTGCTTTCAGTCATGATGTAGCTGACATCAATAATGTACCCCATGTTCCACATCGTCCTCTGACTGTCATGAATTTCTAGCTGTTCCTGGTAGGCATACTCCTGCAACTACTTTTGAATTAAAGTCTCTTAGAACTGGAAAAACTTGTTGAATGCATCTAGTCCAGTAGTTCGACTGTATGGTATCTGAAAACATTAAGAGTTTCTTTACTTTCTTTCATCATTCATTAAGTGTTTCATAAGTACTGACTATGTAGCCTATAGCCTACATGAGTTGGAACCAACATGATGATGCTCAACAACAATTATGTAGAAATTTGGGCTGCAAACCACAAGATCAGTGGCTCAAACCTACCAGCTTCTCTGCAGAAAAATGATGGAACTGTCTGCTCCCCAAAAGATGTATACTCCCAGAAACCCTAAGGAGCAATTCTATTTAGTTTTACAGGGTTGCTATGAGTATCAACTGGATGACAATAAATTATAGGATTTCCTAGCCTCAGTCCTATACCGCATAATCTAAAACACTCAAGGATAGCCTAGAACCAGCGTTACTTTGCAGAGTTACCAAGTTCACTATTCAATAATGTTCTCAATGAAAAACTAGGTTCTTAGGTCTATATTGTCTTCCAAATCAGCATTACTATTTTCAAATGCAAATACAAGTAGAGAGTTTGTATAACTAAAGGGGAGGACTTGTGACCATAAAAACACAAGTGATAGAGCAATACTGCTGGTTCAGTTCTCTGGGATACAGATCCATCCATGACTATTGTCCATAATGTACATGGAAAGTAGCCTCTCCTTAAAAAGCTTTATAAATCCTAGGGGGGAAATCATGCCCCTGCTGACGGTATCCTCTCCTATTTAAAACCCATCTCTTACATTACGTAGCCCTGATAGCATAGTGACTACACATTGGACTGCTAGCCTCAAAGTCTGCGGTTCAAAACCACCAGCCACTCCACTAGAGAAAGACGAGACTTTGAACTTCCGTAAAAAGTTCCCACAGGGACAGCTCTAACCTAGCCTGTAAGGTCTCTTGGAGTCAGAATTGATTCAATGTCAGTGAGTTTAGAGTTTGGTTTACATTGTATGGAAGTGTGTGGCCAGTTTATGGGATCCCCTGGATAAGCCCTGATTTTAGAATTCGTACTATATATTTAATATCTCTTTTTTTCACATTTTATTTATTTTTAAATCATTTTATTAGGTGCACATACAACTCTTATCATAATCCATGCATATATCAATTGTGTAAAGCACATTTGTACATTCGTTGCCCTCATCATTCTCAAAACATTTTCTCTCCACTTAAGTCCTTGGCATCAGCTCCTCATTTTTCCCCTTCCTCGTGAACCCTTGATAATTTATAAGTTATTATTTTGTCATATCTTACACTGTCTGATGTCTCCATCTATTTTTTTGTTGTCCATCCTCCAGGAAAGAGGTTATATGTAGATCCTTGTAATTGGTTCCTCCTTTCCACCCCACCCTCTATTTAATATCTCTTAATTTCTGCATTTAATTACCATTTGACCTCTGCATATCTGATTTCACACTGCTGAATTCTTTAGGACCCTGAGAGGTATATTAGGTCCTCTGCCTTGATTTATGACTTCCACTTTCTTTTTTTCAAAGTCAGTCAAGCAACATTCATAGGCCCACAATTTAAACTCCCTGCCCCAACATCCCAATCTTCTGCTTTGATCTCTGTATGTTTCCATCTCAGCAAGAAATATAGGTCTTTCTAAGCTTAACAGTGTTGCTGGTCATTCCTTCTACGTTTGTAACATCAGAGATTGCCCCCTCAAAATTAATATGATAGAAATGTGTTGTTTATCCAGTGTCATTGAGATGAATAACTAATCAGTTAATCTAAGAAGATTGTTATAAAACAATTAGACTAAAAAATTGTTAAACAAAATTAAAGAGTCGTAAAAATGGATACAGTCGTGCATGAACATTTCAATTTAAAACATGTACTTGTGTGTTTATCCCCTATTTTGCAAAAGAAGTATTATGTGGTGGTTATTCCATATGAAATTAAATCTGGTCCCACCAGTTACAATTTATGTGACCCTAGTTGAGTTGGAAATGCCATGGCTTAGGTTAGGTGCACTATCCTTGTTGTTCAACACTTTAAACAGGACAGTGTAGCACATTTACGCAATGCAATGCATGATTTGATTTCTTGACTGTTGCTTCCGTAGGATCCAAGAAAGATGAAATTCTTGACAAATTCCATCTTTTCTCCCTTCATCACAATGTTGTGTATTGGTCCAGTTGTAAGGTTGCATTTTCTTTACTTTGAGTTGGAATCTCTACTGAAGACTACAGACCTTGATCTACATTAAGTGCTTCAAGTCCTCCTTGATTTCAGCAAGCAACGTGTCATCTGCATATAACAATCCTTTTTGAAATACTAATAGCAAGCTTTTCTTCATATGGTTCAGTTGCTGGAGTTATTTTCTCAGCACAAAGATTACATAAGCATAGTGGAAGGATATAAATCTGACACACACCTTTCCTTTTTTAAAAAACTACACAGTATTCCCTTGTTTTATATTAACCACTGCCTCTTGGACCATGTACAGGTTCCACATGAGCATGATGGAGTGTTCTGGAATATCTATTCTTCTCAATGTTATCCATAGTTTGCTCTGATCCACACAGTCAAAAAATCTCTGCATCACCGATAAAACAAAAGGGAAAACATTCTGGTATTCTTTGCTTTCAGGGAAGACCCATCTGACGTCAGCAATGTTATCCCTCATGCCATAGCCTCTTGAATTTCTGGCAGCTCCTATCAATGAACTGCTACAATCTTTTGAAAGTTATCCTCAGCAAAATTTTATCCGCATGTAGTAATAATGATATTGTGCAATAACTTTCATATTTGGGGGCCACCTGTCTTGAGAATGGTTACAAATATGGATCTTTTCCAATCAGTTGGCCAGGGAGCAGTTTGCCAACTTCCCTGGCACAGACAACTGAGTGATTCCAGAACTCCATCAGCTTGCTGAAACAGTGCCATTCGTAGTCTGTCAATCCCTGGAGTCTTGTTTTCTGATGACGTCTTAAGTGCATCTTGGACTTCTTCCTCTGTGCCTTTGGTTCTTGATCATATATTATTTCTTGAACCGGTTGGATGTTGACCAGCTCTTTTTTGGCACAGTGCCTCTTTGCATTCCTTCTAGCTCCTTTTTGTTTTTTACGCTTCTGTTTTTATATCCTTCTTTTACAGCCCTGCTCTACTTGTTTTTACAGGCACCTGCTGGGCAATCACAAGCAAATCAAACAAACCCAAAACACGACTTTTGCTTTTGTTAGCTAAGCTTTTCTCTCAGACCCTGAGGGCACAGCCCTGTCCAAGTTTAGGCTGCCCTAGCAACTCCCCATCCACACTCACCTGTCCACCCCTTGTGTGTTGCTGTGATGCTGGAAGCTCTGTCACTGGTATTCCAAGTGCCAGTAGGTTTACTCAAAGTGAACAGGTTTCAGAGGAACTTCCAGACTAAGAGCAGACTATAAAGAACAATTGAGTGTCTACTGTGGAGGAAGCAACCGCAGATAACCCAATGCATAAAATCAAAACATTGTCAGATATTGATGGCTTGATGAGTTGAAACAGAACATTGTCAGAAATAGTTGCAAAGAATGGGCTGCTCAAAATATGACTGAGGAATAACTGCCTTCTCAAAGTAGAGTGGACCATGTGTCATGTGAATGGAATAAAGCCTGTTGTAGTAAACCTGCAGGATCTTCATTTCCTGTGGGGCACAACTCAAAAAAAGAAGAAAGAGCTGCAAACATCAACTAATAATTGGAATTTGGAATGTACAAGGTATGAATCAAGGAAAATTGGGAGTTGTCAAAAATGAACTGGAACACATATTCTAGGCATTAGTGAGCTGAAATGAAATGTTTTGGGAATTTTGAATCAGCAAATCACAGTTTGTTATGTGAGGAATGACACATCAAGAATGAGGCTGCATTCATCATCAAAAAGGACATTTTAAGGTATCTTGAGGTATAATGTTGTCTGTGATAGGATTGTATATGTCCATATTTAATGAAATCTAATTAATACTGAAAGGTCAACACTGAGACATGCATTGAAGATAGAACTGAGACAAAGAAGGTGAGATTAAGAGCAGTTTATTGGGGTAGGGAAAGAGCTCCCAGGAGGGAAGGGAGAGCAGAGAAAGGGACAGGCACATCTTGAGCTCCTGGGTGGGTTCCGAGACCCAAAGAGTCAGGTCAGGGAAATCATGACCATGGGTGGGGCAGTGGGATATTTGTAGGATTTGGGTCAGGGAAATATGCAAATGAGGTGTAGAGAGCTGCTAGTGCTTGTGCCAATGAGGAGAAGGGAGGCTTCCTGGTGTGCAGCTGTAGAGTCTGAGTCCTTCACGAACCAGTTTCTTCGAATGTGGGGGGAGAGGCTGCACAGTCCAGCTCTGGCCTTGAGAGGCAGGGGGAAGGGGCTGTGTGGACCTCCCTAGAGAAGTAAGCTCCTTGGGATGCTAGAGGCAGGGGCTGCAAAGTCCAGCAGACCATCCTGTCTTTCTCAGAGGTTGGGGGAAGGGGCTGCATGGTCTGAACCCAGCCAAAACAAATACGACTATGATTCAAATTTAGTCACAAACCATTCAAGCTACCGATGCAGAAATTGAAGAATTCCACCACTATGTTCCATTGGAAATTAATCAAACATGCCATCAAGATGCATTGCTAATTAATGGTAATTAGAATGCAAAAGTTTAAAACAAAGAAGAAAGAACAATAGTTGGAAAAGATAATGGTGGTGATAGAAACGGAGCTGGGGATCACAGAACAGAATTTTGCAAGACCAACAACTTCTTAGCAAACACATTTTTCTACAAAAGGCAGCTTTACATGTGGGCCTCTCCAGATGGAAAACACAGAAATCAAATTGACTACATCTGTGCGGAGAGATGGTGAAGAAGCACAACACTAATAGCAAACATCAGACCAGAGGCTGATTGTGGAACAGACCATCAATTGCTCATCTGGAAGTTCATGCTGAAGTTGAAGAAAATAAAAACCAACCCATGAGAGCCAAAATATGACAATGAGTCTATCCCATTTGAATTTCAAGAACATCTCAAGCAGAGATTCAACACATTGAACACTATTGATAAAGAGCTCGGGGAGCTGTGTGAGGACATCAAGAGCATCAAATATGAAGAAAGAAAAAGGTCATTATAAAGACAAGAAAGAGAGAAGATATCGAGGAGTCTAAAGATGGCACCCAGGTAGAATCACCAGTCCAGTGATCCCCTTGTTAGATCAGAAAATTAAAAGGTAAGGAGGATGATATTGGGAGGCTGGTGCTAGAAATAGAATCCCAGTGTACTAGAGTTTGTGGTTCAGATGTCCCCTTGGGATTTTTGCCCACAGAGTGATTTGAGGGCTTTCTGCACTGCTCTAAGTTCACCAAGGCTGCCCAAGGGCTCTCCACATCCCTCGCCAGGTCCAGTGGGATGGCATCCACCTCTTCCTGCACCGAAGATCTAAGACCCACCAGCATGCAGTAACTTCCCAGACTGCTGTCTAAGGGTGGTCATAATCCCAGGCCCACAGAAAGCCCCCCAAAACTAGCCACCAAAGCTCACTCCAATGCTCCCCTCCCCACTCATGCATTCTTGAGCTTTGCCCCTCCCCTCCCTGCCCAGTGACCACATTGGCCACTCCCTGTCTCCTCCCAGCTCTGTGAATTGCCTGCCAGCATGGGTAATTGTAGCTAATTAGACACTACTTTACTACAATAAGAAAGCCCTTGGGCTATTTTCCTATGGCAGAGCATAGCCTACAGAGCCATGCAGGAGTGAGCCAGGAGGGCCGCCAGGAGAAGTCAGAACCAGTGGGCCCCAAACCTACTAGCCAATCTAATGCCCCTTTCTTGGGGGAGAGCTTGGCACAGCCCCAATACCAGGATATCCTATAAGCCCTCAAAAAAAATTTTTTTAACCAAAATCCAGTCACTCTGAGGCTGTGTTTCTTTTCCTAACTTTGAATTTAAGCCACCACATGCCTGGTTCATTAACAAAGCTTTAACATAACAAAGAAGGGGAAAAAATACCAGGAGTCCTTGGGCCCAAAACAGGTTTTTACCAGTTTGGGCTTGACAAAGAGTCTTTGAAAGACTATTCAAAGACCACATAATAGTAAGTCAACAAAACAAGTCTACCTTATAAGACACTGGCCTGCTGAGTAAGACATTGCTATACTCCACCCTCCCCCCCCCCCCCCCCCCCCGCCCCTAGGCAACTTAGGTAGGTGACAGGAGTAGACCCAAACCCCTCACCCCCATTTGGCCACCTCCACCATTCCCAACCCCTTTGATCTGATTCACCAGAGGTACATTCTCTCAAGATAATTAACTCAATCACAAGAATATAATTCTTGCAGCCATACCAGACATCAAATCATCACCCTAGCCTAAATTGTATCCCCTCTCAACCACAATAACCTCTAGAACCTGTTTCCCTTCACATCAGCAACACACAACCTCCTTTAAACTCACCAAGTAAAGTTTCAGCATTCTGATGAAAGAACTATTTCATGAATTTGTTAGGTAGCTTAGCCTAGGGAATTGGGAAGTCCATTTACGCATGCCCAGGAGAGCCAGCATAGGAAAGCTGGATTTTCCCACCGGTGGGCTCTGATGGGCATTACACCTGGAGCAGCCTACCTGGGCCAGGTGACTGCAATTCAGCCAATGGGATCAACCTGGGGTCGTTCACCACGCCTCCCCCGGGAACCCTTGAAAAGGCAGGGACCGAGAGGGAGAAGGGTCTTGGCTTGCTTGTGCAGTCAGGTCGTCTTCGTGGGAGGGGAGAGATCCTTGTGTGTCCCGGAGCAGTCTCTGCCAGGCCACATGGTCAAAGGAATCCTATGGGTGCTGCGTAAAACCTGATGCTTCTTTGAACTTTCATTAAATTCACTTGGATCACAAGCCTAGCTTCAGCCAAGGACCGAGGCTGGAATCTAGTACCGGAGAGAGAGACCTTACAAATTCACCAAGTGGAGGGTTCTATTTACCGTATGTCTCCACAGGAAAGAGAGAGAGTAGACCTCATTCCAGTGAGCCAAGCCTTAAGGTCAACATTGCTGCTCGGAACTACTGGTTCACAGAGGGAACTGCAGGATCTGTCTAAGCTGGAGACATAATACCCCCTCCCTAGATGATAGCACTACAGAAGACAGCACTGAAGATACAGTTCAGGGAGTGCAGCTGGTCTGATCTGGCCATATCAGGGCAAACCAAGAGAGAAGTGCAACAGACCAGCAAGGGGAGCAAAGCCACAAAGTTACTGAGGAATCCCAATTATAGTCTTCTGATTTGGGAGAAAGCGCTTGCCACCTTATCAGAACTGGTTGGGGGCTATTCACAAGAGGGCCACACTGAATGTCTTAATGGTATAATGGGATGGGGGTGGGGGCATTAGACCACTCCATTCTTGACTGCAAGAAGAGCAATAGATTTTGTAGAAGGTGCACCCCTTGGTCACGAATGCTGAAGGCTAGAAGGGTATAAGTGCTGTTAGGTAAGCAGGTCCTGGGACATGGATCCCTGAAAGAAAATGGGATTGGACTGCTGGATTATATTTAACAGAGAGACACTTATCTACTCTGGGTCAGGACAGCAGTTAGATGTGGAACTATGTGTATGATCTCTCTCTCTCTCTCTTTTTCTTTTGTGTCTGTCTATATAAGAGGCAAAGATAAGCAATCACAAGGAGTCAGCAACGGGACTGTTGGTTCTGGAGGACCTAGCAGAGAAGGAGGTGGGAGAAGGGGAGTGGTGAGCCAATAATGACAGAGACAGGGAATAGCAAGGGATCTAAAATTGACAGTGAAGAGGGTATAGCATTCCTGGTCTGATCAATTGAAATGTGCCCAAGAGGATTTACTGAGAGGTGAACAGTGAGTATACATGATAGTGGGGCAGGAGGAAAGAAAAAGAAAAAAATAGCATAAAAATTAATTATACATAGGTATAAATATAGATATGTATATATGTAAATATATAAAGATAGGTATATTTGCGTGTGTGTGTGTGTGTGTGTGTGTGAAAATACAATAAGGAAGCAGATGAACTTTGGGCCTCTACTTAAATCTTACCTCAGTATAAATGGCTTGTTCAAATACATGGCAAGGTATGATACTCACCTTCCTGACACGAAGACAAATGGGTGCATAAGCAATGTGGTGAAGAAAGCTGATGATTCCCAGCTATTAAAAGATATAGTGTCTGGGGTCTGAAAAGCTTGAAGTTAAACAAGCAGCAATCTAGGAGGGAAGCAACAAAGCTCACATGGAAGAAACACACAAGCCTCTGTGATCACGAGGTGTTGACAGGAAATGATAGCAGAAGTTAAAAAAAAACTAGCAATGAAATTGACATGAAGGAGCAGACCCAAAACTCACGTGTAAGATAATCGGACAATCCTTCACAGAAGGGTTACATGGAAGGGATGATATTTCGAAAGTGCCACATAGCACTGATGAAACACATAACTACCCTCTAGTTCTTTAATATTTTCTCCCCTAACTATATGGTCTTAGTTTTCCCTCATTAAACTTGTTAGACCTGCTTTTATGTTCATATGTATAATTAAGATAGTTCAATGCATAAAATCGAAGATAGATAAACCCTTTAGAAATAATAGAGGGAGCAATGATTCCCTGAGGGTGCGGGAAGGGGGTAGAGGGGAAGAGGGAACGGATAACAATGACAACTGTATAACCCCACTCAAGGGGAATGAATAACAGAATTTTAGGTGAACAGATCCATTGGCTGGTATAAGACATGGCAATGATAATAATAAAGGTTTCTGGGGGGTAGGGTGGGTGAGGGAGGAGATATATGGAGAGCTGATATCAAAGAGTTCAAGAAGAAAGAAGATGTTTTGAACTTGATGGTTGCAGCAATCATACAATTATGCTTGATCTAATTGAATTATGGGTGTTATGATCTCTGTAAGAGCTCTCAATAAAATGACTTTAAAAGAAAGAAAATATCAAAATGAATGTCAGAAGACACTTTGAAATTTATTTATTTTTTAATTTACTTTTAATTATAGAATAGCTAAGATAAATGGAGGAGATGATGAATAAAACAGTTGAATAGAAAACATGCAAGGACAGCTCAGAATGACAAAGCAAAACACTGCAATAAAAATGTCATAGATTTAGAGTTGGAAAACTAAAGAGGCAAAACACGTTCAGCATATCTTAAATTGAAAGAACTCAAGAAAAAAATCAAGCCTCGAGTTGTAATATTGAAAGATTCAATTGGTGTAATAGATAATTTTAAGTTAACTTGAAGATACATAAAAGTGTAGGGGTAGTACCCAACCTATCAATAATGTCACAACTGTGCCTCCTTGGGGTATGGCCTTCTCATAAGGAGGGTCATGGGAACTCCCCTCTCTCTGCTTGCTGGTCTCCCTGAGAGCTGCCGGAGCCTTGCCATACTTTCACCAACCTTGGATCCATGCAACTTTGCACCAACTAGCCTGTGATTTTCCTGCATTCTGCAATACTGTATGTGGCTCTATGAGTCTGCAGAGGGACTTATGGATCAGAACTAGACTTATGGACATGAGTAGGATTGGACTGGGATTTATCTTGATATAGAATTACTTCTTGTTATAAAGCTTTTTCTAATACATATATGAGAGTCACTGGATTTGTTTCTCTAGTCAATCTGGCCTAATACAATTGGGAAAATAATGAATAATGCAGGAAGCATCCAAAGAGTATGGAAAGAATACACAGAGTCACTGTACCAACAAGATGTAGTCAACACTCAACTATCTCAAGAAGTAGCATATGAACAAGAACCAATGGTACTGAAGGAACAATTCAAAGCCACAGTGAAAGCATCAGCACACACAAGGCTTCCAGAATTGTTGGAATATCATTGAAATGTGAAATGTTTTGACAACTGATAAAGCACTGGAAGCAATCAAAAAATGTGGAATACAGCTACCTGGCCAACAAACTGGAAAAAATTCATATTTGTTTCCATTCCAAAGAAAGGTGACCTAACAGAATGCTTGAATGCAGAATTATAGAATAATATAACTGATATCATATGCTAGTAAAATTTTGCTGAAGATTATCCAACAATAGTTACAGCTATACATTGACAGAGAGCTGCTAGAGGTTCAGGCTAGATTCAAAAGAGGAGATGGAACAAAGGATACCATTGCTGATGTCAGATGTATCGTGGCTCAAAGCAGATGATACAAGAAAGATGTTTACTTGTTTCTATTGACTATGTGAAGGCATTTGACTCAGTAGCTCATCACAAACTATGGATAGTCTTAAGAACATGGGAATTGCTATCTCTGCTACACAGTCCTGTTGACAAGCCACACGGAGCTACACAGATAGAGCCTGAGCTCTGAGCTGGAGCAGCTGGAGACCCCTGCCCACACTAAAAAATAAAATGGGAGTTCCAGAACACTTAATTGTGTACATATAGAACCTCCACACAAATCAAAACAATGTATGAACAAAACAAAGGAAAACTGCATGGCTTAAAATGAGAAAAGGCGTGTGTAAGGGTTGTATCTTCTCATTATACTTATTCAAAATGTATGCTGAGCAAATAATCAGAGAAGAATTATATGAAGAAGATTATGGTATCAGGATTGGAGAAAGGCTTACTAACAACCTGCAATGTGCAGATGACACACATTTGCTTGCTGAAAGTGAGGAGGAATTGGAGATATTGGTAATGAAGATCTAGGACTGCAACCTTCAGTATAGTTAGATCTCATTATAATGAAAACAAAAATCCTCACAACTGGACCAATAGATAACATCATGATAAACAGAGAAAAGATTGAAGATATTAATGATTTCATCTAGCTTGTTTGGATCCAAAATGCTTTGCATTAGGTAAACATGCTGCATGTGTTAATTACATAATCTGTTGTCAATTTGAGACTAAAGCGTGAAGGGATGGAGTTTAGCTTGTCAAGCAGGTTGCAGCAAGATGACCTCATCTGAAGACGCTAAGGAGATTAATAGCTCACTGAGGCCAGACACAGGCTCACTCCCTGAGAGACATTCCTATTGAGAAGACACATGGAGCTACTCTAGAGCCCTGGAGCTGAAGGAGCCACGTGGAGACCCTGCCAGTGCTGAGATGTTACACTGCCACTAGATCCACAAGACTTCCCACACACTGGTCTGTGATTTTCCTGCATTCATTGTCATTGCATGTTTTCCGTGAGTCTGAAGAGGAATTTACGAACCGGTACTGGACATATGGGTTAATATCAGACTTATGGACTTGATTTGGACTGGGCTAGAATGTTTTCTTAATGTAAAATTACTCTTTATATAAAGCTCTTTCTTATATGTCTATGAATGTGTTTCTATAGTGTACCCAGACTAACACATTATGGCACTTTGGGAGTGGGATACAAGAGAAGCAAATCAGAAGGATGGAGAGTGGATGCTTGTTTGACCTCTCCTCATGGTAGTTTTCCTTCTTTGGCTAGCCAGAGGTCAGATATGGCCATTCAGGTCACCATGTTGTTTTCTGGAGAGAATATGGACATTTAAAATTTTGATTCCTAGAAATTGTCTTTGGTTAATCCTGTCTGAAATGGTGAAAATGATTGTGATAAATGTGAATCTCAAGCTCGGGTAGCAAAATCACCCCTTGAATATCTCAGAGCTGCTTTAGTGAAAATGGCTGCCAGAAGGTCAACATGGCTGCCAGAAGGCCTGGCTCTGGCTTGATGCAGTCTGGGGCCTAATCCCACATTTTGTATCAATAGAATAGTTTAGATACTGAGTAAGATAAGATAGATGAGGATTGAACTTGACTGTTTTAAGATGTCAGTTTAGGATCTGATTCTTTGTTTATACTGATTTCTTCTGCTTATTATTGTTGATATAATAATTGATTGAAATGATTATTGGGAAATATGAAAATAGAGAGCTTGTAAGCCCACTTGTCTTCAGCCATTAAAATTGGAACTTTAAATGGGTTTAAGAAGAAGGCTTCTCCAGCTCCAGAGGTCTGGCTCCACCAGCCTCTCTCCATACGTCTTCTACATAGAGATGTCTCAGAGAGAATGAGTGAGTTCGTTTCTTGTGCCAACCTGAGGTTAATTGAAGGGCAGAGGGATAAATGGCTCATTGAGCCTCGCCTTTCGAGTTCTTGGGTCTCTTGCTTTGTGATAGTCAGACCAGGGTGCAGCTGCCTTAGCCAGTTCCCTGCTTCAGCTGGGAAGGCTTACTTCCTGCAAGACATCCCCATGGAGAATCTGCATGAACCTACCCTGATGCAGCCCTGGGTGCTGAAGCAGCCATGTGGAGACCCCCGCCAGCACTGAGATGCTTACACATTCACTGACTTTCCTTCTGCAGTCAGCATCATTGCATATGTTTTGTGAGATGGAGGAGGACTTTGTGGATTTGTGTCAGACATATAAGCTAATGTTGGACTTGTGGACTTGGGCAACACTGGGCTGGGATGTTTTCTTAATGTGCACTTAACCTATATATAAAACTCTCTCTTATACATGAGTTTCTGTGGATTTGTTTCTCTAAAGTACCCAAACTAAACACAAGTACCTAACAGCAACAATGACAAGGAAGATAACTCTGAAAAGGAAATCAAGGAAACAATACCATTTAAAAACCACTCAAAAGGATTAAATACTTAGCAATAAATCTAATATGGAAAAGAAGGAAACCCCAGAAAACCATGTGGTAATTTATTTTAAAAGAATTAATACCAAATTAATCCCAAGGGGGTTCTCTGTTTTCCCTAATTCTTCCCTTTAGCCTATTCCCTCATGCCCCTGACGTCTCTGATTTGCTGCAAGTCCCATAGAAACTAACAAAACTTTAAGGAGATGCTGTTCAGTCCCACATCCAAAATCCAGAAAATGAGTTAAATGCAGGGTCTAGAGCCAGAAGCCAAAAATGCATTTCTTGTTCTTCCAAAGGCCAGTAAGGAACTAAAGCTATGGCTTTCAGGTGGGACAGACCTGTACAGTGGCACCAACATTTACACTTCATTCAAGGAAAACAAAAGGATGCTGTCTTAAGCTACACTCTCTAGTAAAGTGGTCTTAAAGATTCCCCCAAGGAAACAAAATGTGTGATGGTGTTGACACCCTCTACGAAAGTCAGGTCCCTGAATTGCAATCAACTTGATGGCAGTTGTTGCTGTTGTCCTATCCATCAGTATAGTAGAGAATGTCACACAAAATGGGATAATAGTCACAGGCATAGCATACTAGAGGGTACCCCAAAAACCAGAATTGCCTTGGGTGGAGCAGCGCTTTTGTAGTATATATTTCTCACACGAGGCAAGTACCAGCAACTCTCTCTGAGTTAATGCACCCAGTGGAATCACCTGGGAAGGTTCTCTCTGGTCACAGTGAATTTTTTTTGTAAAAGCAGTTTTCCTTAATTTTTGTGATGGCTAATTTAAAAGAACAGCATGTGGTTGTGACATTTTGTTTCCTGATTCGGCAAAATACTGCAGAAACTGTTGTGTTGTTGAACACAGCTTGTGTTGTTGAACAGAGCTGTGGGGAAAACTCAAGTGTATGAGTGGTTTCAAAGAAGGCGAAATACCAATTGATGACAAGCCTCCATCGACATCTGTCGAATGATTGATGACCAGCCTTCCGGACATCTGTCAACTTCCTAAACAGACAAAAATGTCCACTCATAGTGCATTTGGAGTTCATTCCACCAGATCAGATTGTTAATCAAGCTTTCTATTTGGAAGCTCTGAAAAATGGCATAACAGTGTGTGACAAAAAAAGATCTGATTTGGGGCAGGCGGGGGACTTATTTTGCCATCACAACAATGTGCCTGCTCATGCAGCCATCTCACTGCACCAGTTTTTGACACACACAAAAAAACCCAGCATGCCTCTCTTGCCCTACACACCTTACTCACCTGACTTCGCTCCATGGGACTTCTCTTTGTTTTTGTCAGTGAAGAGGGACATGAAAGGACAGGGATTTGACAACATAGATCAAGTGAAGAAAAAATAACGAGGGAGATGCTGTCAGTCATCCAAACAGATGAGATGGAAAAATGTTTCCAAGAATGAAATCACAGATTTGATGAATGTACTAATTACAATGGAGAGTACTTTGAAGGTGATAAAGTTGTTTTGTAAAAAAAAAAAAAAAAATTAAATACATAGCTTTGGGGGGAAAAAAACTTCCAGTATTTTTGAATACCCCCCTCATAGAACCCAGAATTATAATACATCACATAAGGAATTATGGCTGGAAGGGTCATATTAATTGACTACAACTCAAAGCAGTACACTACTAAAAACTTTTAAAAAGAAGAACAAAATAGGGGGCTTTAAAATAGGGGGCTTTAAATAGGGGGCTTTAAAACTCATTACATAACCATGGCACTCAAAGCAGCCTGTTATTGGTACACAGTGGATTTGTAGACCAATGGAACAGAATAGAGATCCTAGAAATAAAACTATGCCTCTATACATAACTGATTATTGATAAAGGGCTGAAACACGTTAAATGCAAACAAGATAGTGTCTTCCAGAAATGATGCTACAAAGTTGGATCACCATTTGGAAAGGATGAAATAATATCTATCCCTCAACTACAGAGCAGAAATCAAGATGGAATAAAGACTTAAGGGTAAACCCTAGAAATATAAAAGCCATCAAATGGAAAAATAGGGAGAAAGTTAAGGGCCTTAATATACCACATAAGCACACTATCAACCATAATGAGAATTACCCACAGAGCAGAAGACAAAATGGAGGATTGGGATCTAAAAATATAACATTTGTGTACATCACAACACTTCACAACAAAGTAAAGAGAGAACCCATGGACTGGAGAAAAATCGGCAATGATATATCAGATAAAGAGCTAATTTAAAACACATAGACAACTGCAACTTCTCAATAAGAAAAGGGTGAATAATCCAGTTTTAAAGTGGGCAGAAGACATGATAATCAATTCACCAAAAATGATATTCAAGTGACCAATTAGCATGTAAAGAAATGTTCACAATCACTACCCATTCAAGAAATTCAAATTAAAACAATATTGTTTTATCACACCATTTTACCATATCACACAAAAGCATTGTTTTATCACACCAGCACGGACAACAGCATGTGGGAAACTAGCACTGAGGGAAATATGACCAGCACTATAATGCCAGACATTTGACAGAGGGAGTCTGGAGCGCTGATATTCCATGGCAGGAAAGACACCACTTTGGTAAGTTAAAGTCCAAGCACATTATCCTGCTTTAAACATCACTCCCCAAAATTCTCCCATAACAGCTATGCTGCCTTAAAGTGAGCACATGATTGATTCTATCTCCCTATAGAAGCTGACATTCTTTGATTATCTCCTCCTGCTGGTGTACCCATTCCCCCCCCCCCCCCCGCCCCATGCCTCCCCCAGTGCAGCTATTAGGTTTCCTCACCTGTGAGCTTAGGATTTTACTGTGATTACCATCCAACCTGTAATGCATGTAACTACTGAAGATGCATGTCTTGTGGCTACCTATAACTACCTCACGACAGTAAAGATGCCCTCTCCTCCTCAATCTCTCTTTTCTCCCACCTCCCCAAAGAGGGGCTGAGGTGAACATGCTGCCATGAAATGTGCCCGACTCCTTTATTTTACTCTCTCTCCTATACTCTATGACTTTACTATAATCTGTATATATTATCACCATACAATTGCACCTACGGACCCTGGGGTTGTCAGAGGGTGGTTTACGCAGACAGCAAAGTTCAGAAAATAATAAATGCTGTTGAGAATGTGGGGAGATTGGAGCCCTCATAGACTGCTGGTGAGACTTTAAAAGTATGCAACCAGTGTGGGAATTGATATGGTGCTTCCTCAGACAATGGGTATAGAAATACCGTATGACTAAACAATCTCGCTACTCAGTATTATGATTCAGCAATATCTCTACACAGTATATCTGAAAGAAATAAATAGCAAAGCACAAACAAGGATATGCAAATCATGTTTATAGTAGCCCTATTCAGAAGATAGAAACAACCTAAATGCCAATTGGTGGAGGAATGGAAAAATAAACTTTGGTACATACATGCAGTGGGATACTATGTATACCTAAAGAATAATAATGAAATGTCAAAAACCTATGACGTGAATGAATTTTTAAAATATTATGCTGAGCAAAGTTCGTCAATCCTATAAAGACAAATACTGTATAAGGACACTATTATAAAAGAAGGCTTTGATGGTGACAGAGAAGATGGGGTGAGTGGGGAAGGAAAGGGAGGGAAATTAAAATATGTAAGTATGTAAGATAAAAATAATAGATATGAGAGGAGATGGGTTAATTAGGGTGCGAGGTAGTACCGATGAAGAACACAGCTTTCCCCCAGATCCTGGATGCTTCCTTCCCCCAACTACCATGATCCGAATTCTACCTTGCAGGGCTGGATAGGACAGAGGCTGTACACTGGTACATATGAGGGCTGGAGGTACAGGGAATCCAGGGTGGATGATACCTTCAGGACCAAGGGTGTGAGGGACGATGCTGGGAGAGTGGAGGGTGAGTGGATTGGAAAGGGGGAACTGATTACAAGGATCCACATGTGACCTCTTCCCTGGGAGAGGGACAGCAGAGAAGGGGGGAAGGGAGACTCCAGATAGGGCAAGATATGACAAAATAACGAGGTATAAATTACCAAGGGCACATGAGGGAGGGGGGAAAGGGGAGAGAGGGGGAAAAAAAAGAGGACCTGATGCAAGGGGCTTAAGTGGAGAGCAAATGCCTTGAGAATGATTGGGGCAGGGAATGTATGGATGTGCTTTATACAATTGATGTATGTATATGTATGGATGGTGATACGAGTTGTATGAGTCCCTAATAAAATGTAAAAAAAGAAAAGAGAAAAAAATGATTAGGGCAAAGACTGTACAGATGTGCTTTATACAATTGATGTATGTATATGTATGAACTGTAATAAGAATTGTATGAGCCCCAATAAATTGTTAAAAAAAGAAAAGAAAAATAAATCAATAATAGATAATAGCATAGATTGATACATAAAGAGATAATAACATAGATATAATAGCATAGGGTTTTTAAGTCCATACAGAGGATCCAAACACATAAATGTGTCACCAAGTGAAGAATATAAAGTAAATATGTAAAATAATACAATGACCTAAATAGTGGTAACAGGTGCACAAAGTGAACCTAAAATCAAAACATACAAACAAAAAACAAGGATAATGGTAACAATAGAGGTAGTGAAGAGGAGTGGTGTATGGTGGTTGGATTTTACGTCCGCGGGCACCTATGCGGAGGTAGGGGTGGAGTTCAAGCTATCCAAGGAGGTCACAGCCTGATGATGCCTCATGGGGTGTGACCTTTTAATAAGAGAGGCACTAGAAAGTTCTCTTCACTCTCTGCCCCCTTGCCTTCCTGCTTGCTGGGATTCTGTGACTGCCCCTAGATGTGGCCCATGGGAACCATATTACCTTGAGAGCTGTTGGCTCCTTGCCTGTTGCCATGGACCTTAGATCCCTGCAACTCTGCTGTGGATCCCTCTCCACCAGGTTGTGACCTTCATGCATCCCATTTCACCTTACTGCATCATCAGCCTGCAGCTATCTAATTCTGAAGATGGCTCTGGCTAGCCTTAGACCAATCGACTTAAGTTGGACTAGGCTGGGATTCTTTCTCATCCCCAAGATTACATCTTGATATAAGGCTCATTCTTATCCTTAAATGAGGGACACTGGTTTATTTCTCTAGACAACCAGTCTAACAGGGCTTGGGGCCAGGGGGTCAGGGTGGTTGTGAGCAGCCACCTAAGATATAAATATTTGCCTAATGCACATCCAGAACAAAACAGAAAGAATAAAACCAAAGACTTGGAGTAGAAATTAAATTACAGGGCTAATAGTCATGAACTTCAACACATCTAGACCAAGGTCAGAAGGACAGCACAGTGTCCAGTTACCACTACATACCATTCTAATCACTTAAAATGAATTGGCCATGATAGAACAAGAGCAAGATATCAAAGAGAATTCAAAGTCTTAAAAATCCCAGACATACTGGTCCAGGTTGAGACTAGAGGATGGCTGGAGGCTCATGACATAATATACTCTTTAAATCTTAAACACAAATTATTCCTTGGAGTCACTTTTTAGCTAAATTACAGATTGTCTCATAAATATATCATCTGTGAGTAATGAGATCCTCTGAAACTTTATATATATGAGACCGAAGGGTCAAACATTTACCTGAAGCAATAACCTGCTGAGTTCCTGAGTGGAACCACCTTGCAGCAGTCTCCATTTTGTGTCAAGCTATGGAAATCCCCCTGGGATTAAGGTCAAGCAAACATTTGCCAGAAAAGGCAGCTGCAAGATAAGGCCACACCATCTATCTCAAAAGGGAAAAAAAAAAAAAAGGTTTAAAATGTCAAGACTAACTGCAAAGTCTGCTTCTGTTCTTGCTTGCTCGCACAGCTGAAAAGCCCCCATTGACGACCCCACCCTGTAAAAACCCAAGTCTGCGAGCGATCAATCGGGACCAGCCATCCTCCCTCTCTTTGGGGGGCTGGTCCCTGCGCAGGTTCTTTGTTCTCTTTTCTGTCCCCCTTTAATACACTGCTTTGCTTCTTACCAGAGACTTGAGTTGTTCTTGTCCGGTTCATGTACAACATTTTGGAGGTTCCACCGAGATGTGGTGGCCAGGTTTTACATTAGCGGGATAAGTGGGACCCTGGGAACAGGTGTTCTCCTCAGCCTGTGCTGCAGCTAGGGGAAGGCCTCGGAGAGACTTCCTCCGCCCCGGTTATCGGATCCTGTCCAGAGCACTACCAGGTTGGTGTGCACACACCGGGTTGGGAGGATAGGCTCTGTTGGACGCAACTTTAGGGCACTCCCAGAGGGCCAGAGAGATGTCTCTGTGTCCTCCTGTATCTTTAAACTGATGCCTTATTGATGGCATATTCTTATTTTCTTTAATGTTTAAGTCCCGTGTTTTTTTGTATATTGTTGTTTTCAACTGTATGTTTACATGTTTAAGTCCCGTGTTTCTTGTATACTGTTGTTTTCGGCTGTGTGTTTACATGTTTGAGTCCCGTGTTTCTTGTATACTGTTGTTTCCGGCTGTGTGTTTACATGTTTGAGTCCCGTGTTTCTTGTATACTGTTGTTTTCGGCTGTGTGTTTACATGTTTCTTGTATACTGTTACATGTTTCTTGTATACTGTTGTTTCCGGCTGTGTGTTGCTTGCTCGCGCGCCCGCTTGTCTTCCGCGGTTGTTTAATTTTTTTTTAACAGGCGAAGTGAAACCACGGGACAGACGCAGTCCACTCCACTCCAGTGCCTTTTGAATCATTTCTCTGACTTTTCCAAAAGGTCTATGTTAAGTTATGGATTTAAAAAAAAAAAAGTCGTCTTGTCTCAGGACCTTTTTTGAGACAGACTGGATTGCGGGAGTGTCTGATTGGCCCTCGGACGGCACCTTTTCCCTACCTCCTTTATACCAGGGGCGGAAATATGTCTACGGAAAACCAGGTCACCCGGATCAAATCTCCTACATAGATGTGTGGATTGACATAGCCTCTAATCCTCCTCCATATATACGGAAATTCCCCCACCCCCACCCCCCCAAGCAGGTCCCATAGCAGCGGGAAAGGAGACTCAGATCAAGAACAAGAAGCCCAGCGACTTTACCCTGTCCTCCAGAATGCTGGAGGGGAGCTTGAAACCCTTCTTCCACCCCGAGCCCCCCTTGAGGCAGCCGGGCCCCCTGCTCTGCTTCCTCCTCCAAACCGGCCTGCTGCGGGGGCTCAACACCTGGTACTATGGAAGCTGCCCCATTCAGTCCTCCCACACCCGGGGGGTGGGGGGAAGGTATATGCTGAGGCAGCAGGCAACAGGGCAAGCCTGCTGAAGTCCAGGTCGGCATTTTTCCCTTGAGACAAACTGTTCCTCCACTCGGGGTGGACCGAGCGTCCCCTTCACGCTTTATGTCCCTTTCTCCATCAGTGACCTTTACAACTGGATGCAACAAAACCCGTCCTTCTCTGATAAGCCCCAAGGCTTAATCGCCTTATTGAAAACTGTTTCATACCCACCAGCCCACGTGGGATGATTGTCAGCAACTTTTACAGGTTCTCTTCACGGCAGAAGAACGGGAAAGAATCCAGAGGGAAACCCATAAGATTCTACTTGGGGCAGACGGACAGCCAGTGGCTGCCCAGCATTTACAAGGAGCTTTGTTTCCAACCCAGTGCCCATTATGGGACCCCAACGACGCGCAGGGCAGGGAAGCACTGCTAAGGTATCACCAATTTCTGTTGCAGGGCGTCCGAGGGGCTGAAAAAAAAATCTCATTAATCTGTCTAAGGTGAATGAGATAGTCAGAAGGCTACAGGGAGCCGCCAGCCGCTTTTCTTGAACGCCTCATGGAGGCTTACAGGCTGTACACCCCAATTGACCCAGAGGCCCCTGAGAACCGCCGGGCCATGAATATAGCTTTTTAACTCAGTCAGCCCCAGACATCCGAGGGGGAAAAAAAAAAAAAACTTCCGAAGCTTAATGGGTTTGAGGGGAAAATCTTAGTGAATTAATAGAGATAGCCCCAAAGTTTACAACAACAGGGAGGATCCACCAGTAACTGCTACACGACAGATGGCTAAAATCCTGGTGGCTGCTTTTAAAGAAGAGAAAAATTAAAAACCATGGTCTGGTAAGGGAGGGAGTGAAAGCAGGCCAGATAACCGTGAAGTCAGGCTCCAAAAGGACCAGTGAGCTTATTACAGAGGCAGGGGACACTGGAAAAAAGACAGCCCTGAGAAGCTACAAAAAGACACTGGGAAAGTTCCAGTGTACTAACCCAAAGTGATGACTAGGGCCGTCAGGGCTCCTAAAGCTCAGGGCCCCAGGAGCCCAGGCTACTTTAAATGTCAGGGGCCACCCGGTAAACTTCTTAGTGGATGCCGGTGCAACCTCTCCGTATTGAAAGAGACTCAAGGGACTCTGTCCTCGACATAAACTCCGATTGTTAAAGACACCGGGAAGCCTAAAGCCTCCCCGTGGACGACAGCCAGGGCCACCGACTTAGCCCGCGGCACAATCACCCGTTCCTTCCTGGTCAGGCCTGACTGCCCGTACCCACTGCTGGGGCGGAATTTGTTACATAAAATAATGCTGTTATTTCATTTAACTCCACGGACAAAGCGGTATCTGTGAAAATAAACCCAACTGAAGAACTGGTGCCTCAACTTACAGTATCTGTTCCATTACTGAAGAATATATTCTGTTCTCGGACCCAGAGCCAACCTCAGGCTCCGAGGAACTGTTAATTCAGTGGATAAAAACCATCCCCGAGGTCTGGGCTGAATACAATCCCCCGGAATCGGCCCAACACCAGCCTCTGGTGGTTGTTCGGCTTCTCAGCACTGCTACTCCCGTCAAAATACAGCAATACCCACTGTCCAAGGAAGCCCGGGAGGGCATGGCTCCCACATCAACCGGCTGAGAGAGGCAGTATTCTAGAGGAATATACCCTGCTCCCAGTTCGAAAACCAGGAACCAATGACTTTAGCCCAGTCCAAGACCTCAGGGAAGTCAATGCCCGGCAGTCACTATTCATCCAGTGGTGCCTCACCCCTACATCTTGCTTAGCCTTTTGCCCCTGAGTGTACTTGGTGTTCAGTGTTGGATTTGAAGGATGCTTCTTTTCATCCTTTGTCTCCTCTAAGCCAGCCCATTTTTACCTTTGCATGGACTGATCCGCAAAACGCTTTCACTGGGGAATTAACCTGAACTGGGTTGGTCCAAAAGTTCAAAAATTCTCCAGCCCTCTTTGAGGAGGCACTAAATCAGGACCTCCAGGAATTCAAAATAAACAATCCCCAAGTGACCTTGCTGCAGGATGTAAATAACCTCCTGCTAGCAGCTGCCAGAGAAAAAGAGTTGCCAGTAGGCTACGGAAAAACCCTACTGCCGCGCCTGGCCCCACTGGGGTACCGAGTATCAGCAAAGAAAGCACAACTATGTGTCACAACGGCCATGGACTTGGCTTATCAGCTCCAAGCGGGATGGAGAAAATTGTCTGCCAGCAGAATCAACGCAGTCCTGCAAACACCCTTCCCAGAGACTAAGCACAAGGTAAGGTACGTGAATTCTTGGGTGTGGTAGGATATTGCTGTTTGTGGATACTTGGTTTTGCAGAGATCTCCAAGCCCCTGTATGAAAGCACCAGAGGAGAAGGGCAGGAATTAACAAAACCCCCTGAACGGGAGGCCGCCTTTGAACAGCTGAAAGGGGCCCTCTTGTCAGCCTCAGCCTTGGCTGGTCCAGACCTGCGGAAGCCCTTTGAACTGTTTGTGGCAGAAGGTAAGGGGTCGCCAAGGGAGTCATTACGCAGCTCCTAGGACCATGGAGAAGACTCGTGGCCTGCATATCTAAAAAGCTGGACCCGGTAGCTGCCAGCTGCCCAGGATGTATGTGAGCCATAGCGGCCACTGCAGTGCTGGTAAAAGAAGCTTCAAGCTCACGCTGGGCCAGGACATTACCGTCACAGGAGGGCACTCAGTCGAGAGCCGGCTAAAAAGCCCTCCTGACAAATGCCCACGTGCTCCAGTACCAGGTACTGTTATTCTATCCGCCCAGGGTCCTGTTCTCCAAAACAGCTACCTGCAACCCCGCAACCCTGCTGCAGGATGAGGCTGGGGAGGAGCCAATCCAGAACTGTGTGGAGACCTTGGAAACCATCTCCAACGTCCAGCCAGACTTAACTGATGTAGCCCTGACGGCTGCAGACCTGGAGCTCTTCTCAGACGGCAGCAGCTTCGTAAAGGATGGCGTCCAGCAGGCAGAAGCTGCGGTCACCATGGAAACTGAGGTACTGTGGTCCACCTCCCTGCCCCCGGGTACCTCAGCCCAAAAGGCAGAACTTATCGCCCTGACACCACAGGCACTCGAGCTGGGAAAAGGAAGTCCGTCAATATATGGACAGATACCATTATTTTTTTACTTCTGCTCACTTCCATGGAGCCCTTTATCAAGAAAGAGGACTGCTAACCTCGGAAGGAAAGGAAATTAGCACAAGGCTGAAATGCAAGACCTCCTTCCAGCCCTGTGGGGAGCCTAAGCGTCTCACAATAATCCATCGCAATGCCTTTCAAAGAGGAGACTCAAAGGGGATCTGCGGCAACAACCTGGCTGACCAGGCAGCCAAGAAGTCAGCATTGGCATCACCAAGGCCAGTAATTAGATTGGCACATGCAGAAGGTAAGTGGCCTCTTACCTTGTTACAGCCAAACCTGCCAGCTCGCCCCTGCTTCTCAAAACAGGAAGGGGAACTGGCACACCAGCCAGCAAAAAGGCTGGTCAGATAGCTTGTGTTGAAGACCCTGACGGGTGGCTGATTCTCCCTGATCGCCACAGGTTGGTCCCTGAAGCGATTGCCAGGGAATTGGTGGATCAGTTGCATCAGACCACCCATTTGGGAGGAACCAAACTGTACTTGTACCTGTCTAAACAATACAAACTTCCAAATCTCCAAAAGTGGACACAGGCAACGGCCAAAAAATACCTCACCTGCGCCCCCACAGAACACACCAGCCACCTCAGCCACGAGAGGGAGGACATTCCCCGGTCAATAGTGGGAAGTGAACTTTACCGAGGTAACGCCAGGACTGTATGGTTATAAATATTTGCTGGTCTTTCCAGATAGATACCTTCTCTGGTTGGACAGAGGCTTTCCCAACCAAGGCAGAAACGGCCACCGTGGGATGCCAACTGCTGTTCACTGAGATCCTCCCTAGATGTGGCCTTCCCTGGTGCATTGGCTCCGATAGTGGCCCTGCCTTCGTGGCACAACTTCCTCAAATTATAAGTAAAATGTTATGTATTAACTGGAAGCTCCATTGTGCCTCTGGGCCTCAAAGCTCAGGTCAAGTGGAGAGCATGAATAAAACCTTAAAGGAAGTATCAGCTCAATTATGCACAGAAACTGGCGAGAACTAGGTAAGATTTTTCCTTTTGCTTTAATGCATGTCCGTTGCACCCCTGACCTTGAAAACCTTGCTCCTTATGAAATTATGTATGGCAGACCCCTCCTTTCCGACCTAGGGTTGGAATGGAGCCGTTGGCTCACCTCACTAATACTGAACTTTTAAAGTCTATGCAGGCTGTGCAGGAAGTCCGCAACACTAACAACGCCTTGTTGCGCAGCCTCCACCATCCAGACACCGCAGGAGATCCCTGATCGGAGCAGTCACATGAATCGGGACCCTTCCATGACCTAACCCCAGGCGACTGGGCCTGGGTCAAGCGGCACAAGACCCCTGCACTCAAGCCAAGGTGGACTGGGCCGTACCAGGTAATCCTCACCACTGCCACTGTGGTAAAGGTTGCAGGCAAGTTGCCATGGATCCAGTGCACCCAAGTGAAGAAAACCATGGTGGGGCATGTTCCCAAGCAATGGACCATACAGAAAACAGACAACCCACTCAGGGTAAAGCTGCGAAAGCTGCCCTAACTCAACTAATCCTGCTGTGTAGTATCAGGGTCAAGGCCAACCCCATCAACCGCACCTGTACATTTGGACGCTGACAGGCTTTACTACTGGCACTGTCATAAACACCAGCGCTCCCACCGTGCTTGCCCCGACCTTTGAATTTGATTTATGTACCCTGTTTAAGCGAAAGATAGCAATTGACCCCATTTCACATTATGGCTATGACTGGGGAGGGTGGCTCTTTAAAAGAGTTTATGGGTGAGGGGAGGCAGGGATAGAATGGTCTCTGCAAACAACAGATATATACGCATGCCCTGCTGACAGTGGCCCCTCATGCCAGCCTAACACCGAGTTTTAGTGTGCCAAGTGGGGAGGTGAAACTCTGGTGGCTGGGAGCTGGGAACCTAACCACAAAGATACTTATTCCCATTTTCGGAGAAAAGGACATTATCGCTGGTCTGTATGCCTTGTAGGGGCTTGCAACCCCATAAAGCGGCAAGTTAAAAACCACCAATCATCAGAATGGGTAACTGGGAAAACCTGGGGAGTTAGATTCTATGTCAGTGGACCAGATCCTGGTGTTGTAGTTATGATTCAAAAGCGGCTTGCTCCTACAAAACCTGCCCAGCCTATTGGACCCAACAAGGTTCTAAATCCTCCTCCTGTAAAACCCAGGCCCACACCCCTGCCTCATGTTACCAGGACTTATATCTCTGAAGAACCTCCACGCATAGCCCAGAGCCTGACGAAGCCAAAGTAACACCCTCGGCCCCGCCCGCCCCCTCCCGCCCCCTCCCCACCGCCCCGTGTTAGCAGAAGTAAAAACCCTAGAAACCTTTTTTGCTTTTATAAATGCTACTAACCCAAACTTCACCGGCAAGTGCTGACTATGTCTTAACCCGGCACCACCCTACTTTGTAGGAATTGGATCTAACGATACTTCCTCAATAGTCAACATCACACTGTCCGGTTATAATAATAACAGTAGTGTGTGCAGGTGGAAGGCAGCCGGGGAAAGGTCCACCCTAACCCTGGCAGACTTACACGGGAAAGGACACTGTTGCCAATCCAGCTGGAAACCCCAACGGTAGAGTCAGTATTGTGCCAGTGTTTCTGTTATACCCAGTTCCAAGAACCCCTGTCTGTTAGTCGCCCCACCAGGAATGCGGTTTGCTTGTTCTACTGGAATCACTCCCTGCTTGTTCTCTACAACCTTACTCGGCTCTGACCACAGTGGACTTTGTATATTAGTTCATATTTCACCCCAAGTATCTCTGTATTCCGGGGAGGCCGGGTGGCAGCATTTTAACACTTATTCCAGAGTCAAAAGAGCCTTTGGTTCCTTTATTTGTGGGACTAGGTGTAGCCAGGTCAGCATCAGTAGGAACGGCGGCGGCCTTAATACAAGGAAATGAACATTATAAAATTCTAAGTCAGCAAATTGACAATGAGTTACTGGATTTAGGGAAATCTGTCAGTTATCTAGAAAAATCCCTCAATTCCCTTGCTGAAGTAGTATTACAAAACAGGCAAGGATTGGACCTTTTATTTCTAAAGCAAGGCGGTCTTTGTATGGCTCTGGGTGAAAGTTGCTGCTTTTATGCCAACCATTCAGGAATAATCAAAACTAGCTTAGCTTTAGTCAGAAAAAGATTAAGTGAGCGACAAGAGAACAGAAAAAGCCAAGAAAGTTGGTTCCAGCAAATGTTTAGCTGGTCTCTATGGCTCACCACCCTAATCTCCAGCCTAGCAGGCCCCCTGCTTTTGCTTTTAACAGAACTAACTTGAGGCCCGTTAATCATCAGTAAATTAGTGCAGTTTGTACAAGACCGAGTACAATCTGTCAAGTTGTTGGTACTAAGTAAATCGTATGAGTACCTAGCCCAGAGTGAGCCTCCGTCACAGCCCTATGAACGCTTGCACCTGGAAGCTTCACAGGTGTAGCAACCACAGGGAGGAATGTGATAGTTAGGCTGAGTGGAACCATCTTGCAGCAGTCTCCATTTTGTGTCAAGCTATGGAAATCCCCCTGGGGTTAAGGTCAAGCAAACATTTGCCAGAAAAGGCAGCTGCAAGATAAGGCCACACCATCTATCTCAAAGGAGGGAAAAAAAGGTTTTAAAATGTCAAGACTAACTGCAAAGTCTGCTTCTGTTCTTGCTTGCTCGCACAGCTGAAAAGCCCCCATTGACGACCCCACCCTATAAAAACCCAAGTCTGCGAGCGATCGATCGGGACCAGTCATCCTCCTTCTCTTTGGGGGGCTGGTCCCTGCGCAGGTTCTTTGTTCTCTTTTCTGTCCCCCTTTAATACACTGCTTTGCTTCTTACCAGAGACTGAGTTGTTCTTGTCCAGTTCATGTACAACACGTGGGGCCTCGCGGCTTCCCGCTGCGGCTGCGGGCTTCCGAGGTCCGCATCCACGCGTGGAGTTCAATCCCCACTTCGTCACACGGATGATCCCCATGGCGGAGTGGTCGGCGCTTCTGGAGGCGGCCGAAACGAGGTACCAGAGCGCCCGGGGAGGGATGTGAGCGGGATGGAGACTTTCGGGGGCGGATGCACCCGGTGCTGCTGGAGGTGGATGTGTTACAGGGAAAGGCTCGTCCCCATCAGCTGCAGAACCCCAACATAAAGCGGAGACTTCGGCGGGCCAGGCACGATTCCATTCTGTGACCTTGTAACTCTGTCCGTGTCCCTTGCATGTTGGCTGCCTGCCTGTCCTTTGCATCCTACCCAGTGACACGCATAACACAGGAGTGTCATTGGGCTTGATTTTAGATATATCATTAAAGGTTTAAAAAAAAAACCCAAAACCCAACATGGCCTGAAGCAAAGATTTGACGGCAACGAGGCAGGGAAACCAGAGTAGTGGACATGGCCCGACCAGAACGGAAAGAATGAGATTTCTGGCGCATTGTGAAAAATTTACCCCTTATCACTAAATAATTTGTGAAATGGGAACCCAATTTGCTGTGTGAACTTTCACCTTAAACACCATAAAACATGATTTTTTTAAAAGAAGAGTGGTGGCATGCTCCCTACACACACTTCAATCACAGCCCTTTGCACATTGTGTTGTAATCATTTGCTAACTTTTCTGTCTTCTCTTAGAGGACAAAAGGTTTCATTTCTGTTTGCTCAATACCCAGCACAATTGCTGTTTGATAGTAAGATGTAAATAAATGTTTATTGACTAGTAATTGAATATATGAGAACTCTGAGAAGGGTATGTACAAGTTTCCTGGTAACAGTCAGAAACGCTTTTTGGAAAATAATCTAGTGATAATATTCATTCTATTTACACATTATCTCTCTTTTCCAGTTTAATAAGGATTTCGTTTGGGTATGGGACCTGGGAATCTGTATTTGACCAATTACTATATACCACAAACTCCCAAAGGTACATTTAAGAATAAGTAAAATAGTTGAGCCTCTGGTCCCAACCCTATTACAGAGCTTCAATGGGTATCGATGAACCCATGTCTTACCTTCATTGCAAATGCCAGAATCTGTGTTGCAGGTCTTACTATTCCCATGTGGAGAAGTTCCAGAACACACATGACTGCAAGAAGTAAAAAAGGAAATGTTATATTTAACCATATGTTGTTGCTCTGAGGTACCATCACGTTAGCTCCACCTCCCAGTGACCCTGTGTATACCAGAATGAAGCACCGTTTGGTCCTGTACCATCTTCATAATTGTTGGTCTGTTTGAGGCCATTCTTGCAGCTGTGTCGATGCACATCCTTAAGGGTCTGCCTCTTTTTTGCGGATGCTCTACAGAGCAGGATGTCCTATTCCAGGGACCTGTCTCTTCTGATCACATGTTCAAAGTATGTGAGAAACCTCGCAATCCTTACTTCTGAGACCGCTCTGTCTGTATCCCTCCAAGCCAGATTTATTGCTTCTTCTGGAAGTCCCTGGTACTTATAATATTCTTAGTCAGCACCATGATGCAAATACAGCAATTCTATGGTCTTCCTTGGTCATCGTCCAGGCAATTGATGATAGCATCGCTTGGGGAAGGCACCCCTCAATCCTCAGAGTGACGTCTTTGCACTTTAATATTTTGGCAATTTCCTGTGCAGAGGATTTGCCCAATGCAGTACATCATTGAATTGCTTGCTGCTTCCATGCATATTGATTGTGGATCCTAGTAAAATGCATTCCCAAACTCAGAGGCTCATCTTCTAGGACTATATCAGACAATGTTCCACTCTTATTCCTAAGTTTTCCAGTGGCTAAGCCTCCATAAATGACCCTTCTATTGCTTCTTGCTGGTCTGATCTTAAGTTTGGAAGCTTTGCTGAGACTGCTCCTTAATGGGTGATGCTGTTTGTATTTGAAATACCATTACATAACTTCCAGCATCACGGCAACATGCAACCCAACAAACTGGCTCACTAGTAAACCAAACCAAACCAAACCAAACTCACTGCCATCGAGTCAGTGCTGACTCATAGCATCCCCCTGCGGGTTCCTAAGACTGTAACTGTTTAGAGAAGTAGCAAGCCCATTCTTTTTCCCACAGAGCTGTTGGTGATTTTGAACTGCTGACCATGTGGATTGCATCCCAGTGCATAATCACTACACCACCAGACAGGTTATATGTTCCATTTCATAGAACATAATCAGGCCAAGACACCTAATATCCATTTTTCTCAGAAGGGAATAGCTATTAGACTCATGTCATTTAACAATGTGTTAGTCCTAGAGAAGACCAGGCCAATGTGAACTATACAAGGGGATTCAAAATTGCATGGAAAGTTTCCATTGTCTTTTGAGTACAGTTCTCCATGGTCTTTTGGAAGTTTCCTGTATATTTACTGTAAGTTTGCATAAAACAGTTGAGTGGTATAGCATACACTGCTGTAATTCTTTGACCTCAAACGGCACCTGGAACACAAACCCACTGCCAGCCAATCAATTCTGACTCATAGGGTCCCTGTATACCATTTTCAAGACTGTAAATCTTAATAGGACCTGATAATCTCGTTTTTTCCCCATTGAGCCGCTGGAGCATTTGAACTGCTGACTGTCTGGTTATCAGCCAAACATTACCATGCCACCAGATGTCCTTGCCTGCAGCATAGTAAATGTCAAACAAATATTTGTGAGATGAATTTTCAGTCAGTTAGCACAATAATTCACTCAGATTATTATAGTTCTCCCTCTCCTTTAAGACCTTGAATATATCATAGTCAATTTCCAGAATGCTAAAATAGAGATAGAACCAAAGAACTGTTGAACTACCAACCTCACAGTCAATTCTTGCAAACTTAAACACAGATGAAGTCAGAGAAAAGTCCCATGCAAGTCTAAACTCTAAGTGGATTTAAAGAAATTAGAGGTCATATGAAAATTTTCAAAAGAAGAAATCAAAGATGCGGAGGCAATGTGCAAAAATGAGCAAAAAAGACTCCAAACCCATCTGGAGACAATGGGACATCCCTCACAGAAGGGTAACAAGGAAGAAGGGAGGAAGCCAGGGGCACAGTACAGCACCCATGAAACACAAACTCTGCCGCTGGTTCCTTAAGACTTCTTCACCCCACACTATCATGACCCCAGTCCTGCCTGTCACAGGGGACTAGACCAGAGATAAGAGATAAGAGCTCCTGACACACGAAACCCAGGAAACAAGAATGGGAGTAGAGATGCCAGGAGGGTAGGAGGAAGATGGAAGAGGAGAGGAGGAAGGGGGAACCAATCACAATGATGGACATACAGCCACATACCACCACCACCACCCCCAGGGGGATGTAAATCAGAATCCATGGGGGAAGGGAGACAGTGGTTGGTGTAAGATATGATAATAATAATTTATCAAAGGGTCATTAGGATGAAGGGCAGGGAAGGGAGGGGAGAAGAAGAGCTGATCCCAAGGGATCAATAGAAAGTAAATGTTTAGAAAATGATGATGGCAACATATGTACAACAATGTTGGATATAAGCTGTAAAAGCCCCAATAAAATGATCTTTTAATTAAAAAATCATACTTAAGAGCATTAGAACAAAAATTTAATGAATTGCCCTGCTAGTTGATGTAGTACCATCCATTTCTTTTTCATCTGTGAACACCAGGTGGCGACATGTAATCAGGTTCAACTGGGTCATGGACATTGGCTAATTTATTCAGTGAATGTCTACTGAAGGCATTATTTTAGGCGCTGGGAATTCATGCATGAACGACACATAGATTTGATATTAAGTAGATTAAAATTGATCAGGAGATTAAATAACTATATATACACATTTTTTGTCATCGGGTAAATACAAAATAAAAGCTCAATGAAATATTATGATGAGCCTGTGAGTAACTGGAAATCGTGTACACTACTGGAGGGAATATAAACTGGCACAGCCATCTGGAATACGGTTTGATATTATTTATGAAAATTATCCTTACAAATGTTCTGTGACCCAGAAATTCCACTTCTGCATATCTATCAACAGTAACGAGTGCTTATGAGTGTCAAATACATGAGAAAGTGTGTTCAGAGAAGCATATTTATAAGCAAAATAAATGGAAACAATTAAAAAATTCATTAATAGTGCACTATATAAATATATTGTGGTAGATGCACATTTTGTGCACAAAGTGAAAAGTTATCTAGTTGTCTTAGACTGATGTAGTGGTTATGCATTCAGCTGTGATTTGCATGGTTGGCAGTTCGAAACCACTAGCAGCTCTGAGGGGGAATAACTGGGTTATCTACTCTTGTAAAGAGTCGCAATCTCAGAAACCCACAGGGTGTCGACATGAGTCAGCACTGAGCCTATGGCAGCGAGTTTCGTTTGGTTTAGGATTTGTACTCTAGAAAAGTAAAACCAGTGACGTTTATACATGTATAAGGTTTATATAAAAAAGACTGTGACTTACATAGTTTTAGAAGCAAGCAAGTTCCAATTCAGATGTTAGACTGGAGTCTTCTCCTGACACATGTAGCTGCAGGGTCTGATGAACCCAAGATTTGCAGGAAGATGATAAGCTTATGGTTGCAAAGAAGAATGGATCCAAGGATGGCAGGTCAGACTTACAACTGCACAGACAAGTGAATTTGTGGTCAAAGGCTGTTTACTACTCTCAGGGTCAGTAGGCAATATAGGAGGCCATTGGCTCAACTCCAAACAACTGGAGGTTAACGAGCCAGAAGCAGAATCCAGATGCAACAAAAGTAAGCAAGTTTTTCTACAGTAGTTACTTATATTGGAAGCAGGCCACTGTCTCAAAGAGATCTCATCTGAGAATTTTGGCATAGCCAAGTTGACACAAAACCATAACTATTACAGTCTACCATTAGTCAACTTGGCACCCACATACATTTCCATAAATCATCTACGGTGGGTTGCTAAATGCAAGGTCAGCTATTTGAAATCACCAGCTGCTCTTCAGGAGAGCATGAGACAAGGCTTTCTACTCATGTAAAGAGATACAGTCTTAGAAAGCCTCAAGGGCAGTTCTACCCTGTGCTACAGTTGAAATCACTAGGAGTCGAAATCCACTGGATGGAAGTGAGTAGTAGTTGTAAACGATGTATAATCTTTACATAGAGATCATTATAAAATCATACTTGTAGCTAACATTATACAATTTCCACATATACAACGAAAAATAAACTACTTAATTTAAATGAACAAAAATATACTAAGCTCATTTCTTTCTTATATTTTAAAAGTGAACAACAATCTTTTTCAACAACAGAACTAGATCTTTTATTAAAAACTCCTGATCATTTTTATCTACTCTGCAGCTTGTCTTCTAATGTCAAAGCAGATGCCTTCGCAGTGCTCCAATTTATCCATTCACGTCGCCAAAAAAAGGCAGCTGGGCATGCTGCACACCAGTGATTTTTAACAAGAAGCATAACTCACATGAAAATGTACAATAAAGAGTGGAGAAGTATCAATATCACTAAGATAAAAAATAAACTTATGAAAACAAAATGGTTTATGATTTGAACTGTCGAGGTTTGTGATGCTAACTTTATTACTTTGTCCCTTTTCATAGTACTGAAGCTTGTATTTTATGAAGAACTTAGCACATATTGTTTTAATTGGCCCTCAGAATAAACTAGTAAGAAGGATGTGTTTTATTTATATATTTTGTGATAAATTGTGATCTATAAGCCAACTTAAAAAAAATAAATTTCTGTGATTAGATTTCTGAGAATAAAAATAGTAATATAAAATGGGAACATTAGTATAAATTTATAGTGTGATGGCAATGCATATTCCATGTCAAGTGATTAGAAGTCTTTCTTTGTTCTTTTTACTTTTTTAATTAAATACTTTTATTGAGAACTCTTACGTCTCTTATCAAAATCCACACAATCATGCATTATATCAAGCGCATTTGTACGCATGCTGCTATTGTGATTTTCAAAGCATTTTCTTTCTACTTGAGCCCTTGATATCAGCTCCTCATTTCCCCCATCCCTCCCCACCTGTCCTCCTTCATGAACCCTTGATACGTTATAGATTATTATTATCCTATCTTACATCGTCCCTTCACCCACTTTTCTGTTGTCTGTCCCCCTGGAAGGAGGTTATATGTTGATCCTTGTGATCAATTCCCCCTTTCTCCCCCCACTCTCCCAGAATTCCCCTGGTATCTCTATTCTCATTGTTGGCCCTGAGGGGATTATCTATCCTGGATTTTCTGTGTTGCAGACTCTTGTCTGTAGCAGTGTGCATGTTCTGGTCTAATCCATTTTGTAAGATAGAATTGGGGTCATGATAGTGGGAGGAACGAAGCATTAAGGAACTAGAGGAAAGTTGTGTGCTTCATCGGTGCTATACTGCACCATGACTGGCTCATCTCTTCCTTGTGACCCTTCTGTAAGGGGATGCCCAATTTTCTACAAATGGGCTTTAGGTCTCTACTCCACGCTGGCTCCTTCCACCCCATTCACATTGGATATGATTTTATTCTGGGTCTTAGATGCCTGATACTGGGTCCTGTTGACACCTCATGATCACACAGGCTGGTGTGCTTCTTCTATGTGGGCTTTGTTGCTTCTCAGCTAGATGGCCGCTTGCTTATCTTCAAGCCTTTAAGACCCCAGATACTATATCTTTTGATAGCCAGGAACCATCAGCTTTCTTCACCACACTTGTTTATGCACCCATTTTGTCTTCAGCGAGTGTGTCGGGAAGGTGAGCATCATAGAATGCCAGATTGTTAGAACAAAGTGTTCTTGTGTTGAGGGAGTACTTGAGCAGGGCCCAATGCCCATCTGCAACCTTAATTCTTAACATATAGATATAAGTATATAGATCTGTTCCCTCTCTCATTATATATAAATATATTTGCATATGCACATGCCTGTATTTAGACCTCTGTAAATGTCCTTTGCCTCCTGGTTCTTTCCTCTATTTCCTTTTACTTTCCTCTTGCCCCACTATCATGTTCAGCCTTCATTCATGTTGAGTAATTCCTCACTGCTACATTGCCCTTGATTAAGCCCACTAGTCATCCTACACCCTTCTCTCCATTGATTGTAGTTCACTTGTTGATCCCTTGTCCCTGGGTTGGTTGCCCGTCCCCTTCCTTTCCCACACCTCCCCTTCTCCCGTTGTCTCCGAATTGTTTATCCCGCTTCTCTTATCTAAATAGACATGCAGAAACATTAATAAGAACAAAAAAACAGGCAAAACAAAACAACAAAGGAAGACAAAACCAACAAAACAATAACAACAACCCAAAAAACACCAAAATAACAACAACAAAAGAAAGCCAATGACAAAAAAGGAAACACCTACAAATAGTTTCAGGTCTGTTTTTTGACCTTTAGGAGAGAGAGTTTTCCAGTCAAGTCTGATGGTGTGCCACACTCTGTCTCAATCCCTGAGGATTTCATTACTTTGCTCCCCTGGCTGCTCTGTTACATGCCCTTAGTGTTTCGCCCCAGGGTGATGGGGTCAGATCGGGCACAATTCCTGCACTGTGTCTCCTGTGTTGTCCCCATGGCGTTATGATTCATTGATGGATGCCGTGTCTCGTGGTGGGGCCGGGCCTATGCTCTTCTCTGTGCATTGTCTGCTATGAGCTGGAATATCATCCTCGGGGCTCAGTGGGCCAGGATGTAAGGGAACAACATTTTTGATGCACATATACAAGGAGGATATTCTCATAAAAGTTGCAGTCCTTATTTCTACAATTGATCGTGTGACTGCAGAAAACTACCTTTTCCAACCACCATCCTGTATTTCCTTTGCCCTTAGTAAGCACCTCAGCCGGTTGTGGTGCTTGGTGGGATGATCTGATCCTTGTGTCTTAAAGGGTGTGGGACACTAGTAGTCATATTTAAATTGAACTTCTGTAGTTCACCATTTACTTTAATCACAGGACATGGTATTACTAAGAGACATCCTAAGGAGCCTTTTGGATTCCTGTCATATACTTCTTTACCTGTCATATACATTTACTAATGTGAATCATTGGTAATGAGGATCAGCCACTCCACCCAAACATCCTTTGCTTAATGTTTAAAAGGCATAAGAAGCCAAAAAATGGGGGAGGGCATTCTGAACTTTCAGTTCAATGGAATCAGTGCTGTGTCTCCAGGTGGGAATATTCTTCTCTTTCGAACTGAGACTTCCATATCTGAAGAGCATAGAATCATAGGGACAAGAATTTTAAATGCTGCAAGGACGTCACTAGGAGTGATAATGAATGGTTACTCTTCTATTTCAACCACTTGGTTTCTGGAAATATGAATTCTGGCTGTTAGAGAAACAGCAACATGTGTTGTTGGATGCTGGTTTATAGAATATCCAGTCTCCTAGAGAACATTGCCACAACCCTGAAAGGTACTGCCACCGAGCTGGCACTGCTATTGTGTCTCTGGAAAGCCATTCCATCGTTCTGTCAAGCCAGCTGCATCAAGATGATGGAGAATATTGTAAAATCAGTAACTTCCATGCTCATGGGCTCATTGCTGCATTTAATTTGCTGTGAAGTGAATCCTTTGATCAGAGGGAACGCTCTGTGGGATGTCATGCAGGTGGATACGGTATCCTGTAAGTCCGCAAAGGGTAGTGTTGTTAGAGGTGATGCATGCAGGGAGGGGAAATCCATCTCTAGAGTGTTTATTCCAGTAAGAACAAAACATCTTCCTTTCCAAAATGGAAAATGGACCCGTGTAATCTACCAGCTTGTAGGTTGATTTCCACAAGAAACAGTCCTGCCTCGAACTCAATGTTGGTCTCTGCTGCTGCTGACAAATTGGGCACTCGGCAATGGTAGCAGCCAAGCTGACCGTAGTGAGTGAGAGTCCATGGTGCTGAGCTCATGCATTCCCTCTGTCTCTGCTGTTGTTGAGGGCATTGAGCGATGCCAGGAGTGGCTGGGGAAAGAGAATAGCTGCTTTCCACAGAACATGTCATCCTTACTAATTTGATGGCTAAAATTCTCCTCTGTTGAGACAATCCTCTGGTGAATAGTCACACAAAACACAAATAGTGCCCCCCCTTTTGGTCCATTCAGAGTGGTCTACCAATACGTGTAGCATCATTGATATTTCTTCTGATATTTTTTTCTTACTAGGTCCAATAAACATATCGTCTTCAATGTAATGGACCAGTGTGTCGTTTTGAGTAAAGGAAAGATGTTCAAGTTCTCTGTGCTATAAATTATGGCCTGGTGCTAGAGAGTTGATATATGGTGCTAGAGAATTGATAAATGGTGCTAGAGAGTTGTTATAACCATGAGAGAGGACTGTGAAAATATATTGTTGCCCTTGCCTACTGAGGGCAATCCAAAGTGAGCACACGTCTACAGATGCCTACCAGGCATGAGAAGAACTAACTTTCACAAGTAATGACTCCACACCTGAAACAACATCTTCAATTGGAGTCACAAACTGGTGTTATTTTATAATAATCCTTTGTCATTATTAAATATAGATTTTTCCCCAGAGGCCAAACAGATGAGTTAAATGTGGATGTGTCAGTAATCACCATCCCTACATCCTCCAACTCCTAGCGATGACACTAATCCTTGCAATTTGTCTCAAGTATGTGGTTTTGCTTTAGTTTACTATTTTCTTAGAGAGAGAGGCAGTTCTAATGGCTTCCATTTGGCTCTTCATACCTAAAAGTCCTATTTGACCTGTAAGAGATCCATTATAGGGATTCTACCAATTGCTGACTGTGTATTTCAAATATGCTTTCTGGAACTGGACAGGTATGAGTATTGACTGAGCTCACCATGAGGGAAACCTGAGCTAAGACTCAATAACTTGACTCCCATAAGGCCCTTATTTGAGTGGTGGGCCTTCAAATAATTTTGAGTCACCTGAAATTCAGGTCAATTCAGAGCTAGTGTCCAGCAATCTTGGAAAAGTCTGATTATTTTCTTTCTACTAATAAATAATCAAGGAACCCTGATGGTGTTGGGCTGCTAATGGAAAGATCAGCAGTTCAAAACCACCAGCCACCCCTCAGGAGATAGATGAGGCTTACTAGATCCATAAAGAGTAATAGTCTTGGAAAATCCTATAGGACTGCTGTGAATTGGCATGGTCTTGACGGCAGCAAAAGAGTGAGGGCGAGAGATAGAGACAGAGAAGCTTGTCATTCTAATAAAGGACTGCAGATTCCTTTGGGATGACTGTGTGTGTGTGTGTGTGTGTATGTATGTGTGTGTATACAGTAGAGACTTTGGTAGTATCGTAGGGTCCTTCTTCAAAGAGTACTGGCCTACCTTTCATTCCAGCGACCCCAGCAGGAAGTCAAAATGTTATCCATTTCCTTGCTTCCTACTGGAGCTATAACCAGTAGCTGTCAGGTCTACTTTGACTTTTCACAAGTAGATCACCAGCCCTTTTTCCCAGGGGCCTCTGGGTAGACTCAAACGTCCAATATTTCATTTAGCATTCCAGCAAGTTAAGAGTTTCCACCACCCAGGGCGCCCTACTGAAAGCATAGAATGCAGAGCTGGGCAGGAGGTGTTGAGCTGACCTAGTCTAGTCTGACCTTGTTACTTTATGGATGAGGCAAAAAAACACCAAACAGTGAAGGCACTCACATAAAGGCGGCAAAGGGCAGTCATAAGATCAGTAGGAAAGCAGCTAGCTTTAACCCCAGAGTTAAAGTTGCCCAAAGTGACTCAGTAATTGTAAGATTGAATTGGTGGTGGAGAGAAAGAAGGCAAAGATAGAAAACAGTTGTAAAGGTTTATTTCAGAATTCCCAGGAGGGAGGGGAGATCAGAGAAGGACGGAGCATCCTGTGCTCACCGGCAAGGTCCATGGGTCCCCAGTTGGGGGCCCACGAAGTCGCACTGCCTGGGAGGGAGAGGAAGGGTCTTATAGTACTGATCTGGGATAGAGGCAGTTTGGGGAATTTTCCATTTTAGTTTGGCTATTCTGCCAGGTGGGGAGTTAGAACTCAGTGACAAAGTAACAAGGCTATCGGAGCTGGCTCTTCTGCAAGATGGGCAGTTAGAACTCAGTAACAATTTAACAATGCCATCTGTCTGCGTCGGGCTTCAAAGGCTGTTGTCAGGAGTCGTTGTGCACTGTTGAGCACTGTGGTCAGGGCATTGCCCCACTTGCCGGCCCGACCAGTTCCCATTCTGCCTAACAGTAATGAGATTTGACCCAGCCAGTGGGGCTGCACAGCCTGGGCTCTTTGCCCCTGTGCTGCGTAAGGCACTGACTCCTACAGCCCAGCGCTCTACTCGCTGCCCACCTTGCCTCCCTGAAATATACTGAACAGGTCATGATTGTGGCGATTGGAGGTATAGATCCGGTAGTGGAAGGATATATCCCAAACACCACAGTTTTAACAGTCCAAGACTCGCAGAGAATGAAGAAGTGCACTTTAAAAGCAAATTCAAAAGCAGAGGATTTTTTTAAGCAAATTTAGGGACCATCTCTGGTCAAGAGTGAGAACAGGTATTCAGTCTACAGACATAGCTCTAAAGCAGTGGTTCTCAACCTTCCTCATGTGGTGGTGACCCCCCCAACCATAAAATTATTTTCATTGCTACTTCATAACTGTAATTTTGCTACTGTTATGAATTAAGGGACCCCTGTGAAAGGGTCGTTCTACCCCTAAAGGGGCCACGGCCCACAGGTTGAGAACCGCTGCTCTAAAATCATGAAAGGTGCACTGATTCAGAATCCAGGGACTCATCCCACATTGAACTTCAGGGGTCTCTTGATCTCAAAGAGCCACAGTCCTCATTTACAAATTCAAAATAATCATTCTTATGTTTCAGTTTTCAAAGGTATTAAGAACAATCTGTTTAAAGGTATTAAGACCAATCTGTTTCAAGTGCTGGATACATGTTATCCAATACTATATTTTGGTGGTTGGTTCTTGAAGAAACAGAGCTCACAGTGAAATTACTGACAGCTCAGCACAATCGTTATTTTTAAATCAAAGAACACACTGGTGTTTGAAAAGGATAAGTGTGACTAAAAGGCGGTAATGGAACACGTCGGTGTCCTCTCAAATACATAAAGAGGCCTTACATTGTAGGAGACAGGAGCTGCAAGGAGGGATGGGATACGTGGATAGATGGCAGGGTGAAGGTAGGCAGGGAGGCAACTGGAGAGACAGACAGGGTTATCGTGTCCAATCAAGGCAAGCCCAGTGCAAACAGATCAGTCCAGTAAATTGGAATTACTGGATAAACAAAGTCAATTTAGGGCAGAAAGAAAGTAGCATTGAAAAGCAATCCCATTTGAACCAAAGGATCACTTCAAAAGGAAGAAACGCATAATTTTAGCAGCGTTCAATTAAATGTAGAGATTTGGATCACACTGATCAGCCTGATAGCTGGGGTAAGTCAAGGTTTCAGGGCCGAGTCAAAAGCTTATACCAGTGTCTGTCTGTCCATCGCCCTCCTCACCCTCTACTATTTCCATCTGCTCCTCTCTCTTTCCCTAAAGGAATTCTTCCGAGTTGTGCCTGTGACCTTTGTCATCCTTGCCCCCTTCTCAGGGTTCTGCTTGACCTGCTGTACTCGCGGTCTTTGTGCAATTGCCCTTGAGCTGTCTGTTCCAGCACTGGTTTTGCATTCGTTTCATATTGTTGACGTGATAAATTACCACAAATCGGTGGCTTAAAATACGAGAGATTTAATCTCTCACAGTTCTGGAGGTCTACCTAATCAAGTTGTCTGCACGGTTGCCTATTGTTCAGGGGCTCGAGCAGAACATCCTTGCTTCTTCCATTTGCCAAAGCTGCCAGCCTGGCACTCTTACACACTCCAATCTCTGCCATGGTCCTCACATTCCCTTCTCAGTGTGTTTGTGTCATGTCCCTTTGCTTCAATCTTCAAAGGGCATTTGTGATGGCATTTAGAACCTACTTTGCCATAGTAGCATAGCAGGCTGAGTCACTGGGCTCATAGGCCACAGGTCAGCTGTTCAAACCCACCACCAGATCAAAATCAGGATGAAGGTGGCTGCATCAAGGGAGTTTCACAGTCTCAGAAATTCAACGTAGCAGCTCTACCCTGTCCCGTGGATAAGCTTAAGTCCAGATCTGTTCAAGGACAGTGGGTTTGGTGTGCTTGGATAGTTCTCCTTGTTAACCAGCATGAACTTTTACCTGTGTTACCTGTTACCATATAAAATAATATTCATTTCTTTCCCAAATAAAGTAACACTTACCTTAGAGATTAGTGACTTCCTAACTTTGGCTGGCCACAGTTCCTAAGATTTAGAATAAAAACAGAGAAGTTTAAAAATGCTTTTACGACTAACTAGAAAATGGTCATCATCATGGAAACGCCCTCTCTAAACCCTTTTCAATCATGCTTTCTACCCCATCATCTCTTAGAAATATTCTTACTGTGATCGTTAGGTTCATTGTACCAACTAGGCCAATGGGAACATCTGGGTGGAGTTTTATCAGGTCACAGCTTGATTGCAGAATGACCAAAATAAATAAAGACAGCCAGCATCCCATCTCCCTCTTGCTCCCTGGTCATCAGACCAGTGTGCTGCTGCTTTAGCAAGTTCTCTGCTTCAACTTGTGTGCTACATTACCCGTGGGCCAATGCAACCTATAGATCATGCTGCTAGAGCTTGAGGCTCCTTTGAGACCTGCTTCGTCACGCTGCTGATGTGTACATTGCTTTAGCTTGAGCCTGGTGGATCCTGTCACCATGCTTGAGTTTGAGATCCCCTTTGGGGCCTGCTTTGCTAAGCTCCTGAGCTGCTGACTGTTGCTGACCCACCCTGCTGTCTGCTGCCTGCAGGAAGACTGCCTGCCTTGCCTGAGGGAAGACTTCCCAGTCAGCTTTGTTGACCTTGGACCTGGCAGCCCATGTGAGTTGAAGGACTTCCAGTATATTAACTGTGTCATGAAAGTGGATTGAACTGAGTCCTCTGTACTGCTGTGTGGAGATATATATATCCATAAGTTTGGTTTCTCTAGAGAGCCCTGTTAACACACTTACCCTCACTGGCAAATTCAGTGATCATTTCTCAGCTCTCAGCCAACTCGTACTCTCTTGACACAGTGAAGCCTGTCTTCCTTTAAATATGTACTTCCTTCTTCAAACTACCCAAAACCCAACCAATTGCCATCAAGTCAACTATGACTCATGGCAGTCCTCTGTGTATCAGAATAGAAACGTGCTCCATACATTTTCATTGGCTGAAATTCCAGGTGTACATCACCTTTCTCCTAAGTCCCTTTAGGTGGATTCAAACCTTTAAAGATTCAATTAGCAACCGAACATGTTAGCCGTTTGGACCACCTAAGACATTGAAAGAATACAAGGAGTACCCGCCCTCAAAAAAAACCTGCACTTTTTCCCCAAAGCCATGTATTTACTTTTTTTTTTTTTTACAAAGCAACCTTATTACCTTCATAGTACTCTCTATCACACTTACTACATTTGTCAAATCTTCTGTTCCATTCTTGGAAACATTTTCCAAACTCATCTGTTTGGATAGCTGACAGCACCTCCCTTGTTATTTTTTCTTCACTTCGTATACATCATCAAATCTCTATCCTTTAAAGTCTGTCTTCATTTGTGGAAACAAAAAGAAGTCACGTGGAGTAAGGTCAGGTGAGTAAGGCATGTGGGGCAAGAGAGGCACGCTGTTTTTTGCCGAAAACTGGTGCACTGAGATGGCTGCGTGAATAGTTGCATTGTTGTGGTGGCAAAACCAGTCCCTCATCTACCCTAAACCAGGCCTTTTCTGTCGCATGCTGTTACACAATCTTTTTAGATTCTCTAAGTAGAAAGCTTGATTAAGAGTCTGACTTGGTAGAACATACTCTGAATTCACTATTCCCCCTCACATAAAAAAACAAAACAAATGAGCATCATCTTGATGTATGATTTCACTTGATGAAGCTTGTGGGGGGCAAGCTAAGAATGGCATCTTCCACTGGTTTGAGTGATGTTTGCTTTGGGGGAGTGGTCTTAAGAATAGCACTAAGTCTTATCACCAGTAATGACCTTGGGGAAAGTCTGAGTGGCTTCAGCGCTCTTCTTCCAAAGCACGGCATGTTTCCACTCCCAGGCTTTTTCCTGGCCATTCAGAACCCAGGGCACATGCTTCACAGAGCCTCTTCTCATCCCCACATCTTCTGTTAACACTCACCAAGATCATCCAGATAACTTCCCCATCTCTTCAATGGCCCATTGCTGGTCTTTGAGCACAAGTGCAAAGGTTTTGTTGACATTTCTGTCCATTCTGAAAGTTGGCAGACATCCAGAACAAAGGTTATTATCAATTGGCATTTCACCTTTTTGAAACTAGAAAACGACTTGAGTTTTCCCCATAGCGCTGTCCTTGTAAGCTGCGTTCAACATTTTAACTGTTTGTACTCGGGCATTTTACCTGAGCAGGAAACAAAATTTCACCGCTGAACTCTGTTCTCTTAAATCGGACATTACAAATGAGGTTCAAGCAAAACTGCTTTTGTGAAAAAATTCACTGTGACCAACAGAGAACCTTCCCAGGTGATGCCACTGGGTTCACTAGCTCAAAGCAAGTTGCTCAATGCACGCCTAGTGGGAAAAATATGAACTAAGAAAGCTCCAGGTAGCAGAGCTTCTTCCTTTTTTCCCTCCTCCTATGTTATTAATTTCCAGTAATGATAGTTCTCGTATACTACTATATTGCACTGAATTTCCAGAGCTCTCCATATATTTTGCTGAAAGCTAAGAGAACTCAAAACGCCAACTGGCAAAGAGCAAATAATAAAGCCTTCTGGCTAGATTACAATTCAATGTAAAGAATACAAAAATCCTCAGAACTGGGCCTGGAAACAACAAGATGATAAATGGAGAAAATATTGAAGTTTTAAAGGATTTCATAGTGTTTAGATCCAAAATCAAAAAAGTAGTAGTTAAGTTGTAGAACAATAGGCAAATCGCTTACAAAAGATCTCTTTAGAGCATTAAAGAGTAAGGATGTCACTTTGAGGGCTAAGGTGTACCCGATTCAAGCCACTGTATTTGCAATTGCCTTATATGTACATGAAACTGGGCAATGAGTAAATAAGACTGGAGAAGAATTGATGCATTTGAATTATGACGCCGGTGAAGACTACTGAAAGTACCAGAGACCGCCATGAGACAAAAACAAATCTATCTTAGAAGACATACAGCTAGAATGTTCTTTAGAAGTTAGGATGGTTTAGACTCACCTGCTTTGGCCATGTCATTAGGTGAAACCCTCGACTGGATAATGGCACTGTGCTTGTTGGTCAAGTAGAGGGTCGTCTGCAAAAAGGACAACTCCGAGGAGATGGATTAGCACAGAGCTGCCACAAACAGACTCTCAGATCACAACATCTCTGAGGATCACGGAGGGTTGACTACTTTTATCGAGGGTACATATGAGTCAGAACTGACTTGGCAGCACCCAATAAAAATAGCACCCCATGTATTTTTAAATTAGACTTCATTGTTACTCGTGAGAGACAGACATCGATACAATTTTGCAGGTGGAGGAATGAAAGCTTAGCGAGCCAAATGATTGGTTCAAGGTGCTCCCTCCTCACAACTGTTTGAATTTGGACTTGAAATCTATTTATTTGCAACCTAATTAGGATGCTGATCATACCTAAGCACAACTACACCCTATCGCATAAACAACAATTTCCTACCTAAGAGATATTCAGTGCTGTTATAGAAATAGGTGGTTCTGAACCTAATAGATCCCTCTATTTCTGACCAGGATGATTCCATAAAGCAATAGAAACCAGAGTACAATGTCTTGGCCACTGCTTTTCTCCTCCATCTTACTCACAGTCCAGTCCAACGTATAGTGATAAATGAGTTCTGCTGCTTAGGCACAAAGCTACTGAGTTCCAAAATCCTATTGAACAGCAGTGCCTCGGGACACAAAGCTGTCATCAATAATAAATTGTCTTAGGTGAATAAAAGCTTATCATAGTAAAGTAGTTCTGTTGTATGCAAATTACAAATAAATGTAGCTTTTAAATAAAGGCTCTGACAAATTTTAGAGTTCAATGAAGGGAAGTACATGTAGTCTTGTCTGCAAAGAGAGGGGCTGATCATTTCTTACATCTATCTGTACCCACCCACTACATTTGTGATCACTCCTTCCCATCATCTTCCAGAACAGATTCCTTAATATCTTTTAAGATATGAAGTAGAAACAAAATAAAAGTGAGACTGGCTTCCCCAGGCTATTAATTTCTTTGAATTTAGCCTTGGCTCACATTCTTGGCAGGACATGTCTTAATTTTCCATGCATGGTGAGAAAAACCAGCCCTGAGGCCAACTTCTATCTCATCTCTGGACACTTCCCTATTTAGATGAGCAAAGGAAAAAGATAGCTTGTTTTGCTGGATCTTATTGATTTCCTGGTCATTTCTATACCTGCCTGTGGATAGACTTCATGGCTCCATATAAATGAGGTTCAGATAGTGGGGGAAAACTTTTTGCCTGAAAATGCATTGTTTGAGTCGATCCAAGGTAAATGCATATGGCTTTATAGGTAGCAATTTACCATGGTCCAGCCAGATCAAACACTGGAGAGAAATTGAATTAGACTCTGGTCTTTTAGGTAAAAGGCTTAGAATTATGATAGTCTGCAATTACTTCTTTATAGAATGACCTGAAAGGCCAGTGGCATTCATCAAAGATGCATGACCACCTTGATCCTATTTGGCAAGCATAATTTTTAAGCCTATTGGACTGTGATTAATCCTAGGTTCCCAAGCCTGTGGTAGATGATAGGTAGCATGTTTTAGACAGTGTCTTAGTCGAGATTCTTCATTTTCTCCCTAAAACTAGTCCTGTAGTGCATGATAAATGTTCATGCTACTCAGTCATCAGGGCATTTATTTTTAAATGCTACCTTGCCTTTCTTTCTTTATGTCATATTATTATTATTATTATTATGTCATCAATGAGATTACAAACCTTTTGCATTCAAGGGCCAGATCTCATACTCTGTTCCCGAGAATGCGCCTTTAGTACCATGTATGTCAGCAGGACCAGATATAATCTCCTTAAGGCCACAGAAAGGATGCAAAGGGACAGGGAAGGACCTGGCATTAAACCCTTTCGGGAAAGAAGGGAATGAGGGAACAGATTCAGCTAAAAGTGCAAAGAGCAAATACTTCCCGGTAGGCAAAACAAGACCTGTGATTAGCAGGGCACTACATACAGCTTCCATTTCGGAGCTCCAACCTGAGTGGAGGGAGCAGGCAGAAGCTAGTCAGGGAACTAAAGTAAAGCCACACGAAGAAATTCTAGGGAGCAGCAGGTAGAAGCAGGGCAGTTGGAGTCTAGCCACTGGTGTTGTGTAGGGGACAGGCGTTATCCTTGAAGAGTGGAATGAAGTGGAAAAGGTAGAATCCTTGATTCAGGAGGACCTAACAGTACAAGTAGTTGCTATGTCTATGAACTCTGGAATTAAACTCCCTAAGTTTCCAACTAATGCCACTTAGGCTACTCAAGTTACCTGTGTCAGGTAAGCACTGGACTGCTAACAGCAAGGTTAGTTCAAACACAGTAGCCATTCACGGGAGAAAGATGAGGCCATGAGGCCATCTGCTCCTGTAAAAATTTATACCACCTCAAAAACCCTACAGGGTCACAATGAATCAGTCCGTTCGGTTTGGGTTTGTATCGGGTTCACCATTTACTATTTGTGTTACCGGGAGGCTTTTATTAAACTGCTAAGCACTTCAGTTTTTTCATGTGACAGTGAGTTGAAAAGCCTGGAGTTGATTCATGATGACTCTATGAGGCAAAATACAACTGCTCCGAAGGGTTTTCAAACTTGTACATCTTTATAGCCTCATTTTGCACCTGTACAGTGTCAGGTGGGTTCAAACGATCAACCTTTTACTTAGCAATCTAATACTTAACATAACACGTCCTTACACATTTGACATAACTATGAAAATTACATGGCATAATCTATGTAAATTTAGAAGAGGGGGCATTATAGAAGCATTATATAATTTTTGGTTGCTATTTAAAATTATGGGTATTGTTATTATTATTAAAGCGAAACATATGGAATTGCTTGTGTTTGACTGTTTTTTTATGTATATAAATTGACCATTCTTCTCTCAAACCTAGTACTTTGTCTAGTTATACAGATAATCAGGCATAAGGGTGGGGCAGCATTCCAATAATAACCAAAACCACGGCCATCAAATCCATTGTGACTCATACTGACACCATGGAGAATACCTGAGGTTATAAATCTTTATACTAGTGGATAGCCTTAACTTTTTCCATGGGGTGGATGGTGGGCTTGAACCACTGACCTTACTTTCAGCAGCCCAACCATCCCCAGGGATAGTATTGGCTACGATGTAATCTATGATATATTTTAGTAGCGCTTCTAGGTATGTAAGATACATGTAACTAGAAACATTTGACAGAAGAGAAAAGTGAGACTTAGACAATTAAATCTATCTGGACCAGCTCTGGAGCTTCTCCCTAGATCAGATGTTGGTCACCAGACAAGAAGACCAATATTGGCAAACATTTATGAAAGCATTAGAAATACTTAGTAATAAACACAAAGAGGGAGAAATACATACTATGGGACAGTTGGTATGCCGTGGTAAAGTCTCATTTAAACAGAATCTACTTTTTCTATATCAACAATAATAGAAAATATAATCAGAGAATTAATTGGTTCTAGTGTTTTGTGGTGTTTTATATTTAGTAATGCATCCAATCACTCAGGAACCCTATGAGAGGTAATCTTATTACTCCACTTTACAGATAAGGAATTTGAGGCACAGCGGAATCACGTCACTTTACGAGTAAGCAGTGACTAGGGATTTGAATCACACAGAATGATCCCTCCACTCGATGGATTCATAAGAGATGACATTTCAAAAACTTTTGGAAAAGGAAATGGATAGTAACGGGCAGGAGGACATTTCCAGGTGTGTGGCCTGAAACCTAAAAGAAAAACATCTGTGGTTTTTTTTCTAGGAATTATAAAAAGCTTGGTAAAATAGCATTTGCAAAATAGCATTTGCAAAAAGCTTTATCAAGGAGTTGCAGAGGGTAGGAGTGGGGTTGGAGTTCTCACCAAGGCATAACCTGGAAAACACATTTCCTTGAGAGCTGGTATGCAGGTGGGATACTGGGACCTGGCAGGTGTCTACACTTCATCTCTGGGGAATAATCGATTCAGCAACAAACCAATGGACCACTGCCTACTTGAAGCGTTCCGTGTGGAAGTTAGGAGGTTGGCACTCAAGGCCGTCATGGAAGGAGGAAGGGAAATCAGAGAGTCAGAGGGTGTGGGGATCGAGGCTTCATGAGGCTGTGGCTGAGTCTGAGCTCGTTTGTTATAATAGCTGAGTCTGAACTGTGTGGTTTGAGGCCTGGGCAGCGTCAGAGGTAGCAAGGGTTAAAAATCAACCAGGTCTTTGAAAACCCGAAGGAGCAGAGTGCAGTGCAACAATAAGAGCTTGTTTGTGGACATCTCAAATCTGCCGCTGCTAAGCGTTGGCATCAATTCGATCTGTCCTTCTAAGCAAGGGAGTTCATCTTTTGGGGTTAATTTCCTAATTTATGTCTTGGAAGCCTTTTGCCACCCTAATATTCTGTGATTCTATGACTTACCTTGAGGAGGCTGGCCACACTTCAATGCCGGATATCAGAGGATGTCAAAGAAGCTAGGAATCACTGCGCAGCCTGAGAAGAATTATGCTAACTGCTATTCACTGAGATCCTATTCTGGGCTAGACCGTTCTGCCTTAGAAACTGAAGCTCACTAAGTGATCTACCCAAGAATTGTTCATGCTTGTGGTTGCCATGGAGTTATCTCCTACTCACGGCAACCTGACAGGTCACAGAAGAAAACGTGGCATAGTTTTGCATGATCTTCATGATGGTTAATCTGCTCCACTCCATTGTTGTGGCCACTGTGTGTTCTGAGTGTCTTCCAGTCTGGGGAACTCATTTTCCAGCATGATACCACACAATTATATTAGAAGTGGAGGAACTGCACAGTCGTTCAATATATGTATCATCATCATACAACTTTCCTCTAGGTCTTCTTTAATGCTTCCTTCTGCCCACCCTCACCCCCCTCCCCCACTATCATGATCCCAATTCTACTTTGAAAATCTGGCTAGACCAGTGTGGACGCCATTACAAGATGGCGCTGGACCGCGCCCTTATCTTCAGGGTTAGTGATAACAAGTTATGCCACGCGTGCGCTCAGTCTGGACTTTGACGCAGGAGAGCTTTGCGCCTATCTGAGAGAGCCCCGTCACCCCGAAGCATATATAAGCCAGGGTTTTTAGCCTGCCCGGGGTCTTCCATAGCTGACCTCGGATCTAGAGGCAGCTCTCAATAAACTCCGCTTATCACGCTATCAGAAGGATCCTGGTCAATTTGTCTCGTCGTGTGTTGCATTCATCCTCTTATCTTCTGCCGTGGGAGGGTCGCGCGTGACAGCTGGTGCCGAAAACCCGGGATTTCGAGTCCTTAACAAGGCGACGAGACGGTTGAGTGGAGACCCCCCCCGAAAGGGAGGATTCAGAACTGATCAGCGCTGCGGAGAGGGTGAGTTCTGCAAGGCCACTGCTGTGTGAATGTTTATCCGTTACGGCTGCGGCGGCCTTGGCTGAGTGTGGGAGAGAGTGCTGCTTCTGCTTTCGGTTTAGACCGAGAAGAAAATCCTGTGCTTAAGTCCCGTGTAGATAAACGGGCGACATGGGAAATGTTCCAATAAAACAGATGGTTAAAACTTTGCAGCAAATCTTGCTAGCTCGTAAACTGAAGATATCAGAAGGCACGCTTAGCAAATTTGTGAGGGAAATAGACCAGATTGCACCATGGTTTCTAACAACGGGCTCTCTGACTGTCCCATGTTGGGACAAGTTGGGAAGAGACATTGATCGAGCAAAAGAAGAGGGACAGATAAGACCGGGCACGAGACCGGTCTGGAAACTAGTTAGAAGTGGCTTAGTGGACGAAGCTTGTGCAGAAGTGATACGTCAGGGGCAGCGTGAGTGGATTGACTTTCAAGACAGCATGTCAGAAGCAGGACAGGAACACACCCGAGGAAACAGGACGTCCGAAAAGGACGATCCGGGAATAGATCGATCTAAAAGGAAAAAACACAGGAGCTCAAAATTGGAGACAAATACGGAGTCAGAGGAAACCTCCGTGACCGGCTCGGAATCAGAGACCGGAGAGGAAACGGAGACAAAACAGCCAAAAACAGGAGGGACCACAAGAGAGAGGGGGGCTGCCGCGTGGGCACGGCAGGAAGCCCCTACTGAGATTAAGCTTAAAGACAAATCCAAAGTGCCAGGAAGTATTTATCCCTGGAAGGAATTAGGGGCTTTAGGCCTTACCGAAAGTGATGAGGAGGAATTGGAGGAGGCGGCGACTGCATATGACAGAGGGAGGTACGATGAGTTTGCTGCTATTAAGTCTATACCTCCGGCACCTCAGATACCTCCCCCCTATAGCTCAGGGGGACAAAATTATTCTCTTTTGACGCCGAAGAGCCAACGGATGCTTAGTCAGATGTTCCCGGTTTTTGAAAATGCCAACCAACAGCGATATCATGAACCTTTAGATTATAAAATTGTCAAGGAATTGGCCGAGGCAGTAAGATCTTACGGAGTCAATGCTAATTACACACAATCTTTAATAGATCGTGTCTGTGCGCATTGTATGACTCCTACTGACTGGTGTTCAGTCACCAAGGCGGTCCTAACCATAGGACAGTACCTAGAGTGGAAGTCTATGTGGATGGAAAACAGCATGACCCAAGCAAGACAAAATGCAGCCAGGGGCATGCCTCAGCAGACTTGGACATATGAGATGCTAACAGGAAATGGTCAATGGGTAAACAATCAGACAGGTTACCCTATAGATGTATACCAACAAATTAATTTAGCCGCCGGAAAGGCCTGGAAAGCGCTGCCCAATAGGGGAGAAGTAAGAGGGAACCTTACAAAAATAATACAAGGCCCTACGGAGCCATTTTCAGATTTTGTGGCTAGAATGCTAGAAGCAGCAGGAAAAATTGTGGGGAGTGGTGAGAACCTGGCCTATACCCCATCCAGTAAATAGACAAGCCCCAGTTCTCCCAGTATTTTTTGCTCAAAAATGTGATAGAGTGGGAGTCCCTTGTAGTCCTGCTGTGAGTAAAGTATCAAAATTTTATAATGTCACAAATTTTACTTTAGTTAATAGCTTATGTTTCCATATCGTAAAAAATTCTTCCAGTAATCAGTGCATAAATTTGAGAAAGATAAATGTTACAACATGGCTTGATCCTGAAGTTACCCCAGGGTCGACTGTCAAGGTAGAGGTCGATCAAGAAGGCGAGATGATTTTTAGTGGCTCGCCCCCAGCCCCGCAACTAGGCGAATGGTCGACACCAGCAACTCCGCCGGTGACGCGTGTCGAGACATATGTCTGGCAAGAAGAATTGCTGGCACCAGTAGAGACGGGCGAAGAACATGAGGAAAGAACTCGATGCAATGGTACTCTGGAAAGAGTGAGGGTATTCCCTCCCTGTCGTCCTAGAGAAAGATTTCCACCAGAGTTTGAAAACTGTGACCCAGGGGTACAGGATAAATTGTATTTATCTAAACTAAACCTCAATTTTTCCCCAAAATTATATAAAAGCACCCAGAATGTGAGCAAGAATACATGGCCGTGGCATCAGTGGATTCTAAATAACAGATTGAATGCTGCCACTATTATATTCCCTTTTGCTGGCTTGTTGGGAAGCGTCATACGTCTCAAAAGAGCTAATGTAGTTATTGTGGGAAATATGGCAAACGTTAGTGAAGGCTTGAGTTATAGCCATAATTACATTTATGATTATAATCTAGTTTGTGTAAAAAGTCCTTTTTTATTTTTAGTTTTTAATGATACATGTATTATAAATGATGTTGTTAGTTGCAATAGTAGTAAATGTAGATGTAAAATTAGAGAGTGTTGGTCTGGAAACCGAACGCATAATGCTATGGTCATTCGCATTCCCACCTTAGTTCCTATACCTGTGGAAGCGGATCCGAATCAATTCCCCATTACTACTCTATTGAGACATAAAAGAGATGTTGGCATAACAGCTGCAATTGTTACAGCAATAGCGATATCAGCAACAGCGGCCGTAACTGCGGGTATCGCTATGGCCAATCAAGTGCAGACAGCTAAAGTTATAAATGAAGTTGTGGAAAAAACCGCGGATGCACTAATGGAAGCCCGCAATGCCCAAGCTCATTCAGCGGCGGGAATAATTCTGTTGAATCAAAAAACGGATTTATTGCAACAAGAAATTGAGCAACTTACCAGCTTGGTACAACTGAGCTGTGTATTATCAACACCTGCGGTTTGTGTCACCCCTATTGTATATAATGAATCAAGCAGCATTATTAAAAACATTTCAGATTTTTTGACAGGCCAATGGAGTGAAGAGCTGGAAGCGATACAGGACCAGATGTTGTTGAAGATTTTGAAATTGAATGGCACACGTACTAAGCCTATCACGCTTGGAGATTACACCTCTTGGTTGTCCTCTGCTTTTTCCTATTTCAAGGAGTGGGTGGGAACATTTTTATTTTTGGGCTTAATCTGCTTCGGTGGCATAATTCTTCTCTGGATGATTTGCAAGCTCAAGCGCAATCAGGCTAGCGAAAAGCGTGTGATATTACAAGCCCTCATGGCTCTTGAAAAGGGCGAGCAGCCAGAGATTTGGCTTTCCCTCCTCAAGCGCTAGACCATGCGCAAGCTGAGTCCGCAGCCAAAGACGGGAAAGACCAGTGGGACATGGTACCAACCTAAGACAGGAGCCTGCCGCTAGAGGGCAGGAGTTCCGATGACGGGTAAGGACCATGTGGCATGCTAGGTCACCTAAGACAGGCGGGATTCCAAAATCTTATTATATAAAAAGGGAGGAGATGTGGACGCCATTACAAGATGGCGCTGGACCGCGCCCTTATCTTCAGGGTTAGTGATAACAAGTTATGCCACGCATGCGCTCAGTCTGGACTTTGACGCAGGAGAGCTTTGCGCCTATCTGAGAGAGCCCCGTCACCCCGAAGCATATATAAGCCAGGGTTTTTAGCCTGCCCGGGGTCTTCCATAGCTGACCTCGGATCTAGAGGCAGCTCTCAATAAACTCCGCTTACCACGCTATCAGAAGGATCCTGGTCAATTTGTCTCGTCGTGTGTCGCGTTCATCCTCTTATCTTCCGCCGTGGGAGGGTCGCGCGTGACAGACCAGAGCTTGTACATGGGTACAGTCAAGAACTGGAAACACAGGGAATCCAGGACAGATAAACCCCTCAGGACCAATAATAAGAGCAGCAATACCAGAAGGGTAAGGGAAAGGTGGAGGGAGAAAGGGGGAACTGATCACAATGATTTACCTATAACTCCCTCCCTGGGAGACAGACAACAGAAAAGTGGGTTAAGGGAGATATTGGTCAGTGTAAGACATGAAAATTTTTTTTTATAAATTGTCAAGGGTTCATGAGGGAGAGAGAGTGGGGGAGGGAGGGGGAAATGAGCAGCTGCTACCAAGGGCTCAAGTAGAAAGAGAACGTTTTGAGAATGATGATGGCAAAGAATGTCCAAATGTGCTTGACACAATGGATGGATGGATTGTGATAAGAGTTGTACGAGCCCCAGTAGAATGAGTATTTTTAAAAATACATGTATCACCTTGAAGATCTTAAAAGGAAAGTAGACAGCATTCACTCCATAGCTCCATTCTTTTACAACTGCCCCAACTGGAGCTTTAAATGAGCATTTATTTTTTTCCTCCTAAGGATTAAAATATAATCTCAATAAGACACAGCTAATTTTAAAATAATATTTGCATAGTCACAAAAATTGCTACAACACAAAAATAATCCATAATTACCTCTGTTCTTCTAGGTAGCTGTCTCGGCCTCACAACCTCTCTGCTTACTTCCCCTGGTAGGTTGGTCAGAAAGCTGAGATGGGGTGGCCCATCTGCCCTCTGCAGAGCTGACGTTCAATAGGTGGGGGTGTTCAAACTAGGAGGAAGTCCAGCTAAAATTGTTTAAATTGATAGACTGGGGACTGGGCGGGGGCAGGGGTGTCCTTTCAAGAGCCTTCCTTTTCTTCCACAGCCATCCACTCTGTGAAATAGCCCCATCAGTGAATTCAGTAAATATCAACCTGTTTCTATTCTGTTTCGGGCACTGTTATAGTAGCAGGAGGTCAATTGCCGCCTCTCAGAGATATTTCTTTTCTCAGAACGCGAATATTTCATTTAGGAGACAGAAGTTACACACTTAGACAAATAAATACATAATATTACATCGGGTAGTCACAGATATCTTAGAGAAAAAGGCATTACAGTATGAAGTTAGAAAGTAATGGGCTTGCTGTTTTAAGTAGGGATTCAGGTAAGGTCTCACTGAGGAATGATAATTGAACATGAACTTGGATATAGTCAAGAAGCAATCTGGAAAATACTAATGGAAAAGTAGTCCAGGCAGAAAGATGAGAAATCTCAAGGTCCTAAGCTTGGAATGTGAATAAAGTTCATGAGAAAATTGAAGAAATGCTGACTCTGGGATACGGTGTCCTGGACAAATGGGCATCTATCCCCAGCGCTGAGCCAGGCTGACCAATTCAAGTCTAATTGGATTTGTATGTCTTAATTTAACTTTGCTGAAACTGATGATGTACATGGAGGACCTAGAACAGGAACAGAAATGATAAGAAATGAGATTGGAGATGTATAATGGACCATAAGAAGGACTCTGAATTTCATGGGAAGCCATTGGAATGTTTTTTAGAAATAAATGAAATGATCCAGTGTGGCAATTAGATTTTTATGTCAACTTGAACCTGTGTGAAAGTGTAGGAGTGGAGTTCAACCTATCAATTAGGCCACAACCTGATGACGCCTTCCTGAGGGTTTGGCATTCTAATTAAAGAGACAGTGAAAACCTTCTCTCGTTGCCACTTTGCCCTTCCTGCTTGCTGAAACTCTTTGCCTCCAGGGGCAGCCCCTTGTAAGTTGACCCTGGAAGCCAGCCTGGAAATTGTTGGGGCCCTGCCATGTTCCACTTTCCTGGTTCCATGCAATTCTTCACCCACTGGCCTGTGATCTCCCTGCTCCTGTTTCACCTTTTGGCATCATCATCCTGGAGCTACATGAGTCTAAAGAGGGCCCCAGGGAGTACTGGACCCATGGACTTGAGTTAGACTTGGCTGGGATGCTTTCTTATGCATCTATGGGTGTCACAAGTTTTATTTCTCTAGACAACCCAGCCTAACACAGTTAGATTTATGTTGAAAACTATACCAGGCTCCTGTGTGGAGCATATGTTGCAGGGAGTCAAGGAAGAATTAGGGAGACTGATGAAGAGGTTGTTGTAGTCATCTGGTGAAGTAATAGTGGCTTAAAATAGGCAAGAGTGGTTATGGAGAACAAAGTAAAAGGATTGAACATTTTTTTTAAAAGTGAAAAGCAATTATAGATTGGTAGGATATAGAATAGATGAGAAATCAAAGAGAGCAGCAGTCAAGGTTGGTCGTGGAATTTTGATAGGAATGAAAAAAGTAAATAGTGCGTATACTGTAATGGGAAACTTTTGAAAGTGAACAGAATTGATGTGGAATAAACAACTCAGAACACCAACAGATGCAGAGTCTCAGTAAGCAGAGAGAGTGATTAAGATCCATGTGAGACATTCATGGAGAGATGTCAAGTATATCATTTTATTTTAAAAAGTGGTAGGTATAAACCAAAAGTAGTAGGATTCAGGATATACTGTTAAAGATAAAATATAAGACATTAGTTGTTGAGAATTCTCAGTGTATAGGAAACTATAACACCAACTGAGGACATTATTTCACTCAGGCAATGAGAAAAGATACAAAAACTACAAGAACTGAGTACAAACACCCAATTTTTAGAAATTCAATTAAGGTGATACGCCAGAAAACAGAATTTTAAAAAAGTAACTGGAATTGGTAGAAGGAAAGACAGGAAATTATGAGGGGTACCCCCAAGAAAACCAGAATCTGCCTTCCTCACCCCACCCCAAAGCTATGTATTTAAATTTTTTACAAAACAACCTGATCACCTTTAAAGTATTCTCCATCACACTTTATACACTTGTCAAATCCATTCTTGGAAACATTTTTTCAAACTGATCTGTCTGGATGACTGACAGCACCTGTGTCGTTATTTTTCTTCTTCACTTCGTCTGTGTAGTGAAATTGCTGTCCTTTCATGTCCCTCTTCATTCGCAGAAACAAAAAGAAGTTGCATGGAGAGAGGTCAGGTGAGTAAGGTTCGTGGGACAAGAGAGGCATGCTGTTTTTTGTCAGAAACCGGTGCACCGAATGGCTGTGTGAGCAGGTGCATTGTCGCAGTGGAAAACCAGTCCCTGTCTGCCACAAATCAGGCCTTTTTTGGGTCATAAACTCTTACACAATCTTTTTAGAACCTCTAAATAGAAAGCTTTATTAACAGTCTAACCTGGTAGAATGAACTCCAAATGCACTACCAGTCAACATTTTTTTCCATTCAGGAAGTGGATGGATGTCCAGAATGAACTTTATTGATTGACATTTCACTTTTTTTGAAAACCACTCATACACTTGAGTTTTTCGCATAGAGCTGTCCATGTAAGCTGTGTTCAATATCACAATGTTTTTTGTAACATTTTTCCTGAGCAGGAAACAATTTCCCAGCTGCATGCTGTTCTCTTAAATAAGCCATCACACCAAAAGCAAACAAACGAGAAAAAGCAAACCAAGGTTCATGGGGAAACTGCTTTTACGAAAAAATTCACTGTGACCAGAGAGAAACTTTCCAGGTGGTGCCACTGGGTGCACTAAGTTATGGCATGTTGTTGCTTGATGTTAACCTAGTGGGAAAAATGCATACTATGAAAACTCCACTCTGTTTGGTGCAATTCCTGTTTGTTTTTTTTTTTTGTTGGGGGAGGCGGCGGGTACCCCCCTAATAAACAACTTTTAAATATGTTTTCCCCCAGGTGGACCATTCCAAAGCAAACCAGAGGCTGACTGGTACAGACCATCAATGGATCATATGTAAGTATGTTCAGGTTGAAGTTGAAGAAAGATAAAACAAGTCCATGAGAACCAAAAGATTACCTTAAATGCATCCCACTTGAATTTTGAAACCATCTAAAGAAGAGATTTGATACATTAAATACTCATAACCGAGGACCAAATGAGTTGTGAATTGACATTAAAAACACCATACACGAAGGAAGCAAGAGAGCATTAAAAAGATAAGAAACAAGGCTGGGCTTGTGGAGAGGTGTGTGTGTGGTAGGGGGTGGGGGCCGGGGGGCGGCAATGTGGGCTCCCACTCTGGTTCCTCCTGGTTTCTCTCACCGCTTCCCTCAGGTCCTAGCTTCCTTCTCTGGGCAAAGCAGCAGGCTAGGCGACCCAGCTTTGCAAAACTCTCATCACAGCTGGGCCTGCAGGCATCCAGCAGGCAGGCATCCTCCTGCACAGCTGAGATGCCCAAAGTGAAGGTCAGCTCGCTAAGTGGAGGTGCGGGAGAAGAGATCAGTGAGGTTGCAATGAAACCTGATCCTGCAAAAGTGGACACAGGCTAAAAAGGGCAGCAGGAAGGGATGAATCTTCAGACAAGAAAAGCACATACCAAAAAGGACAGGTGGACAAAAAAAAAAATGAGAAAGGAAAAGGGGAGTAAAGGGAACGCCAGCTGAAATGGCTAACCAAGAAACCGAAGATGGTTTGCCCACCAAAGATGAAGAAAGGAAAGCTAAGGAGTGTCCGACCTCTGATGAGGCAGGAGAAAGGGAAGCAAGTCTGATGGATGTTTATCTACCGTGTCTCAATGAGCCTGGTGGCACAGGGATTACAAGTTAGCCTTCTAACCAACAAGACCAGCAAGTCGAAACCATCAGCTGCTCCTTCAGATAAAGACGCTTTCTGTGTAAAGAACTACAGTCTCAGACACTCACAGGGACATTTCTACCTTCTCCTACAGGGTCACTGTACGTCAGCAGCAAGCCGGTGGCACGGAGGTTTAGTTTGATCATCTCTTATCAGTGGACCCTGTATTTCCTGTCTTGTACAATCCAGAGGAATATTTGTATTAACTATATTGTTGAGTCATACCATCTAGAAGGCAGTACATTTTTGAATTTTATTTTGTAAATGCAAGTTCTTAGTAGCTCTAGAAACATTTTTAAGATGGTGGAAATCCCCACCCCGCAAAAAAAGTCCAAAACTATAAAAATGATTTAAACAAAAAAAATAAACAAACCAAAAAAAATCCCAAACTATATGTAGATATTAGTCTATTTTATAACTTACTACCATAAAATATAAACAAATCTATGGTAAAATTTTGGAATTTATGCACAGAAACAGAGGCTGTATGTGTGTCATTTGCAGTCAAGACAAATATAAAATATAATGATGCAGTATTAAAGAAAAAAGATGGTGGAAATCCCATTTCACCCCTTTTTTAAAGTGTAAATGACTTTTTAAAAGATGTGGAATCATTTATTGATTATTTATTTGGGGGGGGTACGATCAAGAAATGGGATGTTAAATTGTGGGAAGATTTTACTTTCTTGGGTGTCAACATAACATTCCATGGGGCAGGGTGGGGGAGATTTGTATCCCTATTACAAGATATGCATAATAGCAATTTGAAGTCACTCATGAATTTGTATGACTTGAAACTTTTAAATTTTGTTTCTGTGGGTTTTTTGTTTTGTTTGTTTTTGTAGAATTGTGTCTTAAAACCATTCCATCATCATGGCTCTTATCAGAATTGTGTTTATTCTGTAACATCTTTGGTCCAGAAAGTCTAGTTTCCCCAATAACTTCTTCTTTTTATGTGCTATAAAAGCTGAAAGTTTATGTGACATTAAATTGTGAATTAGGGGGACTTCTGATGTAATAGCTTCTCAACATTTGAAGATATCCATTTAAGGAAAATTTGCCTCCAAATTTAAAGCTGGGAGGTCAATGGAATTTAGAAAACTATTGTGACTACATGCCATTTTCGGATTTTAGTATGTGCATTAAGAATTGTGTATAAGGGAGGGGGAAACGGGGAGGGAGGGGAAACATGAGGAGCTTATATCAAGGGCTTAAGTAATAAGCAAATATTTTGAGAATGATGAAGGCAACAATGTACAAATGTGCTTGACATACAATGGATGGATGTATGGATTGTGATAAGAGTTGTATGAGCCCCCCAATAAAATGATATTTTTTAAATTGTGTATAAATTATTCAAAATGCCTCTGTACTGATCCTCAAAACATCCAATAGAATACTAGTTATGAAAACAACACAAGAAAAATTCAAGAAAGAAATAAAAGGCCAAAGTGGATGTCAGGAGAGACTCTGAAAATTGTTCTTAAATGTAGAGTAGCTGAAGCTAATGGAAGAACTATTGAAGCAAAGGAGCTGAACAGAAAATTAAAAGGGCAGCTGGAGAAGATAAAGGGTTAAAATGAAATGTGCAAAGACCTGAGCATAGTGGCTGGACGAGTTCAAACAAGATAATTGCGATGACTGGACATTTTTTCCTTCTGTTTTACATAGGGTCGCTCTGATAGTAAGGTTTTATGTCAACTTTATTGGGCCAGGATTCTCTCGTGATGAGAGCTAACCTAATGTGGTCAATCCATGATGGGATCTTCTGCAAAGCAGCCAATCAGTTGTGTGAACAATATCTGGTCACAGCCTAGATCCAATTAGAGGGAGGTTTCATTCCAGGTGTGGCCTACTCTTACTATAGATCATACCTGTAGGGAAGCTAGCTCACTTCTGCTGGATTTGATCCTGCATCTGGTTTGTAGACCTCCTATTATACCACCTGCTCATCCCAGGAGACATCGGTGGACTGCCAATCTTGAATTCCTTCGGCTCTAGCTCCACTAGACAGCCCATGGCTCCCTTCCTTCCTGGTTCATTGCCCCCCTACAGCTACATTGGTTGGGAGAGGCCTCCAGCTTACCATATTATTCACAGATTGAGCCAGACTGGATGTACCCACTTCTACAACTGTGTAAGAAACTTCTTGATATAAATATTTCTCTATATGCATATACACAAACTCCACTGGTTCTATTTCTATACAGAATCTAAAACAGTAACTATGAGTCAAGCAGACTTGAGGGCACCTTAAAACAGCAACCTCACAAACACACACTCACAGGCACACACCCACACTGAGGATAGATGGGAGACTGTGAAGCAAACCCCAAAGAGAAGTAACTGCTAAAGAGAGCAGGGTAAATAAGTTATATCAGTTGGATCCCAAGGACCTGTGGAGAAAAGTAATATTCCGCTGTGAGCAGGAAGGGGGCTGCAGAGCTTAAGCAGAAGTGTGTGCTCACTGGCCCCAGACCTGGTGAGCAGGACAGGAACAGACAGGCTCGATCACCTCTGCGGAGTAGGAGTGGCAGTAGGTGGAGGACCATCTCTGTGAGAGTGAGTGGGATGACAACATGAGTAAGAGATAGCTTCGGGATGAGGACGCAGAAAGAGGCAGAGAGGACACTGGAGCACAGCAGACATGCATGTTCAGCATTGCCTCAGAGAGCTGGTGCTCTGCTCGATTCCTCAGCCCCTCCTTCCACCTCAGCTCAGGACAAATGAGCAACAGTCGTCACCACAACCTATGTTTGCACAGAATCTTCCCTTTTTTCTCTCTCAAAAAAGGTTTCCTCTCTCTCTCTCTCTCTCTCTCTCTCTCTCTCTCTCTCTCTCTCTCTCTCTCTCTCTCTCTCTCTCTCTCTCTCTCAACCTTATCTGAGACTCACTTGTAAGTTGTTGGGAAGGTGTGTGTTTTTTTTTTAAGAAGAAAATTAAGGAACACCAAGATTTCACTGACTCACCTGGATATGGTTCTACTTCTCAAGTCCTTGGGCTGTGACAATGAACAGAAATATAAATTGAGAGCTCGCTATGTTTAAAGCCGTTTTCTATTAGACATGCTAACTCCCAGTCCACGTATTTCTTTGCAATATGGGGTACAAAGAATGAGAATTTTAGAGAGAAAAGACAGCATCAAAGTCCAGCCTCATAGAAAGGCTCTGCTTTTTAATGAGTCATAATGATAATCAAAAAGCATAATTTCATTTATTTTGGATTTTCTTTTTCTTGTAAAATGAGAGAAAAATAAGCAAACGGAGCACTATGACTGCTTTTAGGTATTCAGGTAATTCTTGAATCTTAGTCCTGGATTAATCAGAATTTATTTTTATCTTCTAACTTTCTAGCCGAAGCTGGGAGTGCTGTTCTTTGTCTGCTGGGTGAGGTTGCCATAGAAACTCCTCCAGGGGAGGCAGTGTCTCTTTTTATAACGCTGTAACTGCAAGAAAGGACTAACACAGATCAACCACTCCCAGAAGAGAGCAAGGGAACAAGGATGGCAAGCACTCCAGCCCCTCCAGCCCCCAACTCCATGTGCCCAGAGATGGAGTATCCCCAGAGCGATCAGTGTTTAAACCTACAAAAGAACATTTATTTCGCACCCTTGAGCTTGATTGTCATCAGCCCCTGTCAGGGTGGCTGGGAATGCCCAGATTAGAATGGACACGCTAGTAGGAGTGTCAGTGTGCCATGGTGCTGGCTCAAGAAATCCAATATGTGCACCGTTTCCCGACTTCATGCCCGACGTGTCATGCTAGTCGCTAAAAATAGCCGTGATCAGCGTATGTGAACTACATAAATTGGCAAATGTAAATCAGGCCTTTTACTTTCTATCACTATACATATTACTGAGCTCATGTACCTTTCTCCGAGAACAAGATTTAATATTTCCCTTCAGGTATTCCTGTGTTGTAGGTATTTTGGAGCCGAAGACAGATAAAGTGACTCAGACTAATGCCCAGATCTCTACCCTAACTTATACAAGCCTGCTCATCTTTTACTATCACACTGTGCAAAGGGGTCTTGTTTGTTTGTGTGTGTGTGTGTTTTTTAAGGACACATCACCTCTGTTAGACTATTTCCTTGAGATAAAAGACACTTTTTTCGGCATCGTTGTATCACTAGACAAGTAAATGCCTCTTATAAAGCCCGTGCTCAGCAAATATTTGGTGAGTTCTTGAATGAATGAATGAATGAATGAATGAGTGAATGAGTATTAGAGCTGAGAAAAAATCTAGCACATTGTTATACTGATAAGAAAATCACTCTCATAAAAGTTATAGTGAAATACCTAAACACACAGTGTTAATAGTAACGCCAAACTAAGAATGTGGTTAATACCTGTCTTAGCTATTCACTGCTGCTGTATCATAGAAATATCACAAATAGATGACTTTAAAATCAGAAAATTATTTTATAATAGTTCAGGAGCCTAAAATGATGAATTCATGGTATAGACTCTAGGGGAACATCCTTGTCTCCTTTCAACATCTGTGGACCCAATATTCCTTAGATATCTCTATATCTATTGGCATCTATCTCCCCTAGGTCTAAGAGACACTCAGTGCAGGAAACCTGGGTCCACCGGACATGTTACATCCTAAACCTTCTTTCTTGGTAGTAGTGAAATTCCCTCTCTCTTCTGTTCCTTTCCATGTACTTTCATCTCCTGTAAGATAAAAGGTAAACTCAAGAAAATGTGATTTGAGACTTAAACAAGGGTGGTCACTTGTGTGAGTGTAGTATGACTCAAGACATTTCACCCCAATTCTACCTCATTAACGTAGTTTTGGGTTCACAGCACAGAAAATGGAGGATCACCATATGGTACTAGGAAGTACCATGGTACCAGGTTGGCACATATTTTGAGGGGTACAGTTAACCCTTGACTGCCATGCTTCCACTTAATTCTAAATGTGTAGTACTTGTAATGAATATACCACATTTGAGTTGTGGTCTTAGCCTTTCTGGTCATCTCTGAACATTGCTTCCTCTAATCTTACTGTATGAGTGTATTAGGCTGGGTTGTATAGAGAAAAAACAATTCAGTGACACTCACTTATGTATAAGAGCTTTATATCAAGTAATTACATATCAGGAAAGCATCCCAACCCAGTCCAGCTCAAATCCATAGTTCCAAAGCTAATCCTTCAATCCCTCTTCAGACTCCTGTAGTCACAGGCTGGTGACACAGAATGGTGAACCAGAAAGCAGGAAGAGCACAAGCTGGCAGGTGCAGAGTCACGTGGATTCAAAGTTGGTGGGAAGGTGGCAGGGCGCCAACAGCCCTCAGGGTTGGTAGCAGACTCCCAGCAAGCAGGAAGGCAAAGTCTCCGAGAGAGAGGTAGCTTCCCAGTTTCCCTGCTTATAAGAAGGCCACACCCCCAAGGAGGCTCCATCAGTCTGTGACCTGATCGGCAAGTTGGACTCTACCCTACACTTTCATAAAAAATCAAGTTGAACCCGGTTTGCAGAAGGGTTACATAATGTACTGTCAATTTGAGAGGATGTCAGAGTGAAGGAGTGGAATGTAACCTTTCAATCAGGTCATAGTTTGATGACCTCATTTGGAGGCGCTCAGGAGATAAATAGCTCACTGGAGGTGGGACACAGGCTCACTCCCGGCGGGACATTTCTGATGAGAAGCCACATGAAGCTACCCTGATGCAGCCAGAACTCTGGGAATTGGAGGAGCCACGTGGAGACCCCTGCCAGAGCTGAGATGCTTACAAAGCCACTGGATCCACAGGACTTCCCACCCACGGGCCTGTGATCTTCCTGCATTCGGCGTCATTGCATGTGTTTTGTGAGTCTGAAGAGGACCTTCTTTATAGATTGGTATCAGACATGTGGGCTAATATTGGACTTGATCTGGGCCGAGCTGGGATGTTTTCTCAATATTTAATTGTTGGTGTATATAAAGCTCTTTCCTATATACATGAGCGTCTAGGAATTTGTTTCTCTAGTCTACCCGGACTAACACAGCTATGAATGAAAGTGGGACCCCAAAATTCATTTGCAGGGTCCACATGTAGCTTAGACCTCCGGCGATTTTCTTCTGACTATGGTTGAGGGTCTTATTAACAGACAGAGAGCATTTTAAAATCAATTATGGCCTACGTGATTAGGTTAAAATGTAACGTTTATTTTAAGCTCTTTTTTGGCCTATTCTAAAGTTATTTCAGTTTTTAAAAAGTGAAGAGGAAATACATGTGGATTAAGCCTTTCGTGAATCCCATCTGACCATAGACTAAGGATGTGAATAACCTGCTGTCATGTAAAATGCATTGGAAGGTGTATTATCGCAAATGCAGTTAAGTTAAAGTTGAACACTTTATCATTTGATGTCCCTGTTGACCCATTTTAAGGTTGTTCTAGTTTTTAATATTTTCTGCTTTTGTTTGGATTGAGGATTTTCTCTGTTTACTTTGTTATTGGTGTTAGAGTTTGATTTGTTTTAGTATGTTTTCTGTATGTGAAATTCAGGATGGGTAAATCTATAGAGATAGTTACTGAGTTAATGATTTCTTGAGAACATAACGGGAAGAGGGGTGGAAATGAGGCGCTAATACCAATGGGTACAAGAAAGAAGAAAATGTTCTAAAATTGATTGTGGTAATGATTGTATAACTCTTCATGATATAATTGAACTATTGAATTATATGATATGTAGATTATATGCAAATGTTAAAAATAAAATTAAAAAACTCAAAACTGTTAAAAATTTAAAAAAACTCAAACTGATATAAAATCATCTACCACAATGAGCAATCGCCTTTACTGAAATTTTTCCATTCTTGTCTGAGTGTTTACGGAATCCTTAATAATGTATTACAATTTAAATTCTAAAGCATTTGGTTTCTGAAAGGCTGTGGTCCACAGTGAGAGCTCTAACTCTATTAACTCTTCACATATGTTCAGATGCCATTTGAGTCTTTTACATTACTTACCCAATGCTTACTGACCATTTAATCCGCCATGCAACTATGCTCAGACATGTCCAGGGCACACCTAAGGAGGGGAAGTTTGCCCTCAGAGTGTGGTTGAAAGTAGATGAACTAAAAATCATGCCAATGTGAATGAGGCGGGGGAGTGGAGACCCAAAGGCCATCTGCAGACAATTGGACATCCCCTTACAGAAGAGCCACGAGGAGGAAACAAGCCAGTCAGGTGCAGTACAGCACCGATGAACTTACAACTTTCCGCTAGTTTTTTAATGCTTCCTGTCACCCACTATCATGACCCCAGTTCTACCCTGCAAATCCCGCTAGACCAGAGCATGTACACTGGTGCAGATAAGTGTTCACAACACGGAATCCAGGACAGATAAACCCCTCGGGACCAATAATGAGAGTACCGATACCAGGAGGGGAAGGTAGGGTGGAAAGGGGGAACCGATCACAAGGATCTACCCACTCCCTGGGGGATGGGCAACAGAAAAAATGGGTGAAGGGAGATGTTGGACAGTGGAAGACATGACAAAATAGTAATAATTTATAAATTATCAAGGGTTCATGAGGGAGGGAGGGAGGGGAAAAATGAGGAGCTGACACCAAGGGCTCAAGTAGAAAGAAAATGTTTAAGAATGATGATGGCAACAAATGTATAAATGTGCTTGACACAATGGATGCATGTATGGATTGTAATAAGATTGTACATCCCCAATAAAATTATTTAAAAGAAAGAAAGAAACAGATACTCATGTAAAGAGTTAGGGAACTCACCTGGGCATGCCCTTCACGGTTTACCAAAAAATGGTCCCTCAGACACATGTTATCTGATTTATTGTACATGCCTCAATCATAATTCTTTGCAGGACTGCCTGCAAGTGTGATGGATTGTAGCTGCCACTAGCCAGGATCCTGTGATTCTGTTTGTTTTCTCACATATTGAATTCCATGACTGTGATTCACAGACTCCATCAATCGCATGCTGATGGTTTCCTGCATCTGGAAGATTATATATAGATTGTCTTTGTCCTATTTAAGACTTAATAAAAAGGTCTTTGCAGAATAATTGGATCTAGGGTATTTTTTTGTCCTAACTCAAAGAGTGACTGTGAAAGGAACCGAAGTTGATGAACCCCCAGGAACAGAGGACCAGAAAAGGTGTCAGAGAAGGGTGTTCCTGTACTCCTCCATTCCCACCGATTCAAAACACCCTGTGAAGTTAACACGACTGGATTTTGAGTTCAATGTGGTTCTCTGAGTCCTTTGTCAAGTTTTGTTGCCCTCATCTGAGAACTCCTAATGCTTTCTTTCTGTTTGCCAGCAATTATTCTCCAGGTACAGGTGAGGCTGTCTTTGACAACCTCTTAATGGATTTAGGGCATTGTAGGAGAGCCCTGGTGGCATAGTGATTATGAACTGGGTTGTTAACTTCAAGGTTGGCAATTTAAAACCACCAGCCACTCTGTGGAACAAAGACAGGGCTTTCTCCTCCTGTAAAAAGTTACAGTCTCAAAAACACACAGGGGCAGTTTTACCCTAACCTGTAGAATGGCTTTGAGTAGAAATTGACTCAATGGCAATAAGATTGGTTTTCAGGAGGGTAAAAAAAAGGCCCAAATCTCAAATATAATATGAGCAGAACATTTATGAAGTATTAAACTGGACAAAGACAAGAGACATAATCTGGATGAAGAATAGTCATTAGCATAAAGCCATAATGGTTTCCAAGGGTTTATAGAGAAACAGAAGCTTAACTAGAACTTTATTTTACTTGAGATTTTGTATTTCTTCTTTTTCTAAAACTCATTTTATTGGGGATCGTACACCTCTTATCACAACCCATACATCCATCCATTGTGTCAAGCACATTTGTACATTTGCTGCCAGCATCATTTTCCAAACATTTTCTTTCTACTTGAGCCCTTGGTATTGTTAGGTAGCTTAGCCTAGGGATTGGGATGTCCATTAACGCATGCCCAGGAGAGCCAGCATAGGACAAAGCTGGATTTTCCCGCCGGTGGGCATGGGTGGGCAGTTCACCTGGAGCAGCCCACCTGGGCCAGGTGATTGCAATTCAGCCAATGGGATCGACCTGGGGTCATTCACCACGCCTCCCCCGGGAACCCTTGAAAAGGCAGGGACTGGGAGGGAGAGGGGTCTTGTCTGGTCGTCTTCATGGGAGGAGACTTGAGAGCGAGATCTTTGCGTGACCCTGAGCAGTCTTCTACCAGGCTGCATGGTCAAAGGAATCCTACGGGTGCCACGTAAAACCTGAAGCTTCTTTTAACTCTCATTAAATTCACTTGGATCACGAGCCTGGCTTCGGCGTGAAATCTTTCTCCTGCGGAGCCAAGGACCAAGGCTGAAATCTAGCCCGGAGAGAGAGACCTTACAGTATCAGCTCCACATTTCCCCCCCTCCCTCCCTCACGAACCCTTGAAAATTTATAAATGATTATTTTTTCACATCTTAGACTGACCGAACTCTCCCTTCACCCACTTTTCTGTGGTCCATCCCTCAGGGAGGGGGTTATATGTAGATCAATGTGATCATTACCCCTTTCTCCCCAACCTTTCCCTTACCCTCCTGGTATCACTACTCTCATTTTTGGTCCTGAGGGGTTTTAGGTTTTGGGTTTGTTTTTTGTTTTTTGGAATCTTGTATATCTTATTTAATAAATACAGGCCCTACAATATTTGTCATTTCAGTCTTCTATACATCATGTTCATGTACCCCAGGAAGCAGGAAGTAATGGCTTGCCAGGAAATGTCTCCATGTCTTCTATAAAATCCTGTTCTCCTTTTTGTATTCGGATTATATTTAAAAAAATCATCAGCAAGAGACCCTTCTTTTGCATATTTGTTTTGCACCTCCTGCCTCAGCCACTCTTCTAATTTTGTGTTCTTTTGAGCATGATGAGCAATTCGGTCTGATCCTCCAACGATGTGTGGAAGTTTCCCTGCTCCAGGAAAAGCAACCTTTCTGAAGTTCTTGAAGTTCTTTGATGGACCGTTTGACTGTTCTGGAGGATGAGTTGCTAACCACCAGTGATCTAAGTTCAGTCGGACCATCTTCCTTGGAAGCATGTCATCACTATGGTGACACCATTGTTGGCTAGCTCTTCTTCTTTTTTAAAAAATCATTTTATTGGGGCTCATACAACTCTTATCACAATCCGCACATACGTCAATTCTTTTTTTTCTTTTTACCTCAGTGTTTCTTCCTTGATTTCACATTTCTTTTCCATTTCATTCTCTTGGGATACTTTACTGCTTTCTGATATTGCTTCACCATTAAAAATTCCATCTGATTCTATAGTCAATCTTGGTTTGTTTTTTTTTCTAATGTTGACATCTTCATCTGGTCTTTGAACTCTCACCTCAATTTCCAACTCTGGGTTTGTGTTTTTGAATAATTGTTCTAACACTTCATTGTCTACAACCAAATTGTTCATTTCTTTTCTTTTCTTTGACATTGGCTTTTCTGTCAAAAAAGGCATTTATTGGTGAAATTTTTCACATTAGGTTTTAAATCTCTATCTGAAAACAAATGATCTGCTTTTCTCTCTCCAGACTCATTGTGAGACAGATGTGGCTCTTTATTTTTCCATGTTGTGAGTGCAGCTGCTTGTGTTTGCTCCAAAAGAACAAGGCATTTCTAGTCTTACTGCTTTGAATGAAGGCATTTCTGAACTCTCTTCAACCCGTTCCCTTTTTGGGGTGGATGCTGGAAGGAGGTTTTGATGGAGTTGGTCTGTTGCTGCTGAGAAGGGCGATCTCTACGCTTACTGACACTTGGGGATTTACTTGGTGAAAGCTGGTACCTTGGGAATTTTGTCTTCCTCAGAGTAAGCGAGCCCAGATTATTTTCACTGCCGTTTGTCTTGGGAGGTTCCTTCACAGGGATGCCTGCTGGGAAAGCATTCTGAATTGTTCCATTCAGGAGTTTCTCGGTTCTTTTGGCCTTTCGCTGAAATCCACATGTGTGTCGTCTTGCTCTGATTCTGAATCAGGTACACGTGGCGTGGTGTTCCCTGTGACCCTTGGCTTTAGTTTTTCATTGAATGACCAGCCTTGGGAAAGGCTTGGCCCTGGAGTCGTTGGTTTTAATCCTATACTGGGCTGGCCCTGAGGACCACAGTAATTCTCCATATTCATGAAAATAACGGCAATCCAATTTCTGATTCAGGAATAGGTCTATGACCCTCTCTTGTGAACATATTCAAAATGGACTGAACCTGTGGATTTGTCATTTCTACATCAACAACACATGTTCTAGGAGCTAAAAATAATTTTTTCATTTTCTTCAGTTATCAACCTAGAATTCCCACCTCTAAAATCAACTGCTGGACTTAAGTTCCTGTGCTGTTTAGCATTCCGAAATGCAAATGGTCTCCCTTTGAAGATCTGCCTTCCTTCCTGCCGCCTGGATAGGTCAACATTTTTATTTCCAATAGCTGGTTCATCATTGGTGGGTAAAACTTTCAATTTGTGGAGGCTGTTTTTTGGACTGAAGTGCTTGAAGATATTCAGTAAAATATTCTGGTTTTATGATCTGACATCCAAGGAGAGTACACATATTGTTTTAATGGTAACTTTAACGGATACCATGACGAGGTGAGTACATTCTTCTCTTAAACTGTTTACACAGAGTTATTCAAGTTGAAAATAGCTTGATTGAAAGTGGGCTTCCCAGTTTGATTGAAAGCAGGTTTCCCAGAGACCTCTAAACAAGAAGAGCATGCAACCAAAGGCTCATACACTACACTGAATTTACTGCCAAACACTCCGAAGGTACCTCTATCCCCTATCTTCAGAGTTTAGGAAACACAATTCTCCATTTTTTCCCTCATTATTTAACAAAGGTACCATACTTAAAATTATCTTTTATTGTCAATCTAGGGATGCCATCTGACTGGCTCAGGTTAGTTCTAGAAAAGTTAGCACTTGGCACAGCATGATTCCTACTGATTGATCATTGTTCATTAGAATCGCACAGTTTTTCCTTCCAACAACATATTCAACACCAGTCAAAAGTCTGTAGGGTTCTCCTTGGGTCGGGCCTGTGGTGGGAAGCAAATTCTCCATGGGCTTGGGTGTGGAGGGCCGGTAGAGCCCGGGAAGCTGGGCGGTTGGGTGGCAGATCCAGTCCTGAGGCATTTATCTATCCTGGATTCCCTGTGTTTCCAGCTCTTATCTGTACCAGTGTACACACTCTGATCTAGCTGGATTTGTAAGGTAGAATTGGGATCATGATAGTGGGTGAGAGAAAGCATTAAAGAATGAGAGGAAAGTTGTGTGTTTCACTGGTGATATACTGCACCCTGACTGGCTCATCTCTTCCCCACGACCCTTCTGTAAGGGCATGTCTAGTTGCCTACAGATGGGCTTTGGGTCGCCACTCCGCACTCCTCCTTATTTACAATGATATGATTTTTTATTCTTGATGCCTGATACCTGATCCATTCAACACCTGTTATCACACAGGCTGGTGTGCTTCAGCCATGTGGGCTTTGTTCTTATGAGCTAGATGGCTGCTTGTTTACCTTCAAACCTTTAAGACCCCAGATGCTATAGCTTTTGATAGCCAGGTACCATCAGTTTTCTTCACCACATTTGCTTATGTACCCATTTGTCTTTAGTGATCATGTCAGGAAGGTGAGCATCATGGAATGCCAGGTTAATAGAACAAAGTGTTCTTGCATTGAGGGAGTACTTAAGTAGCATCCAATGTCCATCTGCTATCTTAATACAAAACCTATAAATATATGTACATAGATATATTTCATCATCATATGTAAATATATTTACATGTATATATATACCTGTATGTAGACCTCTGTAAATGCCCCATTGCCTCCTAGTTCTTTCCTCTATGTCCTTTTACATTCCTCTTGTCCCACTATCCTTGATTTGGGTTGCAGTAATTCCTCTTGGGTTCATTGCCCTTGATCAAGTCCTACCAGGCCTCCTACACCCCCCTCGCCAAACCTTTGTCCCTGGGTTTGTTAACACCCACTTCCTTCACTACCTCTCTCCCCCTCTCCAATGTCCCCTGGAACTGTCAGTCTCATTGTTCTCTCCTCCACATTGTTTATCCCACCTCTCTTATCTAGATAGATCTGCAGAGATAATAATATGCACACAAAAAAACAAGATAGAGCAAAACCAAGCAACAAAAGAAAACAAAACAACAATACCACCCCCAAAAAAACGATTAAAAAAATAGAAAAGCCTATAAATAGTTCTAGGTCTGTTTGTTGACCTTTAGGAGTGTTTTACAGTAGAGTCTGATGGGTGCCACGCCCTGGTCCCAAAGTCTATTTTTGGTATTCTCTGGGGACTTTGTTGCTCTGCTCCCCTTGCTGTTCTGTTGCATGCCCTTAGTGTCTTGCTTCTGTGTTGGGGTCAGTTCAGGTGCACTTCCTCCACTGTGTCTCCAGTGTTCTCCCCATAGCATATGGGTCAGTGAGGGCTGTTGTGTTTCACAGTGGGGCAGGCCCTCTCTGTGCATTCACTGCTCTGAGCAGGGATATCATCCTCAGGACTTGGTAGGCCAGGAAGTGCCCCACTCTCTCTTCCTCCCCCTTCATTTGCTCCTGTGTGCTCTGATCAGACATGTCCCTCTCCCTGAGCTGTAGCTTCAGTGCTGTCCTCTGAAGTGAATTCTTCTGCAGGGAGAGAGGCTATCCACATAGTTGGGATTGGGGGCCAGCCTCTCAGACCTCTCTATTGGCTCCCTGCTTCATGCCGATATGTTGCATTCACATCCTGGAGCACTGGGTTGAAGTCTGGTCCCTCTTTCCCTGTGGAGAAATAAACAATACCCTCTCCTTGGGTGGGTTAGTGCCCTGTTCCCCCACTACCCAAGTCTTTTTTTTTCTTCCCCCACCCCTAATTTTTAGTTGGCTACTATACGTATCCCTGGATTTTGTCTGGCCCCTGGCATACTACCTGGGCCTCACCACAGGAATGTTTGTATACAGTAGTTTTAACCTATGCTCCTTTTGCATTTTTAAGCTTGCTTCAGGGGACTCATGTTGTACTTGTGCTTTTATGCTTAACTTACTTCCCTTAGCATAATTTCCTCCAGTTCTTCCCAGGAGTTGATGTGTTTTTGGAGTTCATCACAGCCTTTGAGGGATGTGCAGTACTCCATTGTAGGTATGTACCACAGTTTTTATATTCATTTGTCCGTTGATGGGAATTTGGGTTGTTTCCAACTCCTTGCAATTGTGAACTGAGCCACAATGAACATTGGAGCACAGATGTCTGTCCGTGGTTTGTTTCTTACCTCTTCTGGGTATATTCCCAGTAGAGGGATTGCTGGGTCATATGGCAGCTCGATTTCCATCTGTTTTATATATCACCAAATCAGTTTCATAATGGCTGTACATACCTACAGGCCCACCAGCAACGGATGAGAGTTCCTACCTCCCCACAGCCCATATAGCTGGAAATCCGAAGGGCTTATCTTCAAATAAGCAGCCATACAATGAGGCATCAACTAAGTCCACATGGAAGAGGCACACCAACCTTTGTGATCCAAAGACTGTAAATATTAAAATCTAAATTTGAAGGAGGGAATGGGATTAGACCTTAAATTGTGAACACGGGTTTACAGAAGACTATAGATGATAGTGGAAGCTGAAAATCCATTCTCAGGGTCCACATATAGATGAACATTTCCCTCTGACCCTAGTTGAGGGGCGTGGTGTTATCAGAGACTGTGGTGAAGTAGTATGGCAGGAGTAGTTAGGTTAAAATGCAACGTCTTATGATTGGATCCTCCTTGAAGAGGATGTACATGTGGATTAAGCCTCTGGTAAATCCCCTTGCCATGGACCAGCAATGTGAATAACCTTGCTATCATTCAAAATGCATTGCAAGGTAGATTATTAAAAATGCTCTTAGGTTAAATATTGGGACCTTATCATTTGATCTGCCTTTTGATCGTTTTAAATTTCTTGTTTTTACTACTTTCTGTTTTTTTTTGATTGAGTTATTTCGATGCTTTATTTTGTTACTGTTTAAAATATTTTTAAAATTTTTTTTAATTTTTAAAAATATTTTTCTGTATATGAAATCCAGGATAGGTCCATCTCTAGAAACAGCAATTCGATTACTGTTTCTTTGAGGGGAGGTTGGAAGAAAATGAGGGGCTAATAAAATAAGTACAAGAAGGAAGAATATGTTCTAAAGTTGATTATGGTAATGATTGTACAATTCTTCAAAAGATTAAACTATTGAACAGTGTGATTGTTAATTAAATGCCAATAAAGCTGCTAAATTAAGGGACTAGCTCTGGAAGAGAATTGAGTCTAGGGATATTGTCGTCAGGCAATGTTGTGAGAAGATTATGGCCATTGCGGACTCATTACAGTTGGGCAACAAAACACCCCATCACCGCGGAGCTGTAGGAAAGTAGGACAGAGGTGAAGTCCACCTGCCCCGGGGACCCTGTACGATACTAGTGGACCGTTCACTCGGTGGTAAAAAATAAAGAAAGGAAGAAAGAAAGAAGAAGATAAGTTAGACTGCGGTTGTCTTTTTCGTCATTTTCATCCAGTGGTTACAGTAAAAGTGAAAGGGAAACATTCTCAGGAATTACACAACTCATTATCAATAAACAAAGTAGTTAATCCTGCTGAAATGTATAGCTACACTCAAAATTAGGCAACTGTAGCTTCAAGAGCTTATCTGCCTGACATGATGGAACTATATTTGAATCCATTAGCCACTGATCATCAATCAAAGAAAAGGAAGCTAATTTCCTGGAGAAAGACAAATCTCCAGAGTGGTTTATAGGAAGTAGTGGATGAGACGGCTAAACTAAGTTTGCAATTAACTGCAAATGTCAAACTGCAAAACAAGTGTCAGGATGGGACATTGAACCAATGTCTCATACATTTCTATAGCTTTGGTTATTTTGCAAAGTTACATGCACAAGTTCTACAAATGATAGTGATAGCTAAAATACCAATCTATGGAAGTAGTGAACCGCGATCCAAAGTTCTGTTTCGGTACTTGGCAGCCTTCCGTTGCTGTCATATGGAGTCCTCACCTATGTTTTGGTTTTACCTTCCGCAACTTGACAAGAAAAACTAATTTAAAGGAAAAAATAAGATCATACAATAATTAGAAGAGAAGCACCATTAACTGATATTTGAAAACATTACTCACCTATATGGCCCATTTGCCACTGTATAGGTTTAGCAATATAGAGAAATGATCTACGTGGAAAATCAGAATGTGTTTCTGCTGGGGTAAGCAAAAATATAAACCATAAGCTACATATAATTTTTATAATTTGTTCATAAACTGTTTAAAGTACAAAAACTATTTTTAATTAGAAGTGTATATCATCTACCAGGTGTACCTTCACACATTTTTGTAATCATTACCTAAATGTCAACCAATTACTGAAGTTCCTTGTATTTTCTTATAAATTATTGGAACTGTCTTCTCTTGGATCACTTAGTTTAGAAGCTTCTGCACCTTTTCACTCCCAATTTTCAAATTTCCTTTCCCCTCAATATCATTTTACTTTAAATTTCAACCAGACTCTGCCAGTGCACTTTGTGACACCCCCAGTATCCTAATTACTAGTGGCAGCATGACCACTGGTGTCTTGACATTTAGCCAAATCAGTGAAGAAATCCCAAGATCCAATCCTTCTGTAAACATTTTTAGGTAGTAATTACCTATTAGCCAGTGTCAGTCAGAGGATGAGAGAAACTGAGTATTGTGGCTGTGAGGTTTCTTATAGGAATTAGATCTTACACCAAAATGGCAGGATTTGTGGAAGTGATGGACTAAAATGGGACAATTGGAATATTGGGGAGGGGAGGTAGGAAGAATCACTGTCTTTCCAAAGCAATAGCACAGGTAGATAAGATAAAACTTGTAGAAAATCCTGAGAAACAATCATGGCCCGCCACTAAAATCAGACCACAATCCCGGGGTTTGTGGTTGTCTATGGGAAGCTCTTGGACTGCTTCAGTGGACTTGTAGCCAAGGAATATGGAAGACAAGATGGATAAATGCAGAGTGGAGGAGAACAAAAGTATCAGGTACCTAGTATTCCCAGGTACCTGTGTCTGTTTTGTCAATATCTAATTATGATGAACTTCAGAGACTAATGACTGCTGCTTCATTCCCACCTTCCAAATATCATGCAAGATCTCCTTTAGGCCATCTCTAAACTGGAACCGCAACATTCGAAAAACAATTAATATAATCCACCACACCAACAAGGAAAAGGACAAGAACCATATGATCATATCAATTGATACAGAAAAAGCGTTCAATAGCATCCAACACCCATTCCTAAAAAAGATTCTCAAGAAGATAGGATTAGAAGGGGAAATCCTCAATACAATAAACACTATATAGTAGAAACCAATAGCTAATATTAAACTCAATGGAGAAAAGCTAAAAACATTTCCATTGAATAAGGGAACCCAACAAGGATGCCCCTTGCCCCCACTTCTATTAAACATTGTGCTGGAAGTCCGAGTCAATGCCATAAGACAACAGCAAGATACCAAAGGTGTACGCTTGAGTAAAGAAGTGAAACTTTTGCTATTTGCAGATGATATGATTTTATATATTGAGAATACTTAGGTGTCCACAATATGATTGCTGGAAACAATAGAGAAGTTTAGTAGAGTAGCAGGATACAAGATAAACAAGCGGATATCAATTGGCTTTCTATATACCAATGATGGAAATACAGGAAAAGTTATCAAAGAATCAGTGCCATTCACAATTGCCACAGTGCCTAGGTACCTAAGCATAAACCTTACACACCAAAAAAGACCTATACAAAGAAAACTACAGAACATTGCTACAAGAAACCAAAAGGGATCTACACAAATGGAAGAATATTCCATGTTCATGGATCACAAGACTCAATGTAGTGAAAATGTCAATACTACCTAAGCAACCTACAAATTTAATGCAATCCCAATTCAAAGTCCATCATCATTCTTCAAAGAAATGGAAAAACTAATTACCAACATCATATGGAAAGGGAAGAAACCCAGGATAGCCAAAGAACTCCTCAAGAAGAAAAACAAAATTGCTGGCTTGCACTGCCTGACATCAAAACCTACTGTACAGCCACAGTTGCCAAAACAACCTGGTCCTGGTATAATGACAGATGCTCAGACCAATGGATCAGGACAGAAAACCCAGAAATAACAACATCCGCATACAAACAATTGAGTTTTGACAAAGGTCCAAAAAGCATTAAATGGGAAGCAGTTGCTCTCTTCAATAAATGGTGTTGGCATTGTGGAAATTGCGCCTGATCTGATCCTGCCACACCAAGGCAAAGCACTGGGGGAGTGCAGCGGAACAGCAAGGGAATGGAGTGGCAAGGTCCCCAGGGAATGCTGAAGGTGGACTTTGGGGCCAGGGCATAGTGCCCCAACAGACTGGACTGGAAAACACTCCTAAAGGCCAGCAAACAATCCTTGAACTAATTATAAGCTTTTCTTTCTTGTTGTGTTTTATTTTGTTCTTTGTCAATGGTTTGTTGTTGTTGTTGATTTGTTGTCTATTGTTGCTTGGTTTTGCTCTGTCTTGTTTTTGTGCATGTTATTATCTCTGCAAGTCTGTCTAAATAAGATAGGCTGGATGAACAATCTGGAAGAGAAAACAATGGGACCGACAGTTCCTGGGAGACATGGGATAGGGGGAGGTGGGGGGAAAGGAAGTGGTGTTAACAAACCCAGGGACAAGGGAACAACAAGTGACCCAAATTGGTGGTGAAGTGGGTGTGGAAGGCCTGGTAGGGCATGATCAAGGGTAATGTAATGAAGAGGAATTTCGGAAACCCTGGTGGGGACTGAGCATGATAGTGGGACAGGAGGAAAGTCAAGGGAAATAAAGGAAAGAGGTGGGAGGCAAAGGGCATTTAGAGAGGTCTAGATAAAGACATGTACATATGCAATTATATTTATATATGAGGATGGGGAAATAGATCTATGTGCCTATATTTATAGGTTTAGTATTAAGGTAGCAGAGGGACATTGGACCTTCACTCAAGTACTCCCTCAATGCAAGAATTCTTTCTTCTATTAAATTGGCATTCTATGATGCTAACCTTCCTGACACAACCGTTGAAGACAAAGTGGGTGAATAAGCAAATGTGATGAAGAAAGCTGATGGTGACCGGCTATCCAAAGATATAGTGTCTGGAGTCTTAAAAGCTTGAGAGTAAACAAGCAGCCATTTCGCTCAGAAGCAACAAAGTCCACATGGAAGCAGCACACCAGCCTGTGCGATCACGAGGTGTTGAAGGGATCAGGTATAAGGAATCATCAGAACAAAAAAAATCTTACCATAGTGAATGAGAGGGTGAGTGCAGAGTGGAGACCCAAAGCCCATTTGTCGGTCACTGGAGATCCCCTTGCAGAGGGGTTTAGGAGAGGAGATGAGTCAGTCAAGATGCGATGTAGCAACGATGAAAAACACAAGTTTAGTTCCTAAATGCTTCCTTCCCCCGCTCCCCCAACTATCATGATGTGCATTCTACCTTGGAAGTCTGGCTAGACCAGAGGATGTACACTGGTACAGATAGAAACTGGAAACACAGGGAATTCAGGGTGGATGATCCTTTCAGGACCAGTGGTGTGAGTGGAGATACTGGGAGGGTAGAGGGAGAGTGGGTTGGAAAGAGGGAACCAATTACAGGGATCTACATGTGACCTCCTCCCTGGGGGGCAGACAACAGAAAAGTGGGTGAAGGGAGATGTCGGACAGGGCAAGATATGACAAAATAATAATTTTTAAATTATCAAGGGCTCATGAGGGATGGGGGAGCAGGGAGGGAGGGGAAAAATGAGGAGTTGATGCCAAGGGCTTAAGTGGAGAGCAAATGTTTTTAGAATGATGAGGGCAATGAATGTACAGATGTGCTTTACACAATTGATGTATGGATTGTGATAAGAGTTGTAAGAGCCCCTAATAAAATGATTAAAATAGATAGATAGATAGATAGATAGATAGATAGATAGATAGATAAGTGATGTTGGAAAATCTGGATTATCCATTTGCAGAAGAACAAAACAAAGCCATATTTGACTCCATACACAAAAACAAACTCAATGTGGATTAAAGACCTAGAGGTAAAACTCAAAGCTATCAGGATCATCAATGAAAAAATTGGAACAAAGCCAGGAGGCCTGGTGCAGGGAATACATGACTAGCAGAATTAACAAAGGTAGCACACTCCATGGAAGAAAAAATAGATTAATAGACCTATTAAAAAGAAAACACTTCTGTAAATTGAAATGCTTTATTAAAGAGCAAAAAGAGAGATTCCCACAGATTGGGAAAAGATATTTAGTAATGACACAAGAGACAAAGGACTAATTACTAAGATCTATGGAATTTTACAAGCTTACAAGAAAAAAAAACTATAACCCTCTGAGAAGGTGAGTGAAAGACATGAGCAGACAATTCACTAAGGATGACACTCGGATGGCTTATAAATACATGAGGAAATGTTCCCGGACATTGGCCATGTGGGAAACGCAAGTCAAAACAATGAGATACCAACTTGTGTCCATTACTGTAGCCTAATTAAAAAAAAACTGAGAACAACAAATGTCGAAGAGGGTGTGGTGACATAGGACCTCTCGTCCACTGCTGGTGGACTTGTAAGTATGTACAGCCACAATGGAATGCGATATGCGATATCTAAAACAGATGGAAATTGAACTACCATATGACCCAGCAATAGCATTACTGAGTGTATACCCCCCAAAATAAATACACATCACGAACAGACATTTGCTCCCCCAGGTTCATTGCAGCACAGTTCACAATATCACGAAGCTGGAAACAGCTTAAATTCCCATCAATAGAAGAGTGGATTAAAAAACTCTGGTGTATCGCTGGAAAAAAGAGCCATGAAACCATGAAACGCCTCAATTTGTGGAGGGATCTGAAGACATTATGCTGAGTGAAGTTTATCAAGCACAAAAGGACAAATACTGTGTGAGTCCAGTGCAGTAGGGACAAGCAGCAGAAGGGGCAAAAGGTGAAGCTTGCAGGCCCTGCAGTCTTCTGGCGGGAGACCAGACAGCCTGGTAAAAGCTGGACAAGTGCCAAGGAACTGCATGTCATCTGCACCAGGTGTGTCTAGTGTAGGTCATCTGATTTGGGGGCACCCCACAACAGTACGGATCAAATGGTTAAACAAGCAGCCATTGATTTATGTTTACATGGAAGAAGCACACCAACTTGTTTTGATTCAAAGATGACAATTACAAATTTTGAATATGATGAGAAGAAAGCATCGGAGCAAAAATTATGAGCACCCAATATGTGTAGGACTAAGGCGCATGGTGGGAGCCCCAAACCCATCTGCAGAGTATTTGACCAGACTGAGCCACTGGGAGATCCACTGTCGGCACAGGCAGGAGTCGCAAACAGCCTTACTATCAGGCAGAGACCATTGTAATTTTGATTATGCTGGATCAAACTGGATAGATGACCACCCTGTACACACAACCTGAATCTGTACTGGGTGTATGTATCTCTTACTGGTTCCATGACAGAAATTTCTTCCCTGGTGTACTAGTCTGGGTTGTCTGGAGAAACAAATCCAGAGACACTCATATATGTGTAAGAGAGAGTTTTATGTCAAAGAGCAATTGTATATTTATATAAAAAAGCAATTGTATATTGAGAAAAATCCCAACCCAGATCAAGTCCATAATTCTGATATTCACCCAAAAGTCCCATATTAGCCCATGAATTCCTCTTCAGACTCACGCAGCGTATGCACTGATGCTGAATGCAGGAAGATCAAGGCCAGTGGGTGAAAAGTCTGGTGGGAGCATCTCAGTGTTGGTGTGACTCTCCATACAGCTCCTCCAGCTCCAGGGTACTGGCTGCCATCACTGGCTTGTCAACAGGAAATGTGAAGCAGAGAGAATGTGTCATGTCTCCAGGGAGAAAGAGAGGAAGTCTCCAAGAACCCTCATGAGATCACACCCACAAGGAGGCATCAATCGGGCTATTGACAGGCTAGACTCCACCCCTATAACCTATTTATCAAGTTGACAGGAAATTATGTAACTGCCACACCTGGCTTTTTTAATGTTGTTGGGGTCTTTTTCTTCTTATGCATCATTTGTATTTTTATCTGTATACTATTGTTTTTAACCTTTTCACCTTAGGTAGAGGGAACACAGGGGTGGGGGATGACAGAGAGGGAAAGGGGGTTTGGGGAGTCAATAATGAAAGTGGGAGGCAGGAGGGAGCACTGGAACGGATTGTGAATGCACAGCTCCTCCTAAAGGCAAATTAAGCTTGGGGTGAGTGTGCAACTCTCCTTGATACGGTTGAATGATTGGCTATTGAATTGTATGATATGTAAATTAGATGCCAATAAAACTGATGGAAAAAAAGTAATAAACTGGAATCCTACAGATCAGGGAATTCTAGGAAATATAGTTTCCAGTTTAACCAATTGACAAAACACAACTCAACACAATCTGCTGGGAAGTGTGCATGTTTGGACGCCAGCGACATAAAATGGAAACTCAAAGAAAAACGCAGAAAGATGTGAAGACTTGCACAGCCTACTGAGAGACAAGACCAGATGTGATAAGGGGGCACTCTAGATAGTTTTTATCTATCCGTCTGGTGATAATAGGTGTTAAAAACTGGGAATATAGAAGAGAATTATCATTGTGTTCTTTGATTGTGAAAGGCTCTTGAGATAGATGTTTCCCTATCTCATATTTTAAAATTTATAAATCAAACAGCAAGTAAATATAAAGTTACAACTCAACCAATATCTAAAGGATCTACTCTCAGGAGATATATTCAGTAAGCATTATCACTCTGACTCAGTTGTCTCTAAAATTTGACAGTTGTTTTTATTTTACAGAACATCTAGTATAATTAAGATTTCTTTACATAATTTATTAGAATGTTGCTCTGAAACTTTTAATTTCAGTTGGTTTTAGTAGATCTTTATGTAATCATAAAAGCAGATGCATGAAATGAATTATTTCTTATTATTCCATTTACTCAACTCTGCTATCATTTTACTTAAGGCAAGAAACATCTTCCTTGCTATTTCCTAATACTATGTGATTACAGGATGATTTTAGATGATATCTGACAAGAGAAAGCTCAGTCATAATAATTGTGCTGTAGAAAAATTTGAAATTTACAAGCCACTTTCAAATATGTCTTTCCATTTGATTCTCAAAACAGTGTAATGAAGTGAGGAAGACTGATAAAATAATTACCAGGTTTATAGATGTGGAAATTTCATCTCTGGGCTTTAAAAAATCTTTCTGTCCCTAGAGCACTTTTAGTTCATCAAGCATGATGTAACAGAAATTATGATGTTACTTGGTAAGATGCTGTTTCCCTCTCAGCAATGAGCGTTTGCTCTGTGTTCTTCATCACTTGGCAGTTCATTTAGTGGCACTAAACAGAAAACACGTTCTGACAAAGGAAAGATCTGAATTTGAGGGACGGCACTGGCATTTCCTACCTTTGTGGTAATGAGTAAGAGTCTACCGGCCTGAACTTCATTTCTTCCACATAATCATGAAATAACATCTAGCTTGCGAGTTGTGAACATTTTATTGTATAATACACATTATTAGACTGCCTAAGCAAAATGCCATGCACATAGAAAATGACCAACAAATGCCACTTCTGGCCTATTATTGGTGTTGTTCAATACCATCCAGTTGGTTTCAACTCATAGCAACCCCAAGAACAACAGGATGAAATGTGTCCCTGTGTTGTCATCCTCACAACTGTTATATTTGAGCCGCTCTTGCAGCCACTGGGCCAATCTATCTGTTAAGGGCCTTCCTCCTTTTCTCCGACTGTCTCTGTAGCGGTATGTCCTTTCCCAGGATCTGGTCTCTCCTGCTCACATGTCCCCAGAATATGAGATATTGTTGTATCGGCAAATCCATGCTTACAATAATCCTTGTCATATTTAAATGCATCTTGCCGTAATTATTCCATATTGCCATAATTCAAATATACCTATTCCACTTCCATCGTTATTCATTAGTCAGCATTCACATACATTATGAGGTGATTGAAAATCATGTGGTTTGGGTCAGGTATGCCTCATCTCATGGTGACATCTGTGCTCCTATACATTTTAAGAGGTCTTATACAGCAGATTTTCTCAATGTAACACATCCTTTGATGTTTTTACTGCTGCTTCTATGAGAAATGATGGTGAATCTAAATAAATGAAATCCTTGACAACTTCAATCTTTTCTCCATTTATCATGATGTCTGTTGGACTAGTTGGGAATAGTTTTGTTTTCTTTACATTGAGTTGTAATCCACACTTAAAGTTATCTTCTTCGATCCTTATCAGTAAGCACTTCAAGTCCTCTTCACTTTCAGCAAGTAGGCTGTGCCATCTGCACATCACAGGTTGTTAATGACTCTTTCTCCAGACCTGATGCCACATTCTTCACATGGTCCAGCTTGTTTGATTATGTTCTCAGCATACAGACTGAAGAACTCTTGTAGACGGATGCAGCGCTTTCCTGATTTTAAACCGTTCTGCATCCCTTGTTCTGTCCCAACGACTGCCTCTTGGTCTGTGCACAGAATGCGCTTGAGCACATTGAACTGTGCTGGAATTCTCATTCCTCTGACGCTGCCCATCGTTCGTAGGATCCACACAGCTGAATGTCTTTTCATCGTCAATAGAACACCACTAAACACCCCTCTGATATGTTCTACTTCCGGACAACACTCCTCTGACATTAGAAATGATAGCCCTGGCTTAAATTGTTGAGCGCAAATTGATTAATTGAAATGTAGACCCCCATCTAATGAATACTTTAAAAAGTTACATTCCCCCTTTTCACATCCTTTTTTACATCCAGCTTAGATTTCTGGCAACTTCTTTTCAATGTACAACTGCAACAGATTTTTAGTTATCTCCAGCAAAAGTTTACTTGTACATGATATTGAAGACGTTGTTGTTGTTGGGTGCCATCAAGTTGGCTTTCACAGATAGTTACCTTAGGCCTAACGGGATGAAACACTGCACAGTCATGCGCCATCCTCCCAAGTGCCCAATTGCTCCTATTCCTGAGCCCATTGATGCAGTCACTTTTTCAATCCATTTTGTTGAGGGCTGTCCTCTTTTCCACTGCCCCTCCATTTTACCAAACATGAGGTCCTTCTCCAGGGACTCCTCTCTCCTGGAAATATGTCCAAAGCGTGTAAGATGAAGTCTGGCCATTCTTGTCTCTACATAGCCCTCTGATCTTACTTCTTGCTATATGGATCTGTTTGTACTTTTAGCAGTCCATGGAACTCTTAATATTCTTTATAGCACCACAATTCAAATGCATTGATTCTTCTTCAGTCTTCCTTATTCAATGTCCAACTTTCACATGCATGTGAGGCAATGGAGAACACCATGGCTGGGTGCGGCCCATCATCATCCTCTGAGGACTTGCTCTTCAATACTCTAGAAAGGTCTTGTGCAGCAGATTTAACTAATGCAATAATCTTTTGGTCTCTTGATTGCTGCTTCCATGAGCACTGATTTGGATCCAAGTAAGACAAAATCCTTGAGAACTTCAACCTTTTTCCATTGATTATGATGTTACCTGTTGGCCCAGTTGTGAGGATTTGGTCTCCCTTACATTGATTTGTAATTCATACTTAAGACTATAATCCTTCATCTTCATCAGCAAGTGGTTCAATTCCTCCCCACTTTCAGCAAGCAAGGTTGTGTCATCTGCATATCTCAGGTTGTTAATAAGCCTTCCTCCAATCCTCATGCCACACTCTTTTTCATCTAATCCAACTTCTCTGATGATCTGCTCAGCATACAGCTTGAGCAAGTACGGAGAGGGGATACAATCTGGACACACACCTTTCCTGATTTTAAACCATGCAGTATCCCCTTGTTCTGTTCACACAGCTGCCTCTTGATCCACGTACAAGTTCCTCATGAGCACCAGAAGGGTTCTGGAATTCCCATTCTTCTCAAAGTTATCCACAGTTTATTTTGGTCCACACAGCTGAATGTGTTTGCATAGTCCATGAAACAAGTAAAAATCTTTCTGTTATTCTCTGATTTAAGCTAAAGTCCATCTAACATCAGCAATAATATCCGTTGTTTCGCTTCCTCTTCTACATCTGGATGAACCTCTGTCTGTCTTGCTGCAACCATTGTTGGATGATCTTAAGCAAAATTCTACCTGTGAGCTATATCGATGATATCCTTCCACAGTCTGAGCATTCTCTTCGGCCACCTTTCTTTGGAATGTGGAATGGGCACAAATGGATCTCGTCTAGTCAGTTGGCCAAGTAACTTCCAAATTTCCTGGCACAGACTAGTGAGAGCTTCCAGAACTTCTTCAGCTTGCTGAAACATTTCAGTGGGTACTCCCATCAATTCTGGGAGCCATGTTTTTGGCTTATGCATTCAGTGCACGTTTGAACTTCTTTCTTCAACACCACTGGTTCTTGCTCATCCTGAAATGGTGGAATGTTGACCAGTCTTTTTTGGTTCAGGAACTTTTGTATTCCTTCCAGCTTTTCCTGTTCCTTCCTGTGTAAATCAGTATGTTGCCCTTCAAAATTGCAACTCATGGCTTGAATTTTTTTCCTTGAGTTCTTTCAGTTTGAGATATGCTGGGCCTGTTCTTCTCTTTTGGATTTCTAATTGTAGGTCCTTGCACATTCCGTTATAATATGTGACTTTGTCTTCTCAAGCTGTCCTTTGAAATGTCCTATTCTGCTCCTTGGCTTCATTTTTTCTTAACATTTGCTTTGGCTATTCTATGATTAAGTGCAAGTTTCAGAGTTCATTCTGACATCCACTTTGAGCTTTCCTATCTTTCCTGTATTTTTAATGACCTTTTGATTGTGTTATTCCCAGCATAGTGCCTCATATTATTTTCTTACTCAAAATGGCCAGTACCAGTCCATTTCTGCTCACTCATGACTAGAATATTCGCCTTCATGTGTTCCATTTCATTTTGATCACTTGCTATTTTCCTAAATTCACGTTTAGCACATTGATGTTTCTGACCATTAGAAGATCTTTGCAGCTGTGTCTCTTTACCTTGAGTCCTGCTCCATCAGCAAATGAAGATCCCAAAGGCTCCGCTCCACAGGCCTTATCTGACTCCCATCATCATGGTCGAATCCCCCCCCAACAAATCAGCTCCTCTTTGGTCAGATTTCAAGTGTGTTTGGTCCTCAGGGGCTCATCCTTAGTAGCATCCCCGACAGTGTTCTGCTTCCTTTGTTTGGGCTCTCCGTACTTGACAGCGCTCCGAAGCTACACATAACGTTTTCAGCAGCTTCTTCCTCACAAGTGTGAAACTGAGTGCTTCCTCATTGTCTGGTCTTAGTCTGGAAGCTTCCCTGAAACCTGTTCGCTTTGGGTAACCTTGCTGGAATTTCAAACACTATAATGACATAGCTTCCAGCATCACACCAACACACAAGCCACCACAGGATGAAAAACTGAGACCAATTATGTCACAGGTTGGCCCAGATGACCGTTTGAGACAATTCCACCCATGAGGTAATTAAGATGTACAGGAAGATGTCAGGGGAGCCAGCCCCTAACAAATCATCATGGGTCCAGTAGGTTTTACCGCAATAATACATAAAGATTATCGTAAAGTCATAGAGAACATGAGAGATAGGAAAGAGACTAGAATGAAGGAGCCAGACACATTTCATGGTAGCATGCTCACCTCGGACTCCTCTTGCTGGTACAGGGCAGGAGAGAGAGCAAGAGAGAGAGACATATATATCTTTGGGAACATGCAAGCCCTCTAACTACAGGTAAAGACATACGTCACAGGAAGGGGTAATACAGTAATGGGAGGGGGACAATATAGGGGTATACACGCAATAGGAAGGAGAGGGATCGGGGGCACACATGTGACAAGAAGGCGGATCCTAGATCCAGGATGACAGCCTAATTTTGGATGTCACTGAGCAGGTTTGACCTGTTCTCTGGCTCTCCATGGAAACCATTATCAGTAGGGTGTGAACCCCGTCTACAGTGGACCAGACTGATGGCTGACTGCCTTCAGGGAGAATATCTCTACACATCTGACATCCCACCCTGTGCTGGCAAACAGCCTCTAATGTTTGGCATGTCTTTGGGTGAGACAAAGCTAGGGGGATGTCTTTTGTAGCCCACATGAAGACTTAAAATATTTTGAATGATGGGCATGCTGTTTTGTCTGGATGCTATAATAAGTGTACATGTGAGTCTCTTATAAGGTGTAGTTTTATTTGCTGGCTTGCCCCTTTTGGACCTATCTGCTTGCCTCTAAGATTGATTTGGATTTTCCTTTCGACTTGGTTCCTTTTCAGGTTAATTTTTCTTCCTTGGTTTGAAATGTGCGCATCACATTCAATTAGTAAAGTGTAACACAGCGATAAACACACTGATGGAACTTAATATAACCTGGGCTGAGGTTCTAGAGCAGTGGTTCTCAACCTTCTTAATCCCGTGACCCTTTAATACAGTTCCTCATGTTGTGGAGACGCCCCAATCATAAAATTATTTTCGTCGCTACTTCATAACTGTAATTTTGTTACTGTTATGAATCAGGTGACCTCTGTGAAAAGGTCATTCAACTACCAAAGGGGTCGCGACCCACACGTTGAGAACCTCTGGTCTAGCGAGACCACAGAGTAGCTGATGGTAAGTTGTTGTTGTTTGGTGGGGGGTGGGTGTGGTGGGGGGAGTGTTGAGAAGGAAAAAGAAGGTGTTCTTGTCTTAGAGCAGAAGTTCCGGTTGTGCCCGAATGTGAGGAGTAAAATGCTGAGCTGAGGGCATGTAGTAAGTTCAAGGGAGCGAATGGAAGTAAACTTTGCTTGGATGTAACAGGAGGCACGGAAAAGATTTAAAACCTCTGTGGTACGGAACCAAGTCATTCTTGGAATTAAAAAAAAAATTACTCTTGGAATAAAGAAAGCCTGTGAATCACAGCAAAACACTGCATGGTGTTTGTACCTTCTCATAGTAAATGCAAGAGATCATGTTAGGTGTGTTTAGTCAGTAGAAGTAAAGTTGATAAGAGATTGCAAATATTAAAAAATAATAGGTTGCAAATAGATCATCCCAACAATTTCTCAATGACACAATTGAGAGACAATGACAGAAAACTTTGGTAACTGCACTTTGGTTATATTGAACATGGTATTTTGAGCTGGTTCCTTGTGTTAATTGACTTTAGTTCACCTTAGTTGTGGATTCCCTACTTACGTCTTTAAAGATTATAAGCATTTATGTATATGTTCCATTGTCACTTAACCATGGTCATGTCAAGCCTTGTCTTTTACAGGTGAACTTTTGATTTGTGGATCCACTGAAGTACTTAACCAAAAATGGTGAGAAAATTGACTGTATTTGACTTTTAAAAGAGACTAACATTCTAAGTTGGAGCCCACAAATGTAAATCAGGATTCCTGTAACTCTGGAAGGTGATGAACTTGTGGATTTTAGCTGATCCAAAATGTGCCATGAGTAGTTAGCTACTAACCACACTGAATGTTTCTATCAGTTCTATGTGTCGAAATATATGGGCATTTTAAAAGTATCCTCTGTATGTAATTAACTATTTTTTCTCATTTCTCTCAGATTGTTTAACTTGTAACTTTAAAATATCATGGTCTTCAGAGGGACTCATCTATTGCCAGATTTAATAAATCCATAAAATAATGGTTGGAGAAGCTGGCAAAGTTAGAAGTCTAGGTTGTGAAATAGACTAACAGTCAAATTTCCTGATATGTTACTTATTCCTACAGAACCTGAAGCTTTTTGGTTCATAGCTGCGATCAGTGTTGTTTGAATAGAGACACATGTTTTGTGGTACTTACTGTTCTCCTTCCAAACACATAGCCTAATACGGTGAATATCTCTGCTTTGTGTCTGGCTTTCTTCGCAGTTAAAATAATCCATGTATGAACTATTTGTTCTATGATATTTTCTTTCAAGTTTTCCTCTGAATCTTAAAAAACATACCCCAAAATATTGTCACTTGAAAGCCATTTTGAATTCCAAAGACAGCCCAGGCAAGCCAGCAGAGTGTGTTGCTCAGAGCATGGTGCCCCATTGAAGGTTGAAGACACTGGCTCCAGAAAAGGACACTCAGACTAGTCACTAGAGTTTAGGGCAGGTGGACAGTCTCTGAAGCAACGTCATGAGGTGTGCATCTCGTGTTTCTGGTCCACCTGCCACTCCATGTCTGTGCCTCCTAGAACCCACTGGTCAGAGGGCCTCCCGTCAGGCCGAGCCGCTCTTCATCTGAGTGACAGGACAGAAATCCAAGGCCAGACAGGAAAGGGTTAATGCCAGCTCTGAGGTGAGGGAGCTTACTTCCTTAGTAACAAAGGCAAGACGAGCAGCCAGCCTTTAGAGTGCTCAACCTGTGGGTCCCCACCCCTTTGGGGGTTGAAGGACTTTTTCACAGGGGTCGCCTAAGACCATGGAAAAACACATATTTCCGATGCTCTTAGGAACCTGAGAAACAGCTGCTCTGTCCGTCTCCAGACAGGTCCGCCCACATGCAGATACGCCCACATACCAGCACCCAGCATGAAGACTGTTACCCATGTTACACCATGCTTCAAGACAAAATTCATTTATTTGTGATTAGAAATCAATATTTCACAATATAGAATTACATATTGTTGTGTGATTAATCACTATGCTTTAATTCTATTCAATTTTAACAATGAAAATACATCCTGCATATCAGATATTTACATGAAAATTCATAGCAGTAGCAAAATTACAGTGATGAAGGAGCAACGAAAATAATTTTATGATTGGGGAATTGTCACAACATGAGGAACTGGATGAAAGGGTTAAGGAGTTAGGAAGGTTGAGAACCATTGCTTTAGAGAAATGCTTAACTTGGCTTATAAAGACTCCCGATGGGAGAATCTGCCCTGTAAAATGTTACTAACTGCTTTTATGGTAGAATTTGTGTCCTGTCTTTTAGTGATCTAGGCCTTATGCGATAGGTTGCCTGGATCTTGGATTTTGTTTCTTTGGGGTATACAACTTTCTTCCTAGGTCGGATCAAAGGGACACATTTCGAGAAGCTCACCGAGTGAGCCGGGCTTCGCCTCCAGCACACTTGATATGGGCGAAAAGAACCGGAAATGTGAGAAGCAGCAGAGCACTGCTCTCCCCAGGGCATGCACTTTGGAGTCATTGGACTCTGACTCAAATCTCTGTTGCTGTGAGCTGACCCATTGACTGACAACTTGAGACTGCCAGATATTTTCCACTTTCCTGTTGTCTTTGTTGTGTGTGACATCTCTGAATTCCACTGACAAATCATTTTGCCCTTTGCTCTGTTTTGTTCTCTGACTTTTTGTCAAATCTGTACAGATGAAATTTTGTGTATTTTAGTCGAAAGGGCTTTACAGACATTTAGATTCTATACTATTGGCTAAGTTAGTATTGGTCTTAAAAATACCAAATGTTCCATAGAGCTTTAGTTACATTATTTCTCAAGGTATAATGCTGCCTCTAAAGTGGGCCATAAATCTATGCATGCCTCAGGTGTATGTGGCTCGGGTGTATGTGCCTCAGGTGTATGTGCCTCAGGTGTATGAATGGATCTTGAACCTACACTTGGTCTAAGCTCGAACCTAAGAACAATTTGTCTTTATGAGTGATCCTGATGACTATTCAACCCCTCCTGCATTGATCACCGAAGATGGAAGTGCATGACAACACATGACCCAAAAAATCAGATGGTGCCCGGCTAACAGCAAAAATAGTGTCTGGGGTCTTAAAGGCTTATCCAGAGACAAGCAGTCATCTAAGTGAAGTGTCTGCTAAGTCCACAAAGAAGAAGCACATCAGCTGTGTGGTCAGGTGATTACTAATAGTATAATCCATAATCAGAGAGAATTGCATTGGAGCTCAAGTTCTCAGTACTTTAAAGGTAAAGTACAGTGAGGTGCAAGATCCATTGCAAAGTTCTCACATTAATTCAGTTTCTACTGAGTTCCTTCTGATCATCGGCCATGACTATTTCCATCAAAACAGATCTCAGAGATATGAGAAATTAAGATGAAGAATGGAAGATGATAGTGACCTGAAGAGTCAAGCACTATTATTTTATGATGGAAATACTGTGTAGTTAAGAGAATTATATTCTTTGTTTAAACATGATTTAGTTAGCAATCCTCCATAGCTGTGACCCTGAGCTAGACCCCTCTGTCTTGTCTCACCTCCCATGTCTAAGGGCCAGGACCTACATATCCAGCCTGGTACCTCAATAATTAGGGTCCCTAGGTGATGGAACCTGTGTTAGTCTGGGTTTACTAGAGAAAAAAAATCTAGGGAGACTCATATGTGTACAATAAAGAGCTTTATATAAAAGAATAATTTTATATTGAGAAAACATCACAGTCCAGATCAAGTCCATTAGTTCCATATTAGCCCATATGTCCAATACCAGTCTATAAATTACTCTTCAGACTCATGCAATGATGCCAAATACAGGAAGATGGTCACAGGCCAGTGGGAGGAAAGTCTTGTGGATCCAGTGGTGGTGGAAGCATCTCAGCACTGGCGTGGGTTCAGCACATGGCTCCTCCAGCTCCAGGGCTCTGGTCCCATCAGTGTAGCTCCATGTGTTTTATCAGCAGGAAGACAAAGCAGAGAGAGCCTGTGCATCCCGCCTCCAGGAAGGAAGACAGGAGTTCCCAGAATCCCCAGGAGAAGGCCATACCCACACAGATGCCTCAATGGCTATGACCTGATTGACAGGCTAACCTCCAACCCTTCACTCAAACTGACAGATTATTTAAGTGCCATTGAAGCACTGTAATATAAGATCTTTGTTAAAACAAAACTTTGTTTTCCTAGCTTGTACTTGTCATTCCAAGATTTGTATCTGTCTGAAGAACTATTTTACGTAGCCTGTAAATATATTCTGTGAAAATCAAGGGATCATTCTTCTTTCCAATGCATGTGAAAAACAAAATTTAGAATTTTCAAATCCATCTATGTTCTGTAATCTGGCAACTGTGACTGGGCACTTGGCCCTTCCTGGTGCCCGCTCTACAACAAGAGAAGTGAGAGAAAAAACAGCCAATAGAGGCTGTGCGCCCATAACTATCCTCTGCCTTTTTAATATTGCCTCCCCTACTATTCCGGTTTTTGTCTTACTTCGTTAATCTTGTTAGACCTATGCATGTTCATTTGTACAATGAAGATCGTTCCCTGCAGGAAACCAGGATGCCCCTTCAGAAACATCAACGGAGTATGGATTCCCTGAGGACACAGGAAGGGGTAGGAGCTGATAGCAAAGATGACGGAATAACCCCACTCGAGGGGAGTGAATGACAGAATTGTAGGTGAATGGATATATTGGGTGGGGTAAGATAGGGTTAAAATATATTTTATAATAATAATAGTAATAATATGAGTTCCTGGGGGAAGGGTGGGGGAGAGAAGGGATAAAGGGGAGCCCATATCAAAGAGTTCAAGAAGTAAGAAAATTTTTGAAATTGATTGTACTAGCAATTGAACAACTATCTTTGGTCTATTTGAATTATGGAATGTACATATCTGTAAGAGCTCCCCCCAAAATGATTTTTTAAAAAGAGCGTGATCTTCCCAATTTGTAGAAGGCTGTGGAGGTACTGGGAGCCCAAAATCCATCTGCAGAGTTATGTAGTCAGCTGCAGCCTCTGGCAGATCCCCTCTAATCAGAAGCAAGGGACTCAAAAAGCTTTGCTATCAGACAGAGATTATTTTAAACTTTATGATGATGGATCGAGCCATGGTATAATGTTACCTAGTCAGTTGACCTCCCTCTTGACCCAGTCTGAATTTGTTCTAGACTCAAATATTTCTCACTTGTTCCATGACACAAATTTCTTCTCTGGCTTTTTAAGTAGTGTTGGTGATATTTTATTTCTTACTCTTTATTTTTGTCTTTATATTATTATTGGTGTCTTCTATCTATTTCATTTTGTGTTTTATTGTTTCTGTTAGGTTTCCCAGTTTCGGAAGCACAGAAGGAGTGGATGAATAAAGATAATAACTGAAGAGATGATAAAGCATTGCATCACTTTATTGGGGATGGTGGGCAGAGAGGGTGAGGGGGCTTGGGGAATAATCAGTGGATGCAGAAGTGGGCGGTGGGGGGAGCACTAAAACTGACTGTGATGATGTATATGAATTTTTATAGAAGCAATTTAACTATGGAAGTGTATGATATGCAAGTATTACATCAAGAAAACTACTACTGGAAAAAAAAGGAGAAGAAACAAACTTTACCAATGCTTATTATGGGTGAAGGAGAGAGTTTTTGCTTAGGGACCATTGAGTTTATCTTAATGGTAGTGGAATAATTTGGAAAGGGATATCAATAATGGTGTGCAAGACAAAGAGTATGATCAACGGAACTGAATTATACATGTAAAAGTTGCTGAATTGGAGGATGTTTGGTTGTGTATATTTCTGCCACAATTCAAAAATAATAACACACATAACAATGAGTACAAGGAAGAAGAATATGTTCTAAAATCGATTGTGGTAATGATTGTACAGCTCTTTTTGATATGCTTGAACTACTGAATTGTATGACATGCGGATGACATATGGATGACATGCCAATAAAACATTTTTAATCATGCTTTCGAACATATTTCCATTGATGCCACTGGAACTTTTTTGAAACAGGCTAATTTGAATATGACCCATGGACAAGGAATCTGGCTCTTTATAAACCAAATGTCCTGGGTACTTATTCTCTGACACTTTTTTTCAATTGAATAAAGATTTCTTGAGCACCTCTTAGGTGCAAGACACTGTGCTAGATGCCATGGGAAAAACAAAGTGCGGTCACAGACGGCTCTGCCCTCAAGGAGCTCACAGTCTAGAAAGGGAGGTGAGACACAGAACACAATCAACTGCAATGGCAGGAGCCCAGGTGGCCTGTGCTGAAAGTGGGGCACACAGTGCTGTGGGGGCACAGAACACCACAGATGGCTCTGGTCAAAGGGACCAGACAAGGATACAGAGGACTCAGGGATGCGTCTCTGCAACAGAAAGGGCCACTGTGAGGACATCTGTGGCTGCATTGGAGTGACTGGGTGGAGCTATACAAAGGGGACAGTCCCTTGTGGGACTGAAGATGGACTACCATGGACACCGACCCAAGGAAGCTTGAACTTGATGTGTTGGCTAAGCAAGTCACGGCTCTCTGAGCTGGAAATGTTTTTCTGGAAGGCAGACCTGGCAGCACTGGTGGAGAGGGGAGAACTGGGAGGGGGACTGATGCTCAAAAGGATGCTCTCAGAACATGACTGGTGTGACGAGGAGAGATGCAAGGGACTTTATGGGGTAGGCTGGCGAAGGGAGGGCCCTAAAACCAGTGAGTGCATCCTGTTTCAGAAAAGAAAGCAAGCAACAAGTCTTTCGGAAGCATCGAGATTTTATAGTAATGAAAAATTTTAAAGCAAAGTATACATTTTTAGGCAAAAGCCACGAGAGAAGGTACTTTACTTCTGTCTGTTCTCGGACACTTCCGGCTTTCCCTGTGCAATCTTTCCCACTCAGCAAGAGAAACAAGACCGGGCAAATCACTGCAGAGGCAAGCCAAGGAAGTCTGACCCGTAGAGGGCGCTGCTTAGGAAATAGGGCCGAGGAGTGAAAGAAGCCTTATTCGACACGCACAGACTTTGAGGTTCATTCTAATCACAAAGAAAACATTGGAGAAGTGTAAGCAGTTCGGTTATTAGTTTTGCTTGCCCATTTAAGATCCTTGAGAACAAATAACACACTTGCATTCCTTTAGCACTAACGACAGTGGTTACGCAATTCAGGTACCACAACAGACAGGTTGGAAGTTCAAGTTCACGAAGAGCAGTGGTTCTCAACCTGTAGGTCGCGACCCATTTGAGGGTCAAACGGCCCTTTCACAGGGGTCGCCCAATTCATAACAGTAGCAAAATTATAGTTATGAAGTAGAAGTGAAAATAATTTTATGGTTAGGGGTCACCACAACATGAGCAACTGTATTAAAGGGTCACGGCATTAGAAGGTTGAGAACCACTGACAAAGAGGCACCTCAAAAGAATATTGGGGATGCTACTTCCCCACACCCAGTCATTAATTCGTGCATAACATGTATCGAGCGCTATTTACATTGGCAAAAAGATGGGAACAAAGGCCCATCAAGGAGAGACTGGATAAGCAAACTATTGTACACAGGCAAACTAGAGGCCTACAAAGCATTAGCGAATAATAATGGATCTGCAGGACACCTCATCGCCTGAATGAACCTGAAAGGCATCATTCTGAGAGAAATAAGGCAAGAAAAACAGGACAGTGTTGCATTTAAAAGACAACAAGACAAAAAGATTTTATCACAATAGGCTATTAGATATGAATGGAAAGTAAAAAAGATGTGGGAATGTAGAGGCTAATAAAGAGCGTGCCCTTGAACACATTACCATTGAGGTACCAGGATCCGAATCCTAGGAGAAAGCTTTGGGAGGAAGGCTACATTGAACAGGAGCCTCGAGCAAGGAGGCTGGCTTTTCATAAACCAAATGTGCATGCTCCGTGGGGTATTTATTCTCTGGTAAACCTGCCCCTATAGTAGACATAAAATATTTAGTCAATATTTTCTGCCATAGAAGTCCTGGTATTGCCATGGGTTGGATGGTGGGCTACTAACAGCAAGGTTGTTGGCTCAAAATCCACCAGCATTTTTGAGGGGAAAAGATGAGGTTGTCTACACCTATAAAATGTACAGTCACAGAAACCCTACACAGGGTCTCTGTGAGTCATAATCAGCTTTATGGCAGTGGGCTAGGGGAGCTAGTCTCTGTGGCGTGGTGGATTAGCTGTTGGGCTGACAACCTCAAGGTCAGTGGTTAGAACCCACCAGCCACGCTGTGAGAGAAAGATGAGGCTGTCTGCTCCCAGAAAGATTTACAGACTCGGAGGCCTCAGGGAGCAGTTCTCTGTCCTATGGGATCACTGTGAGTCCAAACTGACTGCATAGCAGCAGTATTGAACTCTTGGCCTCCTGCATATAGGTATTTATCCACTGGGTACTCTATTTCTTGGGCTCTTCAGAGAGCTGCCCCCTTGGATAGACTAACAAGAATATTCATATGTACCATGTGAACTATTAGATGGCCTTACCATAGTATTCCGTTGGCACTCTGAGACAGGTAAGTGTTCTGCAGAAAACCACAATCGTCTTTAAATTCGTAAATGTTTCCCCATAATTCCTGTGTTTAAAGTAAGCTTATAGGCTATGGCTGTCACTCCAGTGTTAAGAATACCTCCTGAGATTTTCTTTAAGAATCTTCCAGTGTGAGACTAACCCACACTTCAATGGCCATTGCTCTTGCCCTAGCCTTACATAAACATTCCACCTACATTGTCTCTTTCAGAAGCCATCTGATTACTAATGCCACTGAGCCAAGATTGCCATCCTCAGGATCACCAGTGCCAGGATCACCAGTGCCTGGATCACCTCATGTCCATCCACTGTGGGCCCCTAGGTGGATGACAACCCTTGCCAAGGAAGGATCTGGACCCCAAACCCCTCTTTGCGCCCACATGTCAGCAGAAAGTAGCCAGAAGGGCTAACTGTCCCAGTACCCCCCAACGATTTGGGTCCATACTCCTTCAGTGGGGAATGAAGCAGGGTAGGAAGATTAGGGAGAGAGGGGGTTGCCTCCACCGAATACCACCCCTAAACAAACATTAGATGGCCAGGCCACAATAAAGGGGGTTCAAAGAAATCAAGCACACATTCGACCCGATGTGGAAGATCCAAGCTGGGCATGCTCAGACCAAAGTCACCCAGGTGCAGGTGGAGGTCTACCTGGGCATGCACACTAGGCACCAGCAGTATTAGGCACACGTGCGTCTGAACTCAGCCACCGAGATGAGCCAGTACCCTCAGCCACGCCCCCGCCCCCAAGGGGGATAGGAGGCCATAAATAGCACAGCGTGAGGGCAGCTGCCCTCTTTTCCAGCCGGGCGGGGTCTCTGCGCACATGCAGCCTCTCAGGCTCGCTCTCGCTCTCCTTCAGTCCGAAGGTGGGATTTCTTCTGCGCGCGCAGGGTGAGCACTTGCGCGTCTTCTCGGGGCTCGAACTCTCTTTCCCCTTTTGATTCTGTCGCCTCTCTTAAAGGCCATTTTTCCATGTGGTTTTTGGCGCTCCCCTGAAGCGCCATATTCTGTCCCGAAATTTCCCGCAGGCCCACCATGCGGACTTGCCTGCTTCCAGGGAGTACTATCTGAGACTGTGTTACCTGAAACTCCTTTTTCCCTCCTCAAAGTTACTAGGCTTACAAATATATATATATATATACGTCTAGATCAGTGGTCTAGATCAACCTTCCTAATGCAGTTCCTCATGCCGTGGCAACCCCCAATCATAAAGTTAGTTTCGTTGCTATTTCATCACTGTAATTTTGCTACTGTTATGAATATCATGTAAATATCTGATATGCAGGATGTATTTTCATTGTTAAAATTGAACATAATTAAAGCATAGTGATTAACCACAAAACAATATGTAATTCTATATTGTGAAATATTGATTTCTAATTACAAATAAATGAAAATTTGTCTTGAAGCATGGTGTAGCATGGGTAACAGTCTTCACGCCGGGTCCTTGTAGGTGGGCGTATCTACATGTGGGCGGACCTGCCTGGAGACAGAGGAGCGGTGTCTCGGTTCCTAAGACCATCGGAAATATGTGTTTTCCAAGATTATCTTAGCGACCCCTATGAAAGGATCGTTTAACCCCCAAAGGGGTTGCGACCCACAGGTGAGAACCTCTGGTCTAGATCGGATGTTATCTCCTAAAGGGGCCATAATAGATGGTACAAATTCAGAACCGAGCAAAGACGATCAGCTAATTAATGGCTATATTTGGTGAAGAGCTGCTAAGCAGCCTCTAAGAAACATTCCCACCGGGGGATTTCGTGCTGTTACGAAGATCTTGTTCCTAGGGACAATTGTGAGCATGGCGCAGGACCGTGCAGTGTTCCGTTCTGTTGTGCATAAGGTCGCTTTGGGTCAGAGCAGACTCCATGGCCCCTAACAAAACCAACCTGGAGCTCTCATAGTGAGATCCCACTCCACGGCGCAAGCTGGGCCGTCTGGCCATGTCCTTGTTTAGTTGGGAAGAGATAGGTATTGTAAACTCAGAGTAGGGGAGGGCTTTTTAAAGAATCTAAATAATGCTCTCAAATTCCACAGCCATTCTGAGTGCTCCTGTGACCCCCCACGAGTAAATGAATGGCATGCTGAAGAGACAGGATGTCGAGGGTCGCTGATGCTCACTCCACTGCTAAGGAGCTCCATGCCAGTTGACACTGGAATTGGCTTCTCAATTCCATGTAATGAAACAAAATAGATTACATCTGCTGGGACAAAGGTGCTCTACCTGTGATCCAGCCGCTGTCCTACCAGCAACAAGTCAAAGCAAGGCAAAGTACCACCCCCACCTCAGCTCAAAATGACCAGCACCACCACCCATGTCACAGGAGACGGCCAGGCCTGCTCCCAAGGAGCCTCTGAGTGGACCTAACCTCCAACCCTTCGGTTTGCAACACCCAGGCACTGCAAAACCGCCGCGGGAAGATATAGCTGTCCTTTATTTCCAGTCTCTGTCGAGCTCTCCAGAATTCCTTCTTAGCTCAAGCCCAGGTTTCTCCGATTGCCATCATGTCCATAAAATCCATGCTCATAAAATTCTTCATAAGAAAAATGGGTGGCCGATTCCCTTTGGACCCTGCATCCCCGCTACGCGTGGCCGCGGAGGGAGGAAGCCCTCGGCTTGAGTTAGTGAATAAACTCCTTTTGCCGCTTTTGCATATCAACTGGTCGTGATTATTGCGTGCGCCCAAGGTGAGCTCGCCTTCCTTCCCCGAATCTAATATTTGGGGACTCGTCCAGAATTGGAGATTGAGAGCACGGGCCTTGCCGCGGACGCGTGGACGCTGGGACCGACCTTGAGGCAGGAGAGTTTTTTGGGTTTTTTTCTTTTCTAAAATTCAGTCCGGACACATTTGTGGGTGGTGCCGTTAACTGGGACCAGAATCCGACCTTGGCGGAAGCGCCAGAGCGGTCGGTCACTGGTGGGGTTCAGAGTGGGAGACTCCTGTTCCCCTGGGAAGTTCCGCTTAGAGGCCGGACCTTATCGTGATTCAGCACTTTTTGCCGGAAGCCACGTGGAGCCCCCACCATTCTAGAGATGATTTCCTCTTCACTGACTTGGCCTTTGCCCTTCTTTGGGGCTCATTTCGTCTCTTTTGTGAGATGGTGGAAGATTTTTGGATTGTTGGTGCACATAGGATAATGTTGGAGCTGTGAGCTTTGGCAGCTCTGGGGAGGTATGTTTTCATGATGCGCACCGAACTTCTAATTAAACTTCTCTGCATACACGAGTTTCTGTGGATTTGTTTCGCTAAAGTTCCCAAACTATCACACTCATGTAGCTGTGCAAATCGCCCTTCACTCATGTCTTTAGCTATATTACTTCCTTTTTTGTTGTTGAGATTTTTGCATTTATTTTATTTTATTTTTTTAAACATTTATATTACTTCCTTGACCTCCACATTTATCTCAAGCCTCATTATTGCAGAGGAGTTGACTTGACATGCGTTGAAACGCTTTATTAGGAAAAGTAGCTGTTTCACCACAACTTTCATTGAGAAATGGCTTTCACTTCCGTACCATTGTGATTCAAGCAGTTTCACATATCTCGGCTCCAAATGTATCTCCAGGAAATTCAGGAATATAAAGGAAGAGACAATTCTTCTGGTGCTTTGCCTGCCTCTAGTAAATGTAGCCTCAAACAGTTGTACTTTTCTCAGCTCGACCCTTAGCTTCTCCACTTGCTTGGATGTGAAGGAAAACACAAAATCCTGCATTTCACAGGCTGCCCTTCTGTGTTGCCTCACCCAGAGTTACGTTTGTTATTTCTAGAGTGCCCCCAGCAATTGTATTTTCTTTGGTCAACAAGCATCATTTCCCATAGTCAGTAGTTTATGAGAAACTTTGAATCCTGCAGGTTCCCGTACGTAATGGTTACATTAAACAATGGAGCTTTATGTAGCTTCCTGTTTTTCACAACAGGTCATGCTCATTGACATTGTTATCTTATCATCCCAAATGGCCAATAAGCACAGGTGGTGTTAATTGAAGGGCGGAAGGATACATGCCTTTGTCAGCTTAACTTCCAGGTTCTCGGGTATCTTGCTTTTTGAAAGTCAGTCCAGGTTGAAGATGCCTTAGCCAGTTAACTGCTATTGCTTCCAAGGCTCACGTACACCAAGACATCTCTGAGCAGAAGCCACAGTGTCTGACCGTGATACAGCTTTGGGTGCTCGACAGCTGTATGGAGACGCCGACCAAATCTAAGATTATTTCCCTTTCACTGACTTGGCTTTTCCCAGCAGTCAGTCTAATTCCATCTCTTTTGTGAGATGGTGGAAGACTTTGTGGATTCTGGAGGGGCATGTGGTATAATGTTGGGATTATGAGATTGAGTAGTTCTGGTAGGGAAGTTTTCTTGATGTGCACTTAACGTTTAATTACAACTCTCTTTTATACACGAAAAAATGGGCATAATAATTACACCAACCTGTTAGAGTTGTTGTGAGAATTAAATTACATAATATATATAATGTTCTACAGTTAAATATTTATTATGAACATAATGTTAATAGAAAACACAGATGGCATTTTCTATGCCCCTAACGGTAATATTATTTTTAGCCTTTGAGTATAAATGGGATTCTTTAGTTCCTGCCCACTCCCCTCATTTTTAAGCCATTAAAAATGGTATTTATAAGGATGGGGTATTTTTAACCATTTCAGGAATATTAAAAGTGGCATTTTAAAAAATCTAAGGTCTCTTGTCAGTTTTCTGAAAACTTAGCTAGTACTGGACTGCTGTTCGCACTTGACACTCTGGCTCTGAAGATGAAGGGTGAAAACATTAATGACAAGTCTTGAAGAAGCAGATCTGTTACATCTAGTTTCCAGCGCTATTGCACATGCACACCTTCTCAGAGGCTTCTTCCCTTCCCTCCGAGATTTGACTCCACCCTCAGGGCCATCGAGGCTCCTGAGGGACCACAGACAATGCGCAGTTGTTTATTTATTTGGGTTTTAAACATGCCAAATGCACAGCAACCATGATGGCATTGGAAGCTGACACACTCCCCCAGCCCCCATTCTGGTTTCCATGCCTTCTGCTTCCATTACCAGAATCTTTCCTTGCTCCTGCTTTCAGCCCGCAATAATACTCCATCCCTGTAATTCTTTCCACAAGAAAAGAAGGACTGGTTCCCCGTTGCCTCATTAAGACCTGGGCATATCCTCATGGCTCAACTAGCTCTTCCTTTATGAAATTCTTCCAAAGACTTTGTCAGTCGTTCTTGGTACACCCTCCTCAAAGTTCTATGCTAAACTTCCCCACAGTTTTCCCATCATACTCAATCACTTCACCATTTGAATGGCTGTTCTCTCTGCTTCTGTCACCATTATCACATCAATCAACCGTGTGGATAATGCTTCTCATCTTCTCAGTTTCTAATTTCAGCCACCTTCCAGCTGTCCACCGAAGTTCAGGAGAGCACGGCTCAATACTCGGTGACATCATTAGGAATTCTTTTTACTGACGTGGAAGTGAACCTGCTTTGTTACTTTAAATGTCAGTTTGCATTCACTGCTTTTTTATACTATGGCAGTAATGCTTGCTTATTTTAAAAATTCACATTTTTACCAAAATGCATAAATGTAAAGCTAATTCCTGGTCTTAAGCAGCTATCATCTGCAATTCACACTAATAACTTAGCAGCACTCCCACAAGATCCGTTTGCTTGTTCTTCATTGCAGCTGCTCTTTCAATATGCCAATCTGTGAAATGCCCTCTGTAGTCAGTCTCCTGCCCTTCCTCCTCTCTCAACTACTTGCAATCCATGAAATGGTTTCTTAGCGTGGCTGCTGCATTCTCTCTCATTCTTCTTTTCTTGTCTGCTCCTCTGTTACCTCTGCTCTAGACCTCCTCCATCCTTGACATATGACCACCCATTTCCCAAAGACCCACGACCATGACCGCATGACTCCACCTCACGAGCAGCTGTTCCATCTTGACAGCTCTCGGCCTTCACAAAGGTTTACCAAGTAGCGTTGGAGTAAGTCGTGAAGCCATTCATTCTGGATCCACCACAATCTATTCTGATTGGCTCTACTGATGCTTGCATCTCCTTTTACTCACTTTTCTAAATTTATCATCCCACTTTCCAGGAATGTTTCGTACCCCTTTCTTCCTGACTGCCCCAGTTTTGCCCTGCTTCCCACTTCTTAGCCTGTTTTACTTAAGGTTGAATATTACTTAATTGGGCAACTTGAAAGTCTTTTCAATGTCTCTTCCTTCTCCTTCTCCCTTAGCTCTGAGGTTAGCCCATCGGCCAGTATCCTTGAAACAAGCCCCTGCTTCCTCTGTGGTGCCATTATCTGTGCCCCCCCCCCTTTATTGGATTCTGAGACTGTAACTGTTTCCAGGAATAGAGAGCCCAGTCTTTCTCCCATGGAGTGGCTGATAGTTCCAAACTGTCGGCCCTGCGGATCACAGCCCAGAGTATAACCCCCACACTACCAGGTCTCCTTAGAGTGCCGTGGGAGGAATAGCTGGTGTCGGAGTATGGTAAATAAGGCAGGAGGGTGACAGCATAAGCTAGAGGAGGCCAGATATGTCCACCTCCATTGCTACTTACTGCAGTATGGCCAAAGACCTGCTAGTGTGGTGGTTAGACTTTGGGCTGTGAACCGCAGGGTTGACAATTTGGAACTATCAATAAAGGGGGGGGGGCACTATGAGTCAATATTGACTCAATGGCAGTGAGTTGTGTGTATGTGTGTGTGTGTGTTTAATTAGGGGAGTTAAGAGATTATCACGAGTCAGGATCAGCAAACAGTACGGATATCGTCATCTATCCATAGCAACATCTCTCCTCAGCCAATAGCAAGTCTCTCTCCAGTCCTATGTCTCACCATCCTTGACCCGTGCCTCAGGAAGCTGGGTCAGGAAGCTAGCCCACCTGCCACTGTGTCCCATAGTCCCTTAGTCTCAGGTCAGATAAAATGGTACCCCACAGTCTCCGAGCTGCTCCTCTGAGTCTCCGTGCCACAGTGTCTGGTACATTTTGTCTGGCTACCTCCACCACTTCAAGACAAGAGCTCTTGGGTTGTTCTCCAAATGGTCGTGCTATTTGTCTGTGTCCCAGATGGCCATTGGACGCTGAGGGGTAGCTTTGATGGCGTGTGGTTTTGTCTTTTAGCCAACCCCCAAGGAAACAAGGGGTTTCACACCCTTAACTAAGGTCAGGACTTAACCCCACCTGACTTCGGAGACAGAGAACTCCCTCTAACACGGGACTGTAGGCACAAGTGTAGAGCACAGCATCATAACACATCACATATCAGCCTGAGGGCCAGAAGGGCCATATTGATTGACTTCGCTCACATGACCTTCCCAGGGAATCCTTTCCTTAGCCTGAAGTCTTCTCTCGCCATTTCCTTTCCCTCCTTCAGTTCTCCTTTCCCTGCACACCCCATGCAGCAGTTTTCCACCAACACTTCTTCACTTCTTCCAGGGTATTGTGCTCACTCACTCCCTTCGACTGAAATTCACCTTAGAAGAGTGATTTCCTAATGGCCAAGTGTCCCAGCCGATTTTCCCCAATCAGTTCTTTGCCGCCATACTCACTGTGCGTGGACTTGTTTACCCCCTGAGAGAGCGCTGTTTTCATCTTCTCTTTCACTTGGATGGCTCGTGTCCACTTCTGTTACTGGCTCCACTGCCTCCTTTCCTCTCCTAAATTTGGGCCCCCTCAACTATCCTATCTCTTTATAGTCTTTCTTTTAAATGTCCTCCATTTCAGTGACTTCAGTTATCACTGTATGAGGATGACTTGTAAGCCTTGATTGCCAAACCATAATTTCTTCTGAAGACCAGATTTAGATTTCCAGACAATGTGTGTGAAATATAAAATATGCTAAACAAGACCCAAGATCCATCATTTCTCTGCCCCCAAATCACTGTACCTGCTTCTTTATAACATCTAATGGTCGGAGAAGATTTTTTCCAGCCTACTTTGAGCAGATTGAGCTTTCTTCCTCTGCTCTGTGTTTTTCATTTTCAGGCCCAATATGTGATACTCTCACATTTTCCAGAATCAGTTATCTTCCTCGGGAACGGCACAGCATCAGCACACACACGCCCTTGCCTCTTCATACAATTGCTATAATTATTTCTCTTATTTTCTCATCCTGTGATACTTATTCTGCCAGTTTGATTTTCTTTTCTTTTTTTGTTTTTAATCAATCATTTTATTGGAGGCTCTAGCTCTTGTAACAATCCATACATCAACTGTATCAGGCACATTTGTACATATGTTGCCGTTGTGATTGCCAAAACATTTTCTTTCTGCTTGTGACACTGGTATCAGCTCCTCTCCACCCGGTCCCCTTGTGAAACCTTGATAATTTATCAATTATTTTAACTTTCATAGTTTATACCATCCACTGCCTCCCTTCACCTATGTTTCTGTTGTTTGTCCCTGGGGTGGGAGTGGGGGGTTGTTTGACAATCATTGCAATTGGCTCCCCCTTTTCCCCCCTTCTCTCCCCACCTTCCCCCCTACCCCTATGGCATTGCTACCATTTTGGTTTTCCTAACCCATTTTGGATCGCCTTACTCATGTGCTTTAAAGACTTCGATGACTATCATTATAAGTCAAACTACGAAGACTCCTTAAAAGATATTCATGAGTATTAATGTACCTTTCCTGTGTGTCCACCATCACTTTCTTCCCTACCCCAGGCCAGACATGCACCTACCTTTATACTTGTGTGAGTCTGGGTAGACTAGAGAAGCAATCCATAAACACACATATGTGTATAAGAAAGAGGTTTATATACAAGAGCAATTGAACAAGGAGAAAACATCCCAACCCAGTCCAGTCCAAGGCCATAAGTCTGATTTAGCCCATATGTCCTATGCCAATCTATAAAGTCCTCTTCAGACTCACAAAATACGTGTAATGAAGCCAAATGCAGGATAATCACAAGCCATTGGGTAGAAAGTCTTTGGGTCCAGTGGTGTAAGCATCTCAGCGCTGACAGGGGTCTCCCTGTGACTTCTCCGGCTTCCAAGGTCTGGTTACATCCATGTGGCTTGTCTTCTGCAATGTCTCCCAGGGAGTAGCCTAGAGAGAGAGGTGTCTTCCGCCTCCAAGAAGGAATTACCAGATTTCCCAGAATTCTCAGGAGAAGGTCATGCCCACAGAAGTCTCAGATTGACAGCCTAGACTCCATCCCTACATTCTTCATCCTTAAATTGACACCAGATTAGGTGACTACCACAATACTTTTATTCATGTTTTTATTTTTTTATGTCAAGTTGTATACATTTCAATCACTTTTTGTTTAAATCAGATACTTGTTTCAAGACCTACCATATATACTTGAATATAAGCCAACCCGAGTATAAGCCGAGGTACCTAATTATTACCTGGGAAATGCAAAAAACTGATTGACTCAAGTATAAGCCTAGGGTGGGAAATGCAGGATGTGAATTAACACAGAGACCAGGGGAGAGACGGAGTACAGCCACAGACACATCCTTACCAGTTCAGCTGCCTGCGTGAGTGAATCACTATGGATGCTTCTGTGAATTAGAGTTGTCTATGTCATAGGACAACTCTGATTGGTTAGATGTGAGTAAACAAACATTCAAATCCCTGCAGTGTCAGCAGGGCTTTGAATGAACAGTGGAGGAACGGCAATCACCCACAAGATGTTACACCTCGCTGGGGTACCACTGACCTGTGTATAAGCCGAACCCCAGTTTTTCAGCACAAAAAATGTGCTGAAAAACTCGGCTTATACACGGATATATACAGTATTTCAAATGTGTCTTTTTCATGTAGTGAGCAATGTATAGCCCAACAATATCATTCTTTTCTGTCACTTCATTCTGTTGCTCTAAATCACATTGAAAATACGCAGTGCCACTCAGTGAAAGTTGTCCCAAATTAAGAACCTGAGGGATGTCATCTGCATCTACAGGTGCGATTCTCAGAACAACAATACCCCTATCACCCACTCCTGCTCTTTGGAAAATTCTGCTTACACTTTGCAGTTTGCTCTCAAATATCATCACTTTCAAAACTTTGCTAAGCCCCATGCCATAATTTACAACTCTATTTTCCAAGTTTCCAGTATACAGTATTCTTACCATGCGATTTGTTTTGTGTGTGTGTGTGTGTGCGTGCATTTTAAGCTACAGACTATATAATACCTGACATATCGTAGGTATTCAGTAAAGGTATTCTGAATAGATGAGTCAAGTTTGTTTCTGCCATTTAAAATTAATGACTAGTATATCACATTTCACAGTTATGTCGAGAAAATTCAATGAAATAATACATTAAATATATCTTTAAAATAAAAGATTATATTAGATGAGGCCAAGCAATCATTTCTTTTCCACTGAGGGTTTAACAGCAAGGTGGTTTTCATTCATGTTATCCCACATAAATTCTCTAAATGGCAGATAATTACACTCCCCGCAAAAACGAACACGTAGTCTGTTGGATTGTCTTGAGTGTATTTCTTACGTTTCACTTTCTGATCATATAAGAAGCTGTGAGTAAAGGGGCTGCCACTTTTTCTCAGACATCAATACGCACACGCACACACACACACACACACACACACACACACGCTGCACTGGACGGTGAGTCACTAGCTTCTTGATTTATACATGCAGGTGTCCTTTGATGATGAAGATCTTACAGAGAGGAGGTAAGTCCTGAAGGATTTGGAGACAAAGAGCCTTGGCTTTGAGACATAGCTCAGCCAATTTAAGTGACCAAGTCATTCAAACTACACTACGTTCAGCACACGTCATTCAACTACTGGTCCTGATTTACAACATGCTACCTTCTGATTTAAGTCATATACCTCTCCCCCCCCTCCCCACCACCTGACTATTTTTCATTATATTGCCTTTTATTATCAATATTTTAAAATAATTTTACTGGGGGCTCATGCAACTCTTATCACAATCCATACATACATCAACTGTGTAAAGCACATTTGTACATACGTTGCCCTCATCATTCTCGAAACATTTGCTTTCTACTTGAGCCCTTGGTATCAGCTCATTTTCCCCTCCCTCCCCGCCCCCCTCACATGAACCCTTGATAATTTATAAATTATTATTATTTTGTCATATCTTACACTGTCCAATGTCTCCCTTCACCCGCTTTTCTGTTGTCCATCCACCAGGGAGTGGGTTATATGTAGATCCTCGTAATCGGTTCCTCCTTTCTACCCCACCTTCCCTCCTCCCTCCTGGTATTGCCACTTTCACCACTGGTCCTGAAAGGATCATCTGTCCTGGATTCCCTGTATTTCCAGTTCTTATCTGCACCAGTGTACATCATCTGGTCTAGCCAGATTTGTAAGGCAAAATTGGGATCATGATAGTGGGGGGAGAAAGCATTTAAGATCTAGATGAAAGTTGTATGTTTCATTGTTGCTACACTGCACCCTGACTGGCTCATCTCCTCCGAGCAACCCTTCCATAAGGAGATATCTAGTGTCCTATAGGTGGGCTTTGGGTCACCACTCAGTATTACCCCTCATTCACAATGATATGATTTTTAGTTCTTTGAAACCTGATACCTAATACCTTCGACACCTCGTGAATCACACAGGCTGGTGTGCTTCTTCCATGTGGGTTTTATTGCTTCTCAGCTAGATGGCCGCTTGTTTATCTTCAAGCCTTTAAGACCCCAGACGCTATATCTTTTTATAGCCGGGCACCATCAGCTTTCTTCACCACATTTGCTTATGTGCCCGTTTTGTCTTCAGCAATCATGTCCAGAAGGTGAGCATCATGGAATGCCAGTTTAATAGAACAAAGTGTTCTTGCATTGAGGGAGTACTTGAGTGGAGGCCCAATGTCCATCTGCTATCTTAATACTAAACCTACACATATATGCACATAGATCTATTTCCACCTACTCATATATAAATATATTTACATATGTGCATGCCTGTATTTAGACCTCTATAAATGTCTTTTGCCTCCTAATTCTTTCCTCTATTTCCTTTTACTTTCCTCCTGCCCCAGTATCGTGTTCGAACTTCATTTGGGTTTCAGTAATTCCTCACTGTTGCCCTTGATTAAGCACCGCTAGGCATCCTAAGCCCTCTCTTTATCGATTTTAGCTCACCTGTTGTCCTCTTGTCACTGGGTTGGTTGACACACCCCCTTCCTTTCTTCCACCTCCCTTTCTCCCTTGTCTCCCAGAACCGTTGGTCCCATTGTTTTCTTCTCTGAATTGTTTATTCTACCTATCTTATCTAGATAGACATGCAGAGACATTAATAAGTGCAAAAACAAGAAAAAGCCAAACAAAACAACAAAGAAAGACAACCATAACAACAAAAGAACAAGAAACAAAACAACAATAACAACAAAAAGAAAGCCCATGGCAAAAAGGAAAAGCCTATAAATCAGTGGTTTTCAACCTTCCTAATGCTGCAACCCTTTAACACAATTTCTCATGTTGTATTGACCCCCAACCATAACATTATTTTCATTGTTACTTCATAACCGCAAGTTTGCTACTGTTATGAATTGGGCGACCCCTATGAAAGGGTCATTCGATACCCAGGTTGAGAACCGCTGCTATAAATAGTTCCAGGTCTGTGTTTTGACCTTGAGGAGTGTTTTCCAGTAGAGTCTAATGGGGTGCCACACTCTGACCCCAAAGTCAATTTTTGGTACTCCCCAAGGACTTCATTGCTTTGCTCCCCTTGCTGCTCTGTTGCATGACCTTAGTGATTCACCCCAGTGTGATGGGGTCAGATTGGGCACAATTCCTGCACTGTCTCCAGTGTTGTCCCCTGTAGTGCTATGGTCCAATGAGGGCTGTCGTGTCTCGTGGTGGGGCCGGCCCTATGGTTCTCTGAGCATTGTCTGCTCTGAACAGGAATATCATCCTTGGGGCTCCATGGGCCAGGATGTGTTCCACTCTCCTTCCTTCCCTCTTCATTTGTTCCCGTGTGCCCTGATCATATGTGCGCCTGTCCCCAAGCTGTAACTTCGGGGCTGTCCTCTGGAATGCATTCTTCTTGGGAGGGAGGAGTTGTTGGGGAGTGTCCATATAGTTGGGATTGGGGCCGGCCTCACAGACCTCTCTATTAGTTCCCTGGTACATGCTGATATGTTGTATTCACATCTTGGTGTGCCGGGTTGAAACCTGGTCTCTCTCTCCCTCTCCTGTGAGAAATAAACAATACCCTCCCCCTTGGGTGGGTTAGTGCCCCGCTCCCCTCCTATCCATGTCTTTTTTCCTCTCTTTCTTTTCCCCATCTATTCAGTTGACTGCCACATGTACCCCGGATTGTTTTTAGCCCCTGCCATAGTACCTGGACCTCACCACAGGAGTGGTGTGTGTGTGTGTGTGTGTGTGTGTGTGTGTGTGTGTGTGTGTGTGTGTGATAGCTTTTCCCTTATGCCCCATTTTTTAAGCTTACCTCAGTGGACTCATGTTGTACTTGTCCTGTTGTGCTTGGCTTACTTCACTTAGCATAATTTCCTCCAGTTTTTCCCATGCAGCAATGTGCTTCATGCGTTCATCGCTGCCTTTTAGGGATGCATAGTACTCCATTGTATGTATGTACCAGAGTTTTTTGATCCATTTAGTTGTTGATGGAAATTTGGGTTGTTTCCAACTCCTTGCAATTGTGAACTGTGCCTTGATGAACATTGGAGCACAAATGTCTGGCTGTGGTTTGTTTCTTGCTTCTTCCAGGTATATGCCCAGTAGGGGGATTGCTGGATCAGATCATATGGTAGCTCAATTTCCATCTGTTTTAGATATTGCCAAATCATCGGCAGTGGATGAGGGTTCCTATGTCCCCACAGCCCCTCCAACACTTGTTACTTTCTGATTTTTTGAATTGGGCTACCTTTGAGGGTGTCAGGTGGTACCTCATGGTTGTTTTAATTTGCATTCTCTATGGCTAATGAGCAGGAACATTTTCTCATATGTTTATTGGTCACTTGGATTTCCACCCTTGTGAAACTTCTGTTCAGGTCCTTTGCCCACCTCCTTAGTGGGCAATTAAGTTTTTTCTTATTGTAAGCTAGCAGAGTATTGTAGATTTTAGTAATAAGGCCTTTGTCCGATGTGTCATTGCTAAAGATGTCTTCCCAGTCCACGGGCTTTCTTATTACTCTCTTGGTGAATTCTTTCGATGTACACAGGTGTTTTATCTTCCATATATGCCACTTGTCCATTTCCCACAATGCCTCTGTATTCATGTCCTTCCCTACTTCTGATAGTCTACGTATTCTCTGCACCGAGGTTCATAGGTTTGTCCCAATTCCCTCATTGATGGCCCTAATGGTTTGGGGTTTTACCTCAAGGCCTGTGACTCACCTTGAGTTTATTCTTGGGCATGGAGTGAGGTAAGGGTCTTGCTGCATTTTTCTGCAGGTAGATATCCATTTTTTCCAGCACCACTTATTGAAGAGGGCATCTGCTTCCCATTTGATATTTTTGGGTCCCTTATCAAAAATCAGTCATCTGTATGCTAATGGTTTTTTATTTCTGGGTTTTCAGTTCTTTTCCATTGGTCTGAGTATCTGTCGTTGTACCAGACCACACTATTTTGATCACTGTAGCTGTATAATAGGTGCTACATTCAGGTAGAGCAAGCCCTCCCAGTTTATCCTTCTTCTCGATGAGTTCTCTGCTGATTCTAGGCTTGCATAATATTGTTTTAATAGAGGCTGTACAACTCTGCAATCCTAGCGTGGGTGAATGTTCCAATTCTCTCCAGCTTTTGTTATTTTCTGTTTGTTCTGGTTTTTTAAATTTTGCTACCAGTGTCGGCACAGGGTGATATCTCATTGTTTGCTTGTTTTTTCTTAATTTGTATTTCTCTTATAGCTAATGATCACAAGGATTTCTTCAGATGATTGTTGGCTACCTGAATGTCATCTTTAGTGAATTGTCTATTCTCATCTTCTGGCCATTTAAAAAATTGGATTATCTTTTGCTTATCTTATTGAAGTGTTGCAGTTTTCTATAGATTTTGTGTGTCAGCAGCAAATTATGTATTGCTTCAATACTGTATGATGTACTTCAATATTATATAATGCACATATCATTAATGATAAGATGAACAGAAAACTAAACACACCTGTTATAAATGCTGTTCGTCCTAACTCAAAAATATCTGCAAATAGGGGACCACTTGTATTGGTTTTCCCTTCTTGCCTCTCCCACCCACCTCCAGATTATGTGGACATAAAAGTAGTTTCTACTATATCAACTTGTTGAGATCAAAGCATGCCCTCAAATAGTATGATAAAGATAACAAAATTGTTGATGGAAATTATAATGAACGTGAGGATAAATCATGAAAAACCATTTCTTTCTCATCATGCCCAAGTTAAAAACTGAGTACATCTCTGTAAATCTTAAAAGAAATAATCTAAACAGGAGCCTAATCTCCCTAAACTTTATAAAACTTCACAAACCCCAAAATAAATCCATACACACAATCTCGTTTACCCTCACTGGGAAGGAGACACTTAGAAGTGGAGACTTGACTCAGAGAAGTTAAGCAAAAAGGTCAGTATTAGCTCAAATCAAAACAAAGCCTGGAGGTCAGGCCGCTTGTCTCCCACACAGAAGAAATCTTCTCCTTCTTCAGTAGTATTTCTGATGAGGACTGAGTCGGAACTCAACTACTGGATTTGCTCCCAATAGCAGACCAACAACTTAATATCATTAGCAAAGGTATTAATGGCACTTATTTTTCCAAGAGCTTTTTCCTTGTAACTATCCAGGGAGCTCCATTGAAACGCATGCCAGGAACGCATAAAGCGTACGTTAAGCTAACAGAAACACTTGTAATATAGTATAACCTTTCTCCCGAGGAGCTGGAAACACCTTATTAAATGCATCTCTTTATTGCTATTCGAATGCCTGGGCTATGGTGGTGACTACCCCTTGATAGCATTCTTATTGAGGGTCTTTAACTATGGTATCCCTGGAGATTGGTCAAGGGCAGTATGGCATTCTTCGGTATAAATGGTGATAGTGGAGATTCTCTTGGGCGTCAGTAATTTGCATATTCTCTAAACATCTATAGGCAGCTCAGTTCAATTCCACAAACAGTTTTAGCCTCAACTTATCAGCCTGGTCCTCTACAATGGGCAGATCCAGGAAAGGGTTGCACACTCTGGACATCATAATCATATCTTCTGATCTAATTCCAAACTTCCTTTAGCCAGTAGCAGTAACCACAGAAAGCAAGATGAGGAACCATGAATGGGGATCCTTGTAGCTCTCAATCCCATATCTCCTCTTTGGTCATAGTTTAAAATAAACATGTCTTCTTCCCTCTCCTTGCTCCAGGGGGTGTGAATTAGTTTTCAAAATCAACTTAGAATAAAAAAAGTAGGTCATCTGACTTGTCTAGATTGGAGTCTGACTTCTGCATCTTGATTCTTTCTTCAGATATGTGTTATGTTGGAATTATTTTCTTAGCATTCTATAAATGACCAACAGTGGTTTTTTAAAAATTTAATCATTTTATTAGGGGCTCATACAACTCTTATCACAATCCACATATATCAATTGTTTATAGCACATTTGTACTTTCATTGCCCTCATCATTCTCAAAACATTTGCTCTCCACTGAAGCCCCTGGCATCAGCTCCTCATTTTTCCCCTCCTCCCACTCCCCCTTCTTTCATGAACCCTTGATAATTTATAAATTATTTTTTTTCATAGCTTGTAGTGTTCAACATCTCCCTTCACCCACTTTTCTGTTGTCTGTCCCCCAGGGAGGAGGCTATATGTAGATCCTTGTAATTGGTTCCCCCTTTCCATCCCACCCTCCTGGTATCTCCACTCTCACCACTGGTCCTGAAGGGATCATCCGCCCTGGATTCCCTGTGTTTCCAGTTCCTACCTGTACCAGTGTACATCCTCTGGTCTAGCCAGATTTGTAAGGTAGAATCGGGATCATGATAGTGGTGGAGGAAGAAGCATTTAGGAACTAGAGGAAAGTTGTATGTTTCATCGTTGCTACACTGCACCCTAACTGGCTCATCTCCTCCCTGCGACCCTTCTGTAAGGGGATGTCTAATTGCCTCCAGATGACCTTTGGGTCTCCACTCCGCCACTCTCCCTCATTCACAATGATATGATTTTTTTGTTCTGATGATGCCTGATACCTCATCCCTTTGACACCTCGTGAATCACACAGGCTGGTATACTTCTTCCATGTGAGCTTTGTTGCTTCTGAGCTAGATGGCCGCTTGTTTACCTTCAAGACTTTAAACCCCAGACGCTATATCTTTTTATAGCCGGGCACCATCAGCTTTCTTCACCACATTTGCTTAAGCACCCGCTTTGTCTCCAGCGATTGTGTGGGAAAGGTGAGCATCATAGAATGCCAGTTTAGTAGAACAAAGTGTTCTTGCATTGAGGGAGTACTTGAGTGGAGGCCCAATGTCCATCTGCTACCTTAATACTAAACCTATACATATATGCACATAGATCAATTTCTACATTCTCATATATAAATATATTTACATACGTACATGCCTTTATTTAGACCTCTGTAAATGCCCTTTGTATCCTAGCTCTTTCCTATATTTCCTTTGACTTTCCTCTTGTCCCATATCATATTCAGCCTTCGTTAGGGTTTCAGTAATTCCTCTCGGTTACATTACTTCGTCACGTCCTACTAGGCCTCCTATATCATCCTCGTCACCGATTTGGATCACTTGTTCCCTTGTCCCTGGGTTTGTTAATACCACTTCCTTTCCCCATCACCCTCTCTCCCATGTCCCCCTGGAAACATCGGTCCCATTGTTTTCTCCTCCAGATTGTTCATCCAGCCTATCTTACTTAGACCTGCAGAGAAAATAACATGCACAAAAATAAGACAAGCAAAACCAAGCAACAAAATAAAACAACAAGCCAATGACAAAACAAAACACAACAACAAGAAAGAAAAGCTTGTAGTTAGTTCAAGGACTGGTTGTTGGCCTTTAGGAGTGTTTTCCAGTTGAGTCTGCTGGGCCACCAAGCCCTGGCCCCAAAGTCTCTTTTTGATATTACCTGGGGACTTCGTTGCTCTGTTCCCCTTGCTATTCTGTTGCACACCCTTAGTGTTTTCCCTTGGTGTGGTGGGATCAGATCGGGCGCAAGTCCCACACTGTGTCTCCAGTGTTGTCCCCTGTAGGGCTATGGGTCAGTGAGGGATGTCGTGTCTCATAGTGGGCCTGACTGTAGATCCTCTCTGTGCATTGGCTGCTCTGGGCGGGCATATCGTCCTCAAGGCTTGGTGGGCCAGGATGTGCTCCACTCTCTCTTTTTCCTCCTTCTTTTGCTCCTGTGTGCTCTGTTCAGACTTTTCCCTCTCCCTGAGCTGCAGATTCAGTGCTGTCCTCTGAAATAAATTATTCTGGGGGGAGGGGCAGGTGTCCATGTAGTTGGGATTGGGGCTAGCCCTTTAGACCTCTCCATTGGTTCCCTACTCCATGCCGGCCTGTTGCATTCACTTCTTGGAGTACTGGGTTCAAGTCTGGTCCTTCTTTCCCTGTGTAGATATAAACAATACCCTCCCCTTGGGTGGGTTAGTGCCCACAGTGATTTCAGATCTCTCCCTTGTCCTCTTCACCCTGGACTCTCAGGAATCATTTTACTTCTGTCTTACCAAGACTGATAAATGTGCCTTGAGGTCCCCATGCACAGTCAAGTTGGCTTCGATTAAGGGCAACCATATGTGTAACAGAATGGCATGTTGCCCAGTTATGTGTCCTCTTCATGGTCATTTGTATATTTGGGTCACTGTTCCAGCCATTGTATCGTGCTTCTCAATCTAGAAGATTTTCACAGGTAACTTTTCAGAAGTGTATTACCAGGCAATTCTCCTCAGTATGCTTTAGTCTGGAAGCTCCAGTCAAAGTTGTCCACTGTACGTGACCCTACTGGCAACTGAAATACCAATGGTATAGCTTCCATCATCACAGCAACAGTGTAAGTCACGATACCATGGCACACTGAGAGATGGATGGTAGAAGGTCCCCATATTTTATTTTCTTTACTTACAGAGTTTCTCCTCTATAGTTTTGGGGGCTCATGTTCAAAGGGTTTATTGAAGAAGTGAATAAGTTGTAATGCTAGTATAAAATGCTCATGGTTGAGTTGTTTACCAGGACATATTACAAAATTCTTTCAGGTCTACTCATAAACACCCAAAGGACATACCAGTCTACTGCAAACCTCATTCCAAAGGGATTCAGCTGACGCGCTACAGGAAAGCAAACCTGGCTCTTTGAATTAAGTGCCCAGGAGCACCCCACTCCAGTAAGCTTCAGCCCAAAGGCAAAAAGCTCCATTGCCATGGGTCAGCCAGCCCAACTTCCCCCATGAAGAGTCTAGGGGCACCCCGCTCTGCAAGCCAGCCTCCTGCACAAAAGCACTCACCTTTGCTTGGTCTTTGGGTCGGGAAGTTCACCACTTTGCTCCTGCTCTGGCTCCTGGCTCTGCTGCTGCTCCTCTGATACTGGGGCTGTCTTCTGCATTCAGGAGGGATCTCAGGTCCAGAGGACATGCTTCACTGCTGGCTCTTGCTGATAATGAGATCCCTCCTCCTGGTTCGCAGAGGACTCACTTTATAAACAGTAGGGTGGCGATCATAATGTATCCTGCTGACAATTACTCACAGGCAAATCTTGGAAGTACGTCCCTCACCTTTTTACCAGATCCATGCAGCGAAAGATCAGTTGGTGAGAATTAGAGACTTTGGCTAGAAGATCCACATTAAATAGTTCATTGCCCCTGTGGACTTCTTTCAGAAGTCATTTGAAGTAAGGCCAGAATGGCAAAGAAGGCAGCCACCTGAATAGTTTGAAAGAAAAAAAATCAAGTGTAGCTAGAATGTTGTGGGCAAGACAGTAAGTGATAAGGGTCTGGAAGGAGAACCAATGGACAGGGGAACTTGTTGAGCCACTGTGAGAAATTTGGACTTCATTCTAAGCGCAATGGGCTGCAGTTGAAAGGCTTTAAGCAAAACAAGTATATATATAATCTTCTAGGTAGAATATAAATATCACCTTGCTACTGTTTGGAATATTAAATGAATGGCTTCCCCCATCACGTATAAGAGGATAATTATCAGTATATTGGAGAAGGCCAGACAAACATCAGCAAGAAAGAATGGAAACCCAAAGAGTAGAGATGGGGAAGGGATGAGTTCAATAATTGAAATGTGTTAAGGATTCATACAGGGACAAAGAACTTCAGAGAACTTAAGGAATTTGGAAAAATGACTGAGAGCTATAAGCAAAATGCAAAGGAATTGTCAGAAGACAGCAGAGAGTACATATTCCTGTTTTCAATAGAAGGGAAGAAAGGAAAAGGTCATTGGAGGCAAGTACACTTCCTTTTTTTTTTTTTAAATCATTTCATTGGGGGCTCATACAACTCTTATCACAATCCATATATACATCAATTGTGTAAAGCACATTTATATATTCGTTGCCCTCATCATTCTCAAAACATTTGTTCTCCACTTAGGCTCTTGGCATTAGCTCCTCATTCCCCCCCCCCTTCATCCCACTCTCCCCCTCCCTCATGAACCCTTGATAATTTATAAATTTTTGTCATATTTTTTGTCAACATTTTATAAATGTTTTGTCATATCTTACACTGTCTGACATCTCCCTTCACCCACTTTTTTGTTGTCCATACCCCAGGGGGGAGATATGTAGATACTTGTCATCGGTTCCCCCTTTCTACTCCACCTTCCCTCCTCCTCCCGTATTGCCACTCTTGGTACTGGTCCAGAAGGGGTCATCTGTCCTGGATTCCCTGTGCTTCCAGTTCCTATCTGTACCAGTGTACATCCTCTGGTCTAGCCAGATTCGTAAGGTAGCATTGGGATCATGATAGTGGGGTAAGGGTTGGCAGGGGTGGGGGAGAGCATTTAGGAACTAGAGGAAAGTTGTATGTTTCATCATTGCTACACTGTACCCTGACTGGCTTCTCTCCTCCCAGTGACCTTTTTGTAAGGGGATGTCCAGTTGCCTACAGATGGGTACTGGGTCCCCAATCTGCACCCCCACCTCCTTCAAAATGATTTGATTTTGTGTTCTTTGATGCCTAACACCTGATCCCTTCGACACCTCGTGTTCACACGGACCAGTGTGCTTCTTCCATGTGAACTTTGTTGCTTCAAGTCTTCAAGACCCCAGATGCTGTATCTTTTGAAAGCCAGGCACCATCACTTTTCTTTACCACATATGCTTATGCACCCAGGCAAGTACACTTTTCTTAACACCTCATGCAAAATCCTCAAACTAACTCTTTAAATTGTATTAATAAACATTTAGAAAAGGACAATCTGATTGTTAGGAGTCAGCATACATAGGGCTAGGGGAAAAAATCTGTCAAGCACTGCCTGTGGTGGTCATGGTGATGGTGCCTGTGATGGTTGATGATTGTCAGAATTATCCTCCGGAAAATATTTCATCCCCTAACTCAATCCTGGAAGATATTAAATAAAATTACAAAATGCAAAGATGTTTGGAATCTTATAATTAATTTATCCCAAATTTCTAGCCTATAGAAGATGTTTTTTACAACAGTAATTGGTACATAGCTGATGTTTGAGTATAACAAAGGTAAGTCACCCCACTTTTAAATGATTTGAAGCATATGACTGAAAATCTGTTTTCCTGTCAATGTAAACCATTGGTCCTACTTCTTTCTTCTGGATCACCAGAAGTCTAATTCTTCTAACACAATGCCTTTTGTTTTAAAATTTCAGAATGTGTCATGTTATATACATGGAAAATAGAAAGCTGTATTTGGGTACTTATTTACTACTAAGCAGCCGTAATGAAGTCTAACTCATAGCTGTGCTAGGACAAAGCAAAGATTCAAAAAAATGTTCTCAGAGACCTTTTAATTAGACCTTCAGCAGAACAAAAGTAGAGACGATCATCCAGAAGGGAAAACTGTCGGCATGTACCTAGTACAGAGGCCAGTGCAGTCAGTGAAACCGCAGTCACGGTGCTTGTTACTTGCTGTGGGGAATCACGAGAATCTTCACAAGAGCATGATAGGTTCAAGTCAATTCATCAGTGTCACAGTGGAGTCAACTGAATGCAGGGAAAGGATCATGATTTGGATTCGTAGTTACAGGTTACCAAGGATACAAGTTTGGTTCTGGGGTTTTGATTACCTGGTCCCATGGCAATAGAGGTAGGACACGTGATCACGTGATGTTGAGTATTCACAGGGTGGTTACAAAACAGCACCAAGACTCCAGCCTTGAATTTAAATTAGATCATGTGTCTGATCGGCTATTGTTAAGTAAATTATTAAAGGCATACCCAGGTGTATTCCCTAGTTTGTGGTGTAAGGACTTCATTTTTTTTTTTTTTAGCTGCTCACTAGTTAATCTACTTTTCACTATATTTTTGTGAGGGCAAGTTGGCCTGCCTAGGGCATAGCCATGTTACAGAAGTAACATAAAACCCAGCCCACTGCCACTGAATCCAATTTGACTCATAACAGCCCGCTGTAGAGTTTCAGAGACTGTAAACATTTGGGGGAGCCGAGAGCATCTTTCTCCGAGAAGCTAGTGGGTTTGAAACATTGACCTTAAGCCAAGGATCCTTGCTTTGTTTACTTTCTGTTCAGTTTGCCTTACTTTTAAAATCTATTTTTAGAATCAAGTGATTTCCAAGCCCAAAGATGAAACAAGGCTAAAGAAGAGGCATATGTTGGGTGATTGAGTCCAAATTTAATGAAAGTATTGATAGAATGTGGTAATCGATTGAAGCAAATATCTTTTAACAATGATAAATGTGGATTTTTGAAATAAAGCATCCACAATTTTCTGTATAAGCACAGATGACTGGAAAAGGACAAGTGAAAATTATGTGAAGATCATAATTGATGACAAGTTCGTTATGAGTGAGATGTGGAATGGTAGTTTTTGAATAGGCATAGCCTCCCAAGTAAGCAGGGTCATATTTCCACTGGATTGGTGCTAGCCAACTTCACAGGAAACATCAGTTCCTGTTCAGGATGTCACATTGAGAAATAAACCAGCAAACTTCAAACAGTCCTGAGAGGGCCACTAGAGTGGCTGAGGATTGCAAATGGCTCTAGGAAACACATTTGAATAAACTTAGCACACAAGTCCTCCCCCGAAGGAAACCTGGTGATGCACTGTGTTAAGCACTGAGCTGCTAAACACAAGTCTGGCAGTTAGAACCCATCAGTCTCTCCCTTGGAGAAAGATGAGCTTGTCTGCTCCTAGGAAGATTCAGGGTCTCAGAAACTCGAAGGAGCCATTCTCCTCTGTCCTACAGGGTCACGATGAGTCAGGATTTTATGGCAGTGAATAGGGTTGTTATTGTTAGGTGCCATCGAGTCAGTTCCAACTCAGTGAGCCCATGTGCAACAGCACCCAACACCCTCAGGTCCGCATCGTCCTCACCACTGCTATTACGTGTGAACCTGTTGCTGCAGTCCCTGTGTCAGTCTATCTGTTCAGAGTCTTCTTGTTTTTCACTGCCTCTATTTCTCTAAGCAGAATGTCCTTTCCCAGGGACTGTTCTCTCCTGATCACATGTCCTAAATACCTGAGACAAAGTCTCTCTACCCTTGCTTCTAAGAAGCACTCTGGTTGTACTTTTTCCAAAATGGATTTGTTTGTGGTTTTGGCAGTTCATGGTACTTTCAGTATTCGCTGCCAGCACATCTTTCAAACGTATCTGTTCTTCTTAGGCCTTCCTTACTCAGTGCCCAACTTTGCCCTGCATAGAAAGTGGTTGACAATACCATGGCTTGGGTCAAGCGCACCTTAGTCCTCCAGGTAGCATCCCTGCTTTTCAACACTTCAAAGAGGTCCTGTGCACCAAACCGGAATCCTGGGGCATCAAGCAGTGCTCTCGTAAACAGCCAAGAGGTGTATTTCGCTGCCGGAGACAAAAGTAGACCTACTTCATGGCGTCTGGCGAAGGAAGGAAAGATGGGCACAGAATTAAAAGGAATACAAGGAGCTGCATAAACAACAGACGTAATCAGGGCCCTCCACTCGGAAAGACCATGCCCACTCCTCAAGGGAGTCCTGCACCTGTGCCATGGTCACGGAGCGGAAAGAGGTGGAGTTCTGAAACTTTCCATCCGAAGGCTCCCAGGGCTGTCTTCAAAAGAACACAGTTGGTGGGTTGTTGGCTCGCTGCACAGGAAAAGGATCTGCCGTACTGGGCACATTCTGCTGCTCGGTGATATATTAGGAGGACTAATTTCCTGTGGCCGGTTCACTTACAAACAGCTGTTGCCCTGCGGCCCGCTTTGAACTATCTTCAGTGTGAAGCTGCTCCTTTAGGAATGAGAGCAAGAGTAAAAGAGGGAGAGAGCCAGGTATTAACCTTTCATCCCTGTTGCAAGCATTCCTAATCTGTGATATCCATTTGAGTTTACAATTGAATATAAAGGTTCAGGTTTCCCTTCCAGACATGGGGGTGGCGTGGGGGTAGGGACTGAAACAGCTGCTGGAGATAGGGAGTGTCTAATAATTGCAAGGGCCAAACCGCAGTGGTTTTTTAAATAACAACTACAGTACCCACAGTGAAAGCACGAGGAAAGGCTGCAAAGAAGGAGGAAGAGGAGAGGGCACTTACATGGCCCTTCCCCTGTCCCAACTCTTGGGCAAGGACAATCTAGGAACAGGTGCGCCCCACCCCTACCCCCACTTCCCTTGGTGTACCCGGAACCAAAGAATGAAGGCCAAAGGCAAGACAAGAACAGCAGGTAGGGGTCGCGGAGAGGAGCCAGGAGCCAAGTACACCTCACATTGTAGTTGACATCACTGTCACAAAGAGGGCTTGGTCTTGCCCTTACCGGAGCCCGAGGCACGCAAGTCTGAGCGGGGGCTGGCGGGGGGTTTCCTGGAGGGTGTGAATCTGGGGGCGAGAGTGCCCGGGTGCGAACGAGATGTCGGGGTGGGGGTGGGGGGTGGCAGAGGCAGATCTGGAACGGAGCCCGAGATGGCCGAGGCCCCCGGCGCTTGCCCCGCCCAGCGCTCCGCCCCCGCTCCGCCTGCGCTCGGCCCTGGGAGGGGCACGCCGGCTTGGAGGTGGGGAGTGTGCGCGAGGGGGTGGGTCCGTGGCGGCTGCAGGGGAGTGGGCGGAGAGCTGCCTGCGCAGCCCCGGCTCGCCGGGGACCCAAGGCCCGCGGGGCTGAGAAGGGCAGCGGGCCACCGGCCACCGAGGGTGAGGGTGAGGGTGAGGGCAGCGCACGAGCCGGGACCGAGCTCCGGGGAAGGGGCTCCCCCTTGCCACCCCCGCCTCTCCTCCCCCCCCCCTCCCCGGGTTCGTCAGCCAAACGCCAGCTTCCGCCTTCTTCCCGCCTCCCCGCGGGCCTCCCCCGGGAGCCGAGCACGGGCGTGGACGGGACCGACGTGGACCCGCTTCTGCATCTCGGCGGGGCCGCCCGAGCGCCTTCGGCTGTGGGGTCACGCCCAGCTGCGGGAGCTGCCAGGGCGGATGCGGCCGGCTGGCCCGGGGGTGGGCGGGTTTGGGTCGGGGCGTAGCGGTTCCTAGGGGAGGAGCGGTGGATAAACATGGACCCCTTCGACAGCGGCAGAGCCACCTAGTGCCGGAGCGGCTCTGCGCTCCCCCGCCCAGCGTCCCCGCACGCAGACGCGCGAGGGCCGGCGGCTGGCCGACTGGAAGCCCAAGTTCGAGGTGGCGGCGGAAGAGACTGTCCGTGGTGCTGAGCCGGATCTGGGCCAGGGTTTCGCGGAGCTGCTGAGCATCACCATCCAAATGTGGCTGTGGACTCGGGTCGATTCTAGCTGAAACTCCCTGTCCTCCCTCTGCAGACCGCAAAGCTTCCCCTGTCTCGGGCGCTCGGCCCTTCTGTCATTCCCCGGGGGCAGTTTGTCCCAAAGGGTTTCCTCGAAAGTATCTGACAGGGCGCACGCAGCCCTTGACCCGGCGATCTCTGTTTAGTCCCGGAAACCACTAGCAGAAAAAGATGACCGCCTTCAACAGATTGTTACCCCTGGCTTCCCTGGTGCTCATCTGCTGGGGTAAGTAGCAGCTCCCCTGCCGTGGACGATGGAGGTAGCAGTGGCAATGCTAGCAATAGGAACCCGTATGATGTGGTGGATGGCGAAAAGGAGCCCCGCTTGGCTTCTCTCTGTGCATCGCTGGTAGACACGGAGAAATTCGCGGGGATTCCATGATCGTGAGATGGGAAAGACGCTTACACCCCACCGCTTTATTCCCGGGCTCCAGGGTGGTGCTTCCGACTCTCCTTCAGTTTCCTGATCATTCCATAAGACACCCCAGCCCCACCCCGTTATGTTAGAAGGGGTCCCAAGCACGTTCAGGATAACACATCTCCTGGGTTGCACTCCCATCCCGTTCTCAATGAGTGCTGGGCCCCAGAGCACTTTCCCTCCATTAAAACAGAAGCACAAGGTTCGGTGAAAAGGCCGCCCTGTGGATACAGCTGCTTCGTTTGAATAATGAATGAGAGGAGAACAGGTTTCAGCTATTTTGCTGCGATGTATTAAAAAAAAAACGGCCACCGGAAATTGGATTTTTAATTTATTTTTCTTGAATATGTGGAGCTAATGGGTTTTGGTGTGGTGCTGGGTGCCTTGTTTGTCTGTTGTGAGAGACTGAAGTGACCCTCACCCTCCCTGGCATCAGAAACGCTGAGCTAGAATGGTGTCAGAGATGGATTTCCTAGAGATGGGGTATCCGAATCTATGTACATTTTATGTAAAAGGAACTTAAGGAGTCTACATAATAATTCACTGTGTGCAGTGGATTGCTCGGTGTCTGCCTGTGTGGTAGTGTGTGTCTGAGCAGATTAGTGTAGGTATCTCAATTCATTGGTGATAATCGTGTGTGTGTGTGTGTGTGTGTGTGTGTGTGTGTGTGTGTGTGTTGGGGTGGGGTGTCTGGACATCTCTGCTCTCTGCCTTGATACATCAAATTTACATGTTCTCCAGTTGATGTATTGCTTTCCATGATTTCGCTGTATTCCTCCATGCTGAAAAAACAGCCAGGATAATGCAGCATGATTCTACCCACTCACCTTGCTGAAACTAGACATGGGGGAGTGTGTTCCCATGACTGGCATAAAGCTCATTTTGCATGTGCAGTGGTAGGCATGCTGGTGATAACAGTCTCAGTACCCAGCCTCCAGCTGCCGGCATTATCTGGATTTTACAAGTGATCAGAGGCAGAGCCAAGCTGACTGTGGAGCACAATGCCTGATGGGCTGGGGAGGGAAAGTAATGTCAGCCCCAAGGGCAGACTCACTGCCGTCCATCCCCAGTAGAGTAGACCAAGCCTGGAGATGAAGCAGACATAATAGGTTGCCAATGATCTCACCTGCTTTGAAGATTTAAGGCTGAGGTTTTCTCAGGGGAGACGAGGGCTGAGCACACGGGGCTTAGAAGAGGTTAGCCTGGCTGCACAGGAAAGAATATTGGGAAAGCAACAGGAGATGACGTTGTACAGAAGATTCAGAGTCACGAATGTCCTCTCAAGGCCCAACTGCTTCCTAGTAGAAGCTTTGAAGAGTCCTGCCTGAGCCCTGGTGCTAATGTGGTTCTGCATTGTGCTGCTTAACAGCAAAGTCAGTCGCTGGAATTCACCAGTTGTTACTCCTCGGGAAAAGATGAAGCTATGTGTGCTAGTAAAGCTTCGTGGCCTCAGAAAGCGGGGGAGCATTTCTAATGCGTCCTGCAGCGTCTCCATGAGTTGGGTTTGTTGTGTCTTCTTATTTTTTATTGTTGCCCGAATTCTTGTGCAAGGGAATCAAAGCAAACAACAAAATGCACGATCCCAGAGTGGATTGCCTGGGGCTTGGCCTGGAGTCTTCCTTTGCCTCTAGAGCCCCAGGTCTCAGCCTCCTGCAAGGTACGCAAGGGAGTAGGAGCAGACTAGCTTTCCCATGCCTTCAGCCCCACCACTGCATGCTGGGAACCTCTTCACAGCGTCCTGGCAGAATGCTGTCCTCGATGTTCTACTCCTGCGCGCTCCATGCCAAAGAACGCCTTTGGGAAAACGTGAACACATTACACGCAACTTTGCTCAGCCTTTTAACTAGTTTGTAATCCGAATGCCAGTTCACCAAGCCCAAAAGCTGCAGACGAAATGAGAATTCATTCAGAAAAAGCGAGCTGCCAAATAAAAGGGGAAGAGTCCTGCTTCACAAAAGCCGCTTCCTTTGGCTTGCAGTGATTCCAGTGTCGGAAAGTTCTCCTTCCAAAGCTGGTTTTCACATGATGCCGAGGGGTAACAAAGCAGTCTTTGCTAGTCGTTTGTTCTCATGCCCTAAACAAAGTCCCCGACTTTCCTTTAAGGAAGTATATTTTCTCTTTTGAAAATTTGTTCTTGTCTCTCTCTCCCTCTTTCTCTCTCTCTCTCTCTCTCTCTCTCTCTCTCTCTCTCTCTCTCTCTCTCTCTCTCTCCCTCTCTCTCTCTCTCTCTTTTTTTTTTACAGTTTTCAACCCATCACTTCTTTTGATCCACACAGGAGGTAGTATGATTTTCAGATTAGAGAGGGAAATGAGCTCAGGGAAGTGAAGGCTTTGCTAGAGAACTCTTGTCTCCTGATTTCAGTCTTTCAGTGGAGCTGCTAACCACAAGACCGGTAGTTCAAAACCACCAGCCATTTCACAGGAGAGAGTTGAGATTTTTCTGCTCCTGTCATGAGTTATGGTCTCAGAAATCCATAGGGGCAGTTCAACTTTGTCTTATAGGGTCGCCGTGAATCAGGATGGGCTCATTGTATGTGTGTGTCTTGTTCTAGAGCATCCTGTGGGGATGTGTACTGCTTTGTAAAATTGCCAGCTAGGCATCTGTCCTTCTGTCTTGGTTCTGAGCCACCCCCAACCGTTTGTCTGTGCTCTTTTTCTGCAGTTGCCCCCTCCCGCCTCTCCTGAGTTCAGGAATGTCTTCTCCCAGCAGCCCTTCCTGTATCTAATTTCTACGATGCCTTGCTGATTGACTAGTGTTAGAAATATTTTTTTCTAACCCTAGCTTTCACTATCTTGGTGCAATGGAGAGCAGGCTCACAGGAGGGGATTTGGCATTCCCCAGAGAAGAGAAATATTTAGGCACAGTGGAGCACATGGATGTTTGTATGGTCAGTGTGGATGACTGTGTACCTCAAAATAGATTGTGCTCTTGTTTAGTTGGAGCCCCTGTGTGGTGTAAACACTTATAATGTGTGTGGCTGCCAGCTGGAAGGTGGAAGTTCTCCCAGAGGAGCTTAGTAAGAAAGGCCTGGTGGTCTACGTCTGAAAAAAGAAAAATAATTATTGAAAATCCTTTGGAACACAGTTTTTCTCTGACACACAGAAGGTTTCCATGGGTCAATATTGACTTGACAGCAACTAGTCCTGTATTCCTTTGTTAGATACAACCATCATATTACATTATTATAAGTAAAATTAAAGGGAAAACTAAAAGTCAAATGACTTGACCAAGATTATTTCAGGAGTTTAAAATTTATAGAAATTCATAGCAATAGAGTACTGGTGTGCTGGAGCCAGAGGCCTGGGTGGCAAAAATGATTTGCACCAAGTTGCTAACCAAAAGGTTTGTGGTTTGAATTTACCCAGAGGTAACACGGATGAAAGACCTAGTGATCTGCTCCGGTGAAGATTAGAGATAAGAGACCCCATGGAGCTCAGCTCTACTCTGTAACAAACGAGGTCACTGTGAGTCAGAACCCACTCCAAGGCCATGGATGCCAGAGGCAGCTCATACCCAGTCATGAGACACAAGTTCCCATTTCTGCCCAGGTCAATATTCAGTCATGTTGTAGCTTGACATCCACTACAGTGATGTATTCATCTCACAGAAATGGGCAAATACTACAAAGCAGGATGCTTCCTCCTCCTCCTCCTCAGAGAACCAGTTGTTAAAATGTTTGTCCGGATACCACTGCATAGAAGGAATGATGCTTCCCTCATTTAAAAAAAAAAGGAAGCATTTGAAATCTGAGCAGCACTTGCAATAAAAGAGCAGAAACAAATGTGCTGGCGTTCTCTTGGTTCCTGCTTCATGAGCCAAAGCGAGTCGTCTGCAATCTAGAAACAGACGCACTCACTGCAAAGGACGACCAAACATGGATGGGAGGATTGTGTGGTCACTTTGCAGTATACTATGTGGGACTTCCACGAATCGAGCTGATAATGATAACAAAGTGAGCAGTTTGAACTTAAAACAGTGGCTCCATAGGAAGAAGGTGAGTCTGTCTACTCCCGTAAAGAATTAAAGTCGCAGAAACCCAAAGGGACCATTCTGCTCTGTCCTATAGAGTCACTCTTAGTTGGGATCCACATGCTGGCAGTAGGTGAGATCAAGCACTTCATTAGCAGGCTTTCAGCTGTCAAACAGGATGTTTGCCTGAGAAAGAGAAGTGATGGGGTTTGCCCCCTCTGGATGCCTTGGATTGTAGTCACCTCAGGAAAGAGGCTACTCTCCATTGCCGCCATGCTACATTCACCATCTAGACTTTGCACATACCATTTTCCCTCCTTTAACGATGACTGAACTGACTGTCCTCCTACTACAGACCATCCCGTCTGCTACAGAAGGGATCCCTGATGGCACAGTGGTTATGCATCGGACTGAAATCCTCAAGGTCAGCAGTTTGAAACCACCAGCTGTTCCTCAAGAGAGAGTAAATAGTTACAGTCCAGAAACTGACAGGGGCAATTCTACCCTGTCCTATAGAGTCTTGTCCTATAAGTCGACATCAACTCGATGGCAGTGAGTCATCTACTAGAGAACATGCCCTCTTATCTACTTCAGGACAGGAGCTCGGTAAATTATTTCTTTTCATTACCATTACCTCCACTACCATCTAACTCCAAACAAAACCATCTTTTAGTCGGATCACTGTATTAGCCTATTAGCTGTTCTCCATTCTCCCTCTCTTGTCCCCCAGCACACCTTCAGATTATTTTCCACACAGATGATATGATTTTGCATAAAATCAGATCATGTCATTCTTCTACTCAAACCTACCAATGTTCCAATTTTACTCTAGGAAAAAGCCAAAATCCTAAGCATGATCTATAAGACCTGCCTGCATGATCTGGTCTTCAGCTATCTTTCCTGCCCCACTTTCTCCTTTTCCCATCCTGATCACTGAACTTCTGCCTTGGTGGCTGGGAAAAACATTGTTGAAATCCCAGACACTGTATAGGTTCCTCTTGGTAACTGGCAGGTCAGTATAAACCCCGGAGAGAGAGGGGGGTGGGGGAAGGGGGTGGAGGGAGAGAGAGAACTGGGACGGACTGCCTTATCCCATATGAGTTTACTAATAGGTTTCACATGATTTTAACTGATGAATGCTCATGAAATCCAACTTGTCCCCCCTTTAGTGAGAGAGGCCTTTATTTTTCAATTTTTCAAAATTGGGTGGCCAGTCACCTGGCATCTGCCCTCTGGGTCATTACTGTCCCACCCTGGGTCAGCGTTGGGGAATTTCTCTCCAGGATGAGGAGCATCTCGCTCCCTCGGCGGTACTCCCTTCCCAGACCAATAGGACCGCTCTTGGAATCACCCTCTTCTCTTCTGCTGTAAATGGGATGGCCGTGATGGACATGATTTCCATCATTAGAGCTCAGAAATTGATCTAATAATTGATCTGATAGGTCAAGAGGGACTTCAAAGAGGAATTTCATTGCTTTTTTGCAATTTCTAGTTTCAGTACTTCCAAGAGGGATATTAATAGACCCAATTTCCCTTTGGCCTATTGGGACCTCCCAAAGGGGAAACATCTATTGTTTAGAGGGCGGGAGAAACTGCGGAAGGTCCCTTTTTTATGTTGCTTTAATTCCTTTCTCAAATCTTGGTAGGATGGAGCTATCCATTCAGCTTTCTCAGTCCCTGTATCTCTGCTGTGTGGCATGAGGAGGGGGCAGACAAGCTAGAGGATCCTACTGTCTTGGTACAGAGTCCCCTTTTTGCCTCCTTAAGAGGAAACATACCCCTGAACTGGTGTCAATTCCCCTCCCAGCCAGCATAGGACATAGGCCACGTCCATGTTAGAGAGCGGTGTCCGGTCATTCACATTGCGAACTGGAGCCTGACCCAGTCCGCAATGGAGCCAAATTGGAGCCAGAACACAGATGGTGAGCAAATTAGTCCTTTGGACTAAACGAAGCAGCCATATTTAACCATCTTTTGCTTTTCTCTATCCCGGGTTTGGGGATTGCCCTCCCAAACCTTCACCATCCTCCTTAAAGGACTGTTGGGAGGAATGTCCCTAGGGTCACCTCCCTTTCCATTCTGTTTCTCCTTCCTAGGCCTAGAGCTTTTGTTTCCCATTTTCTCTTGGTGTCAGTGTTAGGCATCTGAGCTCTGTGCACCCCACTCTGCCCCCAACCCCACTTCCTTGGAGTCTTTTTGCACATACCTTGTGTTCTCAATACCCCTTTCTTTGGTGATTTCTTGGCACACCCCAAGATTCATTTCATCCCTGTCCATACATTTCCCTCTCCAGAGGACAGAAACATGGATTAGAACTCAGCACTTGCTTCATATCCAAGATATGCCTCAGCCACACAAATTGGACCCCCTGAAAATGCCAGACCACCAAGGGAGTACTGACAGTCCAGTTTTCTCACCCTGGCTCCTGCACGAGGTTGCCTGGTAGCCTCAGTAGTCTGTTTTCACCTCTGCCCGCCATCTTTCTCACTTGCTCCTCTCACAGCCTCAGGTCGTTACTGGGAGGCAGCCAACTCTGTGGAGCAGGCTGCTAAAACCCAGGTGGGATGCTTCCCATGTCCTTTTCCACCAGGGCTGCTGCTCCAGATGGGTGGAAAATATCCTGGATGAGCCCCCAGTTTTGTGAGAAGCATTGTTGAAATTCCAGACACTGTATTGGTTCCTCTTGGTAATTGGCAGATCAGTATAAATCCCTGATCTGGGCCATACCCCAATGGGTCTTTCTCTGGAGACAACTGGTATGGACTGCCTTATTGCATATGAGCCTACCAATGGGATTTCACAGGATTTTTATCACGAACACTCAAGAAATCCAATCTGACTCACTTTAGCAAAATGGAAGACTTTACTGTTTGATTTTGTAAAATCAGGCACCCAAGCCCTGAGACAAATTGGCCCAAAGTGGGGGGGGACATTCCTCACAGCTCCTGGGAAAGCATTTTATCCCTTAGTTCATAAGCCCCTTCCCCATTCCTCATGGCTGAGTTCTGAGGGGTTAACAACCTTGCCAGAGCATCTCCTAAGCATTGTCTTCCCTCAGCCCTCCTTTGTAATTTGTCCGGTTCCTGCATTCTCTACTCCAGGTACCTGAGCTAGAGTGGTTGTCCTATCAGTTGTCAGTTGGTGCCCCGGTTATTTAGTAATTACCTGACTGTGTTAGTGCAGGTTGACTAGAGAAACAAATCCAGAGACGTGTGTGTAAGAGAGAGTTTTATACCAAAGAGTAATTGTATATTCAGAAAACATCCCAGCCCAGAGCATATCAAGTCCATAAGTCCAATATTAGCCCATTTATCCGATACTAGTCCATAAATTCTTCAGACTCACGCAGCACAGGCAATGATGCAGAATGCAAGAAGATCACAGGCCAGTGAGTGGAAAGTCTTATTGATCCAGTGGTGGTGAAAGCATCTCCAGGGCATTCCCTGCCATCTATGTGGCTCTATGTGGCTTGTCATCAGGAAGGTGTAGCAGAGTTCCCAGAATCCTCATGAGAAGCCCATGCCCATGAGGAGGGATTAGGCTGTGACCTGATTGACAGGCTAAACTCCACCCCTTCATTCTTTTTATTTTTTTTACATTTTATTAGGGGCTCATACAACTCTTAGCACAATCCACACATATACATACATCAATTGTATAAAGCACATCCGCACATTCCCTGCCCTAATCATTTTCAAAGCATGTGCTCTCCACTTAAGCCCTTTGCATCAGGCCCTCTTTTTTCCCCCTCCCTCCCCGCTCCCCGTTCCCTCCTCCCTCATGAGGCCTTGATAATTTATAGATTGTTATTTTGCCAGATCTTGCCCTATCCGGAGTCTCCCCCCCGCCTTCTCTGCCGTCCGTCTCCCAGGGAGGAGGTTACATGTGGATCCATGTACTCAGTCCCCCCTTTCCAACCCACTCACCCTCTACTCTCCCAGTATTGCCCCTCACACCCCTGGTCCTGAAGGTATCGTCCACCCTGGGTTCCCTGTGCCTCCAGCTCCCATATGCACCAGTGTACAACCTCTGCCCTATCCAGTCCTGCAAGGTAGAATTCGGATCATGGTAGTTGGGGGGAGGAAGCATCCAGGATCTGGGGGAAAGCTGTGTTCTTCATCGGTACTACATCGCACCCTGACTGACTCATCTCCTCTCCTAAACCCCTCTGTGAGGGGATCTCCAGTGGCTGACAAATGGGCTTTGGGTCTCCACTCTGCACTTCCCCATTCATTCACTATGGTATATATATATATATATATATTGCATGATGCCTTATACTTGGTCCCTTTGGCACCTTGTGATCGATCGCACAGGCTGGTGTGTTTCTTCCATGTGGGCTTTATTGCTTCCGAGCTAGATGGCCGCTTGTCCACATTCAAGCCTTTATGACCCCAGACACTATCTCTTTGGATAGCCGGGCACCATCAGCTTTCTTCACCACATTTGCTTATGCACCCGTCTGTCTTCGGCGATTGTATCATGGAGGTGTGCAGCCAATGATATGATTTTTTGTTCTTTGATGCCTGATAACTGATCCCTTCGGGACCACGCAACCACACAGGCTGGTGTGTTCTTCCATGTGGGCTTTGTTGCTTCTGAGCTAGATGGCTGCTTGTTTATCTTCAAGCCTTTAAGACCCCAGACACTATCTCTTTTGATAGCCGGGCACCATCAGCTTTCTTCACCACATTTACTTGTTCACCTGCTTTGGCTTCAGCAGTTGTGTCGGGAGGGTGAGCATCGTAGAGTGCCAATTTAATAAAAGAAAGTATTCATGCATTGAGGGAGTACTTGAGTAGAGGCCCAAGGTCCTTCTGCCACCTTAATGCTAAACCTATAAATATAGACGCATAGATCTATTTCCCCATCCTCATATATATATTTGCATGTACATGTCTTTGTCTAGACCTCTATAAATGCCCTTTGACTCCTAGCTCTTTCCTCCATCTCCCTTGACTTTCCTTCTGCCCTACTACCATGCTCTGTCCCCACCTGGGTTACAGCTATACCTCTTTTTTATGTAACCTTACCCATGATCTTTTCCTACCAGGCCTGCTACTCCCGCCTCACAGCCATTTTGGGTCCCATGTTATTCACTTGTCCCTGTGTTTGTTAACACCACTTCCTTACCACCCCCCACTTCCCCCTATCCCAAGTCCCCCCGGAACCGTCGGTCCCGTTGTTTTTCTTCCAGATAGTTCATCCAGCCTGTCTTATTTAGACAGACCTGTGGAGACAATAACATGCACGAAAATAAGACAGAGGGAAACAAAGCAACAGTATACAACCAGACAACAAAACAACAACAACAAACCCCTGACAAAGAACAAAACAAAACACATCAAGAAAGAAAAGCTTGTAGTTAGTTCAAGGATCGTTTGTTGGCCCTTAGGACACCCCTTCATTCTTATGTACCAAGTTGACACAAAATTGTGTAACTACCACACTGACCCTTTGTTCATTGTTTGCCGAAGGTGGACCGGCCTCGTGCCTTCTCACAGTGTCCATGGTATCCTTGAGCCTTGAAAACACATTCCCACAATATCATTCACTACCTCATTGTTTTCCTTCAGTACCTTCTCAGTGTCGCTTTTCCATGAAGCCTTCTCCAATGACTCCATCTCCTATATTGTTGCGTGGCACCATCAGACTCACACCAACTCTATATATGACAGAGCAGAACTAGCCCGTAGGGTTTATGGGAGAAGATCATTAAGCCTTTTTTTAACAGAGCTGCTGGTGGATTTGAACTGCCAACCTTTCAGTTAATTTCAAAGTTTAATCCTTGCACCACCTGGGCTCCTCTTTGGCTTCCTCTTCTGCTTTACTCCCCCCAAACCCCCCGATAACATTCACTACAATTCAATCTTGTTTATTTTCTCTCTCTCCCAACAGAATGTAGGCTTCCTGAGTGCACGAACGGTTTCTACCTTGTCCCCCTATATCACCAGTACCTGACGCACAGGGCCTTCAAAATGTTTGTGGAAAATGGAATTAAAAGATAATGAAATTTTCCCACAAGCTTTTTGAATCCCCTTGTACTTTGACTAAATGAACAAATAAAGAAAGACACAGCTTAACATGAATGCATGACATCTGTGTAAGGCAAATTCACATAAACTATTCCATAGAACCGTCATGACACATTCACTGCCTGCACACTGCTGTTGAGCCAGCCTATGGGATCGTGTCGAGCTGCCTCACGGGGCTTCCTAGGCGATCATCTTTACATTTTACTCACAACACACTGCCACTGAGTTGATTTCAACTCATACTGACCCTGGAGGACAGGGTAGAAGGACCCGGGGGGTTTCTGAGACCTTACTTCTTTATGGAGCAGCGCGAGCTTCACAGAGCAGCCAGTGGCTTTCAAGTGCTGCCCTTTAACATAGCAGTAGCGCACATGACCTCTATGCTGGCAGGACTCCGTTACTGCTCTAGTTGGTAGGTAGAATCTTCAAGAAGTTGTTGATGAATACATTGAGAGTTAAAAATTAAATATTAGATGGACCCCAGGCCTTCAATTACCAAATATGACTTTTATCCTGCCTCCATAATCATGACAGTCAATTTCTTAGAATCTTTTCCTGTTCGGCTGTCAAAGTCATCTTCCCTGAACTATGGCGTCTTTGCCACTTCCCCTTCCTATGAACGTGCCCCCGAGGCTCTGGACTACAAAGAGGTCTCTCTGCACACTCTCCACCTTGGGGTACTTGAAATATTTGTCAGACCATGCTTTCTGTTTCACCAAGTATTCAATCGAGACTTCAGACTCATGACATGCTAAGGGTATTGCCAACCATTTCTCTCAAGATGTGACCCTTCTCTATTGGACAGGAAGCCCGCCTGCAGACTGCAGAGGTCACGCTGAACCATCTTGTATTCATTAAACATCTTCCTTTTGCAAACGGTGACACCCAACACTGACTGCGATTTGTTCTGGAGAGTGAAGAGGCACGGTTCCTCTTCTGTTGGCCACACTGGGCACCTGTTATGCTGCCCTTGTTTGTACTTGCTTTGTTGACAGCCTTGCCTTGTCTTTGTCTCATTCTGAGTTTGCCATCTGAATGCTCACCTTCTGTAACAGGTCCTTAGCCTCTAGAGGGCATGGACGTCTACAAGGCATGCAGAGTCTCATAATCTGACATCTCGCCAGTGTATCTAACCTTTCCCTCTCCTCTGCAGGCAGCACTGCCCTCAATTAGTGACCAGCTCATTGTCTCCCTCATTGCAACTTAATCTTCCACCACATAGCAAGAGTCATATGTATGTTTCATAAAGCACAGATACAATCATACATGTCCTGGCATCAACATACTCAGTGCCTTATATGGTGAATGACACATAGAGGTTTTCACAACATGGGTGCTATCTACGGACCTCTCAGCTTCCTCTGTAAGTAAGAGCTCCTCTGGGAACTTAGGTGCAGTCCAGCCCGCGTTGGTCTATAGTGACCGTATGTACAACATAATGAGACGCTGCCCAGTTCTGCACCACCCTCACAATTGTTGTTGTAGCTTTTGTGCTCGTCCATCTCTTTGAGGGTCACTGGATGGTCTCGTGGGATTGTAGCTAGGAAAGCCCTTTAGGACATGGTTAGTGCTATATTCTTCTTTGTTTCTCTCATCTGACATAAGGCCTCGTAGAGAGTAAACGTACAGGGAATGTTTACTTAATGATTGGATGGGTGGATGGATGGATGGGTGGATGGATGGATGGATAGTTAATGTGTGCATGTAGGATCTTTGTCCCCATCTAGACTCCTGGTCTTTGAGGACAAGGCTCAATTATATATTGTGTTGTATCTACATTGCTTCTAGAAAATGATTTCATGAAATATCTTGTATCATCCATGTCTTCTCCATATCACCATGCGCCTCTTCTCAGGACACTGTGCACAGCACACACTCAGAGAGCCTGGGTAAAGAACAGTTACATGCATTTGGGTTTTTTCCAATGGTCTCATTCTTCTTCCTGATCTGTCTCTCCTCCTTCCCCTCCTTTTTCCCCTCTCCAATGTCTTTCTCTCCCCACCCCCCTCCTGTTCCTTCCTTGTCATCCATTCTCTCTCCAGTCAGTGTCTGCTTCCCTGTGTGTGTGGAGGTGCCCTCGGAGACGGAGGCTGTTCAGGGCAATTTCATGAAGCTTCGCTGCATCTCCTGCATGAAGAGGGAGGAGGTGGAGGCCACCACGGTGGTGGAGTGGTTCTACAGGCCTGAGGGCGGTAAAGATTTCCTTGTATGTTTGACTACTGACTCTGGCTTTGCTTTTGCTGACTTCCACCATTGCTGCCCAGCTCTTGAGAATCTAGGGAATGCCATCTAACAGCCACGTCTCTCTCGCTGGAACGCTGGCAGCTTCTCTGAGAGAGCCAGACAGTTTGGGTTGAGCCCAACTGCACTGAGAGGAAGGGTATTATTGGACAGCTGCCTGTGGCCCTGGTTACAAGAAGAAGGATGGGAGAGGAAAAGATACACAATATTTAGATTACACATTGGGCTGCTAACTGCAAGGTCAGCAATTTGAAATGATCAGTCACGGTGTGGGAGAAAGATGGAACTTTGTACACCCAGAAAGAGTTACAGCCTCAGAAACTAACAGTGACAGTCCCACGGGGTTGCTATGAGTTGGCATCGACTCAGTCACAGTGAGTGAGTGTGCTAGACAGTGTTCTGGTGGCACTCTCGGCTAAGATTGAACTGCTAACCACAAGGTAAGCTGTACAAACCTACCAAATGCTCTGTGTAAGAAAAGTGAGGCTTTAGCTCCTACTAAAGATTTACAGCCTCAGAAATTATATAAGGTTGCTGTCCATTAGAATTGACTCAATGCCAGTGAGTAAGGTGGTGAGCTAGGCACCTTACTAAGAACATTGCTTATGTTTTCATTTATTCTTCTACACCATCCTATTATATGAATTGAATTAGAGAAATTGAACTAACACTAAGCATAATTAATGAGGTAATAAACATAGGCTACATCACTTAACTTCCACAGTCCCAGTGGAATAATAATGGTAGGCACGTCCAAGGTGGATAACTCAATTGGTACACACAGTATAGTCACCTCAGTGGGTAAATTAGCTAAGCGATTCTATAGAAGTCCCTGGATATTTGCTATATCAAGCCATGAAGGGTCCTACTACTGTCCTTCCCACCTTCGTCGGGGAGCCCCTTGACTGCCCCAGGATCTCGAAATGAATGAATTAGCCCCTGGAAGAGCAGGAAGATTCCAAGACTCTGTTCCAGCACTATAGTTCCTATCTATTGGTGTCGGTGTTGAAATGATTTTTCAGTGTTTTGAAAACCATCCCAAAATAGTTATTCATATTGAGTGGACTCTGGAGCCTGATGGCTTGGGCTGTAATCTTGGACAGATTGCCTAACCTGTGTCTCGAGTTCCTCATCTCTTAAAAAGGGGTGAAAACCACACTTACTGTCTATGGTTGTTGTGCGAATCCGTGAGTTACACTTCTCAATGCATTTGAAAGAGTACCTGACTTGTCTTGGGGGACATCTAGGTCATTTGGCATAACATAGTCTACAAAGACCCTTGTCTGCATCCTGCTGGGGTCTTAAGAATTGCAGTGACCATCTAAGAGTCAACAATGAGTCTTTCTTTGTCTGAAGTAAAGAAAATCAAAGACTCGGCACCAATTAGTTCACAGTTCTAATGGACCACACAAACCTCCGCCCCAGTTAACTAGATGCTGCTTGGCTGACACTACTGGAATCAAACAGAAGATCTGAAGAGAGTCAGAGCGAAGCATGGAACCAATCCCCAATCAGAAGAAGGAACCCGGCCTGACTAACGTGATGGAGATTGCTAGACTCCCAGATACTATCCCCTTCAGACACCTTTCTTCTCTGGAACCAAGTTCACCCCGACAAAGCATCTTCAAACCAAGAAATAGAGAGGCCTATAGAGTGAATGATACCACCAGGAGAAATATACTCCTTAGAATACTCATCCACACGAGACCGATAGGGCAGCATTTGCCAAAAACAAAGTTCAGAAGGCAAGAAGGGGCAAGAAAGAAGGACAGATAGAAAAGGGGAACCCAGGAGGAAGAGAGAAGAGAGCTGGTACATTGTGGACGCTCTAATCATTGCCATCAAATGAGTAGTGTGGACATCGCGAGTGGAAAGTGAATTTGTTTTGTAAACGTTTACCCAAACGTTATAAAAAAAAAGTTTAAAAAAATTACTAGCTTAAAACCCCCAAAACATTACTAATGAAATAAAGAAACCCAAACAAACAAAAATAAGTAAATAGAAGAGTGCCCGGAGTACAGTAAGCACTGTCTTTGCTAGCTTACACATGGAAGCTTCAAAAGGCTCCCGAAAAGTTTCATTATCTCTGATTTCTGTTTTCCACAAGCTTTTCGACTACATAAACACATGAATATACATATGTATTTTAAAGCCATGCCTACAGCCCAAATACATGTATTTTGAAGCTATATACATATATATACATGTACTGTATATAATATACATTGCTATATACATATACATGAAGCCATATAGATATATAAATATCTACATACACATGTATGGAGAAGGAAATCTTGCTTGGTTAAGTTTGGGGCAGTGAAAAAGAACAAGGCCTTCAACATGATGGATTGACACAGTGGCGCAGCTGTGGGTTCAAGTATAGGAATAATTGTGAAGATGGTGCCGGACCAGGCAGTTTCCTTCGGTTGTATATCGGGCCGCTATGAGTAAGACCTGACTCGACAGCACCTATAGACGGCACCAACACACTGCACATGCATATACTTATCCCCCAAACCCGTGGTCATTGAATTGTTTCTGATTCATTGTGATTCTTTAGAGAAACAGGTTTCCAAGGCTGTGAATAGATGTGGAAGCAGACACCACATCCTTCTACCTTGGAGCTGCCAGTGAGTTTGAACCGTCTAGTTTTCAGTTAGTGGCCAAGTGCTTACCCACTATGTTCCATGACTTTTACACAAATGCACTTGTATATACCATGTATGTATATGCTGTGCACATACGTACACAAGTGTGTCCATAAACAGTACATGTTTATATTTTAATAAATCCATGCACACACACACAAACCCACACATGTATATGTAAATAAAGTAGCTGGGGCTCAAAGCAGCTAAGTTCAAAGTCAACTAGCTAGTGAAAGAGCTTAGATTTGGACTAGGTCCCTAGATTCACAACAGATCAACACTTTTTTTGAGGAACAACGAACCTGTTGGAGGCAAGGACCTCTTCCAAGAGACTCTTAATGGAGATGACGTGTGAAAAGGCGTTTCACTTGCACTTCTTGGTAGCCTCCCTGAATTTGAATGCATTTTTAATTTCGGGCTGTTGATCCCACTGTGATAGAGATTTGCTCTGATCGGGCATTAGGACAGGAACCAGTGGAAGCGTAACCGAGCTTAGCACAGGCTTGTTGGTGCCATGTTGGCAAAGCTGGGACTGAGGTCAGAACTCCGGGTAGAGTTCACATCTTGGACAGATGTAAAGGCTCCTGTGTCTTGTGCTTGGCAATCTGCCAGTCACCTATACTGCTTTCGGCCCTGCCCAAACTGAGGAAAAGGTGACTCAGAAAGAAGAAAAGAAATCTAGTAGACATTTTATGATGGTGGGCATGTCCTATATCTGGGCTGTCCATAGCAGTAGCCACTGGCCATCAGTGACGATCATGTGAAATGTGGCGTGAAAAATTGGATTTTAAACTTTATCCTATTTTCAGTCATTCAAATTTGCCTCACTTGGCTAGTGGCAAGCAGAATGGATATTACAGCCACAGGCCTCAGAAGAGATAGAAATGTTTGAGGAAAGGGATGTAGAGACTTGATTCCCGTTATAATGGACGCCAGAGAAAACGCCCTGATCTGTTCATAGCAGCCTGTAGCACTCTGCTCCTCTGCGACGTGCTGGCATCCCGGGCCTATTCCCGTGGCCTGATCCACCCTGCCTGCCCTCAAGGGGACAGCTGGGAGAGTGACGTGTTGGGCATTCAGTGTCTTCAATACGCCACCCGTTCTCTCTCTGGCTGTCCCCATGACACATCTTACCGTGTCTCTTGTTCTTCCATTTTATCCTTTCCAGTCCTATCTCCCTCTTAACGCCCCCTCCTGGGTACTTGTGGACTGCACCTTCTTTCCATCTCTCTTTTTTCCCTGCCTCCTGCCTATTTTTCTCATGCTCCTCGCTTGCCATGTCCGTATGCCTTGATATGTATCGGCCTCTGCCCACCGCTCTGTTTTTCCTCTTTTCCTGCCCTCTCCTTTTCCTTATCACCAGACGCTTACATTATGAGTGCCTTTGTCACCTTGTCCTTGATTGTCCTTGTCCATGCACCATTCTGTTCTCTCTACTGTCTCCATCTCTGCTTGCCTGCTCTACCCTCTCTCCTGTCCCGACGCCATCTGCTTCTCTACCCACAGATCTATGAGTACCGAAATGGCCACCAGGAGGTGGACAGCCCCTTTCAGGGGCGCCTGCAGTGGAATGGGAGCAAGGACCTGCAGGACGTGTCCATCACTGTGCTCAATGTCACCCTGAATGACTCCGGCCTCTACACCTGCAACGTGTCCCGGGAGTTTGAGTTTGAGGCACATCGTCCCTTTGTGAAAACGACGCGACTTATCCCACTCCGAGTCACTGAGAAGGGTAAGGCTTGGGCACCAGGTCCCGGGGAAGAAGACAGGTGGGTAAATGAAGACACTTGGAGAATGCTAAAAAGCATGTATGGAGGAGGTGATATCTAAATCTGTCACCATGGATCTGTTTTCTTTTAGTGGCCAGCTTGTCTTTCATCTCTTTTCCACCAAGCAGGAAGTTTTGGAGATGGCAGAATACCCGCTTTTGGGTTTTGGGGCTCATCCTTAGAGCTTTCACAAAATCTGTTACCAACTCAACTAGCCCCTCTTCTCTTTTTTCACACTTATCTACTTTATCCATCTCCTGTCTAAAAGTAAAATATCAGTGGTTCTCACACACTAGTGGTCCTTGGGTCTTTCCCAATGTCCTGCAGATCTTTTTAAAACCCAAACTTTGATTCCATAAGTCTAGGGTGGAGCCTGAGCACTTGCATGCCTGACATTTTCCCAGGGGATGCTGATGCTGCCGGTGTAGGGCCCACACTGGGAGGACCTTTGCTCTAAACCAAAATGTGTTCTTCCATCAGGAATGCACATGCAGCCCCGCCTCAGACGACACAGTTTTATTCTCAATGGGGAGAGAGGGAATCTCTCTAGTCTTGACTGTAAATTCGTCAGACTCCACAGCTAGTTCTCACTGGGGGGGAAACCCTTTCACCAATGTAACTCAAAGGTTTCTGCTGATGCCTGAGCCTGAAAATCCCCAGGGTGGAGTTGGAGGGTACTTCACTCCTTCAGCGGACTTGTTCTGCTCTCAGTGGACTCTAAGAACTGCTGCTCCTAGGTGCTAGAAAATCTTCCTTCACTTGTCTGGAGTACATGTGAATTTCCCTTTGTGTTTTCTCACCCAGGCTTAGTGATAATTCTGTTGTATGTACCTTTTCCCACAGACACTTGTCTCCCGCACTTTCTTAGTGAGCAGTCTTGCAGCACCAAGGAGCAGACTGCTAAGCAAGCAAAGGTGTGGACTATGAGAGAAGAGACCACATTAAAGATGCCTAGGGCTTTTCCTATAGAAAAAAAATGAATCTAGGAATCCTGACTTCCAGTTTATACGTTTCTTTTTTAGCATAAGTTCTTGTGATACAAATTATGAGGTAAACTTGAGGATGGCAGAGAAAGACATGCAATATGTCAGGCAACATGTCTAACCTGGGAGGTAGTTCAATTTTGAAAGTGCAAAAGGCCACCTGAATCTCAGCTCACATCTCCCCTCAGAGCCTGACTCCTTCTGTGTGAAATACAGGGGTTGGCCTGGCAGCTCTCTGAGATACCTTTCTTTCAGAAGCTCCCTTATCCTCTGTTTATGGCAGTGAATTTGAGAGTTTTGCTTTCTGGGGACAGGGAGCTTAGGCCTTCTACTGGCCTCTGTTGGGAACTGTTGGCTGGAGAGCCCCAGGATATGGGAAAATCCCTGTCTCCCTCCTCCTGCTCACTCAAGTTTTATCTCCAGAGCTTTCAGTAGAAAGTGAGGCAAACCTGTCATTCAGCCTGTTAGGTACCAGGGTAAGGCTTAGGTAGGAATGTAAAGAAAATGAATTTGTTATTGTAGACAGAGAGATTCTGGGGATGTTTGATCATGCACAATATCTTGCTAGAAGTTCTGAACAAAGAATGGACATCAGAATCACTCATGGGGCTTTCCCAAAATTTAGTGGCCTCCTCCGCTGTCTTGCCGGTGTGGCCCTGGAGGTTTGGGGTGAGGTCTGGCAAGCAAGCATTGGAGTGACTCTCCAATGATGAGTGCATGCAGTAGTGTTGCTCCTCCTTTGGTGGGGGTAGGGACAGGGTGCTGGGAGGGCGAGAGGCTCGCGTGAGGCCATGAAGCACATTAGCACCAGCAGCAGGCTCAAAATTCACAGAGTTCACCTATCAGGATGTTTCTGCTGCTCCCTGCATCCCCCCCCCTCCTGCCACCTTTATTTTTTTTCCCCTCCGTGGTGATGCTGAGAGCCACCTCCACCAGGTCTTCGCTGTACAGCTGCTTAAAGCAACCACTCCACCCCAGCATACCCCCTTTCCATTGTGATCCCAGGGCATCTCCTCTGAAACGGGGCCTTAGCCTGACTTAGACTTTCCTTACCTGGCTCTAGGACAGAAAACGGAGGCCTCTTGAACTTGGGCTAATGAGAGCCACTGAGGGCAGCTTCCTGGGTTGTTTCAGAGTTTTGCATTTTAAAAGAGACAACAGGTTTTCGCGGCACAGTCATAGCACAGATGCCAATAGGCGGTGACCAGTCCATGAAAGACCTTGAGGTTGTGCAATGTTTTCAGGGGCTTTGAGCTGTTCCTCTGCCCCCCATTCCACCTTGGAGGCCTGAGCCCGCATCTCTGAGCTGAGCTCTTAATGAGCAAGGCCCTGCACAGGGGAGGGGACTGGAGGTCTAGGGATACCAAAGGCTCAGAAGCAGTGGTGCTCACCCTTCCCAATGCTGCGACCCTTTAACACAGTTCCTCATGTGGTGGCCCCCCAACCATAACATGATTTTCGCTGCTACTTCATCACTGTCATTTTGCTACTGTTATGAATTGGGTGACCCCTGTGAAAGGGTCATTTGACCCCCAAAGGGGTTTTGACCCACAGGTGGAGAACCGCTAATCATAAAGCTGGTTCTCTGCCACGTGATCGGGAGAATATGCCTTGGTGGCACAATGGTGACATATTGGGCTGCTAGCTGCAAGGTCTGCAGTTTGAGACCATCAGCCTCTCCCTAGGAGCGACAGGAGGCTTCTGCTCCTATAAACCACCACAGCCTCAGGAACCCATTAGGGATACTTCTGCCCTGCCCTGCAGGGTCTCTTTGAGGTAAAATCAACTCTTTGGTTTGGGTTTGAGGAAAGAGCATGTATCAGTGCATTTCCCATGTACTGTTTTTCAGTTGTGATACCAAAAAGGCCAGTATTTAATTATTCATTGAACAGCTACTTATTCAGAAGCTCAAATTCTAGGAGACTACAAGCTATTAATTCATAAAAAAGACATAGTGTCAATAGGTGCTTGTAAGTTGGCAGAGAAGAGAGCCTGCGTGTAACTGCAATAGAAGTTGAGGAAACTCACAGCAGTGGAGACTGAAGTCAAGCCTAGAAGACTGCTCCAGGAAACCCAAAAGCACAAGAGGATGCAGAGGCAGAGGGAATGGGGGAGGGGTGGGAGGGAGAGAAGCGGTAGGAAGGAGTAGGAAGAAGAAACATCCGTACAATTCCAAGGACCACAGTGTGTAGGCGAAGAAAAGCTAGGCTGCCAACGGAATGGGTGTGAGGTGAGCGGAGCCGCGTTGTGAAAGGCTGCCCTGTGCGTGCAGATGGCGTTTGTCCCTGGGAGGTTTGTAAGCAGGAAAATGGCGGATCAATTCCGAGTTTCAGAGTTAGGAGGCTGAGGCAGTTTGGTAGTGTACAGGATCATCCAGTCCATGGTCTGGTTTGTGTTTGCCCGGTGACTTTGATGGGAATGAACTGGAAGATCTTGTCTGTAATCTAGCCTCGTTGAGCACATGTCCATATTACAGGGGCCTTGACTCGGCACGTGGTTTCAAAGCCTCTCCCTAGAACTACATTCGCCAGCATGCTTCAAAGATATAGAGGGTCTCCATCATTGGACTGAGGCACGCCCCTTGTTGCCATGTACTTTTACATTCTCACAAGATATTCTGAGTCATTGCCCGTTAATCCCCCAGCCTCCAACACTATCTCAAACAATATTCATTAGTGACTATTATAGTCACACCAACCCTCACAAGTGGAAATTATTCTTCTCACTTTACAGATTAAGAAACTGAGTCTTAAATAAGGGAAATGGCTATTTACACAACAGTAAGTAGCAAAATTAGGACCCAGTCACCTGTACCTGGCTCTCTGAGCCCAGAATTCCTTTCACAGCTCTCTAGTCTCTTCGTTTGCTCAGGACCCCTCCCTCATCCCTTCCTCCAGAGCATCTGGAAACCGGGACACATGGAGAGTTTGTGGGTGTGGCATCGCTTGCCTCCTTCTCGGTTGCATTAAAGCCAGTCGTTACCAAAGCCATACTTATAAAGAGGTCTAGTGTGTCTAGCGACACCACTGGCAGCTCTGAGCTTGGCGGACACACACATACTGAGACCCCTTCTCCCCCTGCAGCTGGAGAGGACTTCACCTCGGTGGTCTCAGAGATCATGATGTACATCCTCCTGGTCTTCCTCACCTTGTGGCTACTCATCGAAATGGTCTATTGCTACAGGAAGGTCTCAAAGGCTGAAGAGGCCGCCCAAGAAAACGCGTAAGTCCCAGCATGCCAAGTGCTGCTTCGCATGGGTGAGGAGCTAACAATGCATATGCATCCTCCACGGCCTTCCTCGCAACCTCTGAGATAAGCACCGTAGTCTAGCCACTCTCCAGATGAGGGCACAGTCTGCGCATGTGGGCCTAAGGACAGCAAAAGAGGCAAAACTTGACTTCAAGCATGGTGACCTTTGGCCTGTGTTCCCATTCACCGAGCCAAGGCATTCAGCCGCCACCACAGCCTGCTGAAATTAGCATTATTGTATCCATTGCCAAAATACATACAGCACCATTTTTCATGATTTCTACACAGGGAAGTAAAATGCTAAAACTGTCTACAATGATAATAGAAGGAAGTGTTGTGTTGGGGAAGCTTGTCATTCCTGGTGGCTCAGGTGCCTGGCTTTAGTGCTCACAGTTGGGCAGGAAGTGCTCACACAAGGGGCAGAGTTGAATTTGAGGCCCTCAACAGAGCCAAGACTCACAGAGGACGATAATTCAGGGAAAGACTAGACCAGAAAACAATCAGCCCACAGAACCATGGGAAGAACAGAAGTTGATCTACTTTTGTCTTGCTCCAAGTAGAAAAAGGAAAGATTCTTGAGGATTAGCAATCATAAATTTAGCCTTCACAATATCGAGGATTTAAATTTATACTACCCACATAATCTAGGAACTCCCAAAAGAAGAAATTCGCTAAGAAATTAATACAAGCCCTCCCCCCCACCCAAATTAATTCCCGGTGTGTTGTTCTCCAGCCCTTCCATAGTGCAATGACACTAGTGGATGGCTTTAACAAAGAGTTTAGTTAGAAGTTGGAATTCAGAGTGCCGGCTCAACAGGCAGGTTTTCTGTATGTCTGCTTGTTCTAGGAAGGACCCAGTCCTGGGCCCCAAGGACATGCTCTGCTCCTGCTTCTCCTTTCTTGGTCGTAGTAGGTCCCTCTGGAATCCTGCCTCATTAACATGACTGCCTTATCTCGTTAACACCACAGAACGGGAAGAATCGTGACCTTGTCTCACTAACATCACAGACGTGAGGAATCATAACACCATAGATACTTACATTAAATCATAAAAGTAGAGGGTAATTATGCAATACTGAGCATCAGAGCTTAGCCAAGTTGCCATATGTTTTGGGAAGACACCATTAATTCCATCTGTAGCCCCTGCCAGTGATAACGAAAGCAACCTTGTAATAGCAAGTGAAACACTATGAAGGGCTCTCTCTCAAGTGAAGAGCCCTGGGCTATCGAGTAATGCATCGGAATGCCAAACAGCAGGTCTGCAGTTCAAAGTAGATGGAGAGTAAAGCCTCACCATTATAAACCTGGACATGGTCTCCCAAATGAATCTGCAAATTCAGTGACACCCCACTGGGGTTTTTCAAAGAACTTACACTGCTGTTACAAGTTGTCTGGGAAGCCAAAGGCCAAGAACAGTCTCTAATAGATAAAGCTAGATCAGAACTGTTTCACACTTTTCTTGTTTTTTGTGTAAAAGCCAGTCTTAGTTCGTGTGGCCTTACTTTGTGAACCCCTAGTCTAAATCATTTCAAAGACCGTTTGGAGGGGGTGATTCACACACACACACACACACACACACACGTGCGTGTGCGCTGCCCTTGGATTGATTCTGCTTCACGGTGACGTCACGTGTGTCAACGTAGCGTAATGTTCTGCACTGTTCTCAGGGGAGATTTTTTCAGCAGCAGATCAGCAGGGTCCGTCTCCTGCGGCCTCTCTGGGTTGCTTTGAAGCTGCGGCCTGTCAGTTAGCAGCTAGCACATTAATGGTTTGCTTCATTCAGGGTAGAGTTTGAAGATTCCTCACAGAGCTATAAAAGTGAAGATTTTATGGTACCGACACAGGAATAAAAAACAAACCCATGTCACAAAACAGACAGCACCGCATATTTAAAACACAATGGTGGGCAGATTTGGACTTGGAATCATAGAAAGAAGTAAGAATAAATGAAGACAAAAGAAAATTAGATTCACCATCTTTCACACTAGACTGAAAATAGAGTGACTTAAAGAGATACAAAAATTCAAAACTCTTTTAAGGGAATGTAAAATAATATATTACCATGAACTACACAGGCTTTCTTAAAATACAAGAGGCACAAGAAGGAAAAAAATAGCATTTTTATTACATTTTGAGAGTGAGAAAATATCTTACAAGGAAAACAAAGGAACAGTCAAGTTTCAGAAGTAGAGAGCCCCGGAGTCTATGAGCACGAAAACTTAGCCAATAGTCAGGGAACTCCAAATGAAAGGCATCAGAAAACAGAATTTATACTTATCTGCTTAGCCACAATTATAACAGTTCTAAATCTTGAGGACAACATAGGCTAATGAGAAGACTCATACACTGCTGGTGGGAGTGTTCACTTCCAAATATGAAAACCCCGTTGTTCTAAATCTGCTGAAAGGGCCCTTCTTGTTCTCCCTTGGGAAGCATTGCCAAAGGAAAGGCAGTGTTCTTCCGCGGACACCCGACCCTGTGCCCTCGTTCCCGTATTCCCACCACTGGCGATGAAAGCACTGATCTGTTCCCCTCTGTCCTCCAACAGGTCCGACTACCTTGCCATCCCCTCAGAGAACAAAGAGAGTTCTGCAGTGCCGGTGGAGGGATAGAAGCTAGAGGATGTGGCATGAGGTGAAGGGGAGGGAGAGGTGGATAAAGGTGGAAGAATTTACAGGGAACCTCTGTCACCCATCAATCCCTACCCCACCCAGGGCCTCACCTTCTGGGTACCTCTTTAAGTTGATATCCATCACAAAACTGTGTGAAACTAAGTCCTCAGAAAGAGAGTTGCTAAAGAAAAAAAAACATTGCTTTGGCTGAATGTTGGAGCAACCTAAACTCCTTAGTTCAAAGACCTCATAAATACCCCCATCCTTGTTTGTAAGGATCATGGATTTGGTCAAAGAATCTTTGTGCTGGGCTGAGCTGGGCATTCTCAGTGAGTTGTTTTATTGTCGATAGGGGCTGAATGCTGAGGGACTGGATAGCCCAAACTCAGTGATGTCCATGGTATCTGGAGGGTGGCCTAGGGGCCACATCACTTCCCTTTATGTATCCATCCTTCTGTCTATTCATCCACCCATCCACTGGTCACTCAACTTCCATCTTCGATAACCTAATGCAACTAGACCTCTGGGTACCATGACTTTGCCAGAAGAACTGAGGAGGCAACATTCCCACCTGCCCTCAATTTCACCCTCTCTGGTTTTCAAGAAAGCAGTTCCCTCTACAGCTAGTTATCTCCTCCGTGTTCCAAATGACTTTGAACAAGCACCGGAACTAACACCTCTCAGTTCTTACCTGGCTGGAGCTGGCCCTTTCTCTTTGCTACAAGAGAATGGACCCGCCAATGAGAGAAGTCGCTCTGGGAGTGATTAGTGCAGGCCAAGACCTAAGTCATGAAACGGACTGCTTTGAAACATCCCCGCCCCCGTCCCTGGCCATTTAGCAAGAGCACAGAGCAAAGCATGTCCCACTAGGCTCTCCAGTTTTAGAAATATCATCAGGAATGATCTAAATTACTCTCTGTAGCCGGTTGGATGCAAAGGATAGATTTAGGGAAGACTATTAAACTTGTTTCTTAAAACCATCGTCTCGATCCTGATGGTATAACATGAGGAATCCTCAAAAATGTGTGGAAAGGGAATGAAATAGTGGAATTGCTCCACAAACTTCCCGAAGGCCCCATACACAGTGTACTCCCCATAAGCATACGACCACTAGAGGCCTGGGAGGCATTTCCCCAGCCCCCTGGGACGGAACTTTCCAAGGGTTTTGTTTTTCCCAGATGTCCTGTGGTTCAGTGTTATTCCTCATCTTGCAGGACTTAACTGACTTCAGCAGACTCACGAGAGATGAGATCATTTTGTTTTGTAAAACTTGGAAACGAATGGGGTAGTTGCCTAGCTGAACCTAACTGATGTCAGGTAGCTGGCCAAAAAGGTACAGAGGATATGAGGTAGACCTTCCTGTGAGTCAAGATCTGGGAATCTGGGACATTCTCCATGTTTCATCAGAGCGATGCATAAATGATGTTCTAGTCTGAGACAAGTGATGAGCCAGTGTGGAGTCAGAAGGGAGGGGTGCTTTAGGTGGCTTGCAATTACTATTACCTGTGAACCCATAGAATGGGTTTCTCCTCTGGGGAGAGCAGAGGAACATTAGAAGACATTTTTACTTACTAGCTCATGTTTTATTTTAACTGGAGTGACTGGTCAAACTACGGGGTCCTCAAGGACCTACTGATGAGAGTGGCAATGATACTTTAAGGAATCTGAGACGTTTGAAGGGACTTCTCATTGGAATTGGATGCGGGACATCGCCTTTGGATCTCTCCTCTGTGGGATCTTTGGGGAAAGATCATACTCCATTGGCTTTGCACCTGAGAACTTTTTTTTCCCTCTTTCATCCATCCCTGAGGAAGTAATTGAAATAAATCCTTGAGCATGCCTTCAAGAGTCTAATTTTGCTGAAGAAAATACATTCCTTCAGCAAATTTAAGGCTGTCTGCATAGGTAATGTATGGCATAACCCCTGTAAAACTGGGGCAGCCAGTAGATAATTCTTCTGATGTTAGAGCAAGATGCCTGGAGTAGTGTGAGGTTTTTCCTGGTCACGTGGCTGGTTCATGGTGGGGTTTGCAAGCTACCAACTGTCAGTCCACTTTCCTCTTTGGCTACAGTAGACTGCATCTAATTTGCAATCAAGTGATATGTAATTTGCCTGGATTAAAAATATATATATTAGTAAGCCAGGGTCAGCCAATGTTTCCTGAGTGATTTGTAATGAAGGTGAATAGTACTTTAGCATTTCTTTACCACTTAACTTCTCTATTCTTTTCTTCTTATAACTTCTCAACTTACCTCATCCTTTCATTAGGGCTATCTAGCTAAGAAAATGCTTTCATTTCAAGCATCTCTCCTCTACAATTAACCTCTGAAGATGGATACAATTCCCCCCCATGTTGCAAATGAAGAATTGGGACGCTCTCCAAGGTCAAGGACCTTCACCAAGTCACACAGCTGCTAAGCGGAGCCTCTTCTTTCTTTTGTGAACTTCCATCTGCTGTGTGCTTCTCTTGCGTGTCCTGGTGTGTTTATCACCTTCTCGCAACCACTATACTGCTCCTCGACACTTGGTTTCTTGGCAGATGCTAGCATTGTGCTTTTAGTCAACCTGAGTTGGGCTCTCACTTCCACTGGTATGTGCATACTGTTTCCCCTGAAGTACGCTTTCCTGGGAGACTTGACCATAACTGTGACCACAGCCTATTTCTCTCCCTCCTCCTAAGTAGGACTCCGACTACCTGTACATTGCTCTGAAAGTCCTGCCTGGCATGTGGTCGCTTCTTTAAGGGCTCAGAAGGGTTAGCAAGGGCTATCAGCACTTTAGAAATTCCATTTGTTGTCTTGGTGCTGGAGATTTCCAATGGCTGAATCTCAGCAACAAAACTCACTTACTTCATCTTCCCTTTCTTAGTGCTTGCTTGCCAGCCATGAACTTGATTGTTAACTCAGTTGACCTTGAAAGCACATTGCCCTGTAGACTTTTAAGTCAGCCAAGCCTTATCTTACAGCCCCAACTCTGGTGTGAAAGTACTTTGTCAGTCCCTGTCCATACTCTATCCTTAGCTTTCACGTTCATCTTGAAAACTTAATCACCAAATTTATTCATCTCCAAACACCCACACATTCATACTATTTAGTCCCTGAATTACTAGTTTGTCTTTCAATGTGGAAATAGGACAAAACATGGAAGAGTCATTTTTCAAAGCATGAAGATACTGGGACATGGGTAGCCAAGTGAATGGTTAAGAGATCACAGTATCTGAATGAACAAATGTGCTTTACACAATTGATGTATGTATGGATTGTGATGAGTTGTATGAGCCCCTAATAAAACGATTAAAAAAGAGACCACAGTATCCTCTCCTACCTGAGAAGCCGACAAAAATCACTGATTAAAAGGGAAAATATACCCACCATCAAATCTATAAACCCATTTGCCCTCATTTTTATGGAAATGAAAAAAGCCTCCTCTTTTCTACTTTCATAAATGAAAGGCCCCATCTCAATGAATTTGCCTAGCTGCTCCAAACGTGTCTGAATAGTATGCACTCTGTCATTCCAACCCTCCTCTCCCTCGACATAGGGTAGCACTCCTGGTGACAAACAGTAGTCCAGACCACACTGCGCCCTGTGGTTTTAGGTATGAAAAACATGATCATGCCAACCTTTCCCAATCTCCAAGATTCTAACGTGGGCAACACCTCATTTAGTTCAGCCTACTTTCCCATCCTCCCTAGAGTTTATAAGCAGGACCGCGTCGGTATGTACTTCTAACCCAGTGTGAATTACAGATCAAACTGAACCTCTAGCAGACTAGCTGATCCTCAGAGCCAGTAATACTCTCATTGTGTGGCAAGCGCTGCATCAGAGGGACAGTGCGTGGTGAGGAAGATGCGCTGAAGGACAGGAGCCTCGTTTGTGAAACATCAGACACAATGGACTGACTCCTGCAGTCTTGCGACGGACGGACCCTTTCCACAGTATCATCTTCTTCACACTGCTTTTTCTTGATTTTCAGTCAATCTTTTTCTGAGCTCTAGAAATTACTGTTCTTGACAACTTAAGCCCTTGACAACCCAATGCCTGTATGTAGTACTTTTATGTAAATTCCCTGATCAGCCAATAAAATATACCTAAAAATTACTAGCTCTCTTTTCGTTCTACCTGTGCACATTTGCTACATGTGACGGGGCTTTTAGAAGTGTGTGGAAATTGGCACGGAAAGCCAGCAGGTTTTGAAGCCCACACATCTTCAGAAGCTGCCTTACCTACTACACTATGCTGCGCTACTCTACACGGCTTCTCTGTGACTTTCTAAGTCGCAGCCTCGATTCCGGCACTCACAGCTGGGGATACACCCCCAGACAATGGCCACTGCACTGAACCCTAACTGTATGCTAAAAGTGTGATACACACTCTCCACGTCCCTCCTGCCCAGGGCAAAGGAGACAAGAGCCAACGTGGTGCGGGCTTCTATTCACCGGCCCAACCTCAAGTCACCAGGCAAGGGACCGAGTGCGAGGAAAATGCTGCGAGTTTGCCTAACACAGGTGCGGCGGCAAAGCTCTCGCCGACGACTTCCACAGGGAAACTTTCAAGAAAGCCATCTAGATACATATTCCAGCACATTTTCTATCATGGCAATTATTAATAATTTCTTTAAAAACAACAAAAAACACGGGGTTGGTGCTGACTCAAGCCCCGGGTGTGTCAGCGTAGAACCGCAGCCCGGGGTGTTGCCTGGCGGGGTGTCCGGAAGGGAATTGCGAACCCTTTCTTCCCAGGGCTCTCTGGATGTAGTTGAACAGCTAACCCTTTGGGTCATGGCTATAGTGATTGGATCACAATGAAATTAATTTTAAGAAATGAGTGCAGTCCTCGCATATTTGATGTACACATGTATTTACTTTATATCTAAAACCTTGAAGCTTGCAGTAATGGGTTCCCTTCAGAGTCACCCACGTCAATAGTGATGCTGCAGTGTGGACTCAAAGACGGACTTAGACACCTCCTATCAACCTCTGCTTTTTCAGGCTGCCTCCCTACCCTGGGAAGGTGGGTCCAGATGCGGGGTGGATTTCTTAGAGCAGGTACATGGGTGTGTGCATATGTGTGCCCCCCACCAGCCATACACGCCTCTACCTTTAGGACTTGCTGTAATCCTGCGGGGAAAGCAAACGCATGTAGGGCAACGAACACCAATGAATCAAGCAATAAGCACACCCACACACCATTTATTATTTATAGTTCAATACTTATTTTTCTTTTAATTCATACTGAACTTTCATGACTAGCTACTTGACATTAAGATTTGGCTGGGTGGCCCGGTTGGTTTCTAGGTACTAGCAGTAAGTTTCCAGACCTTGCGCACAGCGCCAGGCAAAGTACAGTTACAGATCCAAATACGGAAGCCAGACAACTTGGCTGCAGTCAACCGTCTTCTTTCCCACATATGGCCCAGTGCGTGTGCAGGGGTTGTTCCCCGTGTCTCACCCCACTCGCCCCGTGTCCGGATTACCCAGAGGCCATCGCGGCCTCTGACCCATCCCTCTTAGGCTGTGTGGGTGGGAAAGCACCGTGGGTTTAGGGAGATGGTCGGGTCCGTGAAGAGAGTGGTCTGGCTCTCGAGGGCAGGGGAAGAAAATGTGGAGAGCCACACATTATCATTGGCAAAACATGGTTGCATTTACTCAATCTCAGCACATGACACTCAAGCCCAAGGCCAACTCCCCAGACAGAGCCAGCTGTCTAGCCTGGAGCAGAGGTCCCCAGTTTGCTTCTGCAAAGGGTCTCCGCGTGTTGAGAGCAGCGCCACAGGGCAACATGACAATCACTGTCCTTCAGGGCTTCCCACGAGGGAGATCACCTGGCAACAGTTCTTCTTGGCAGGTGAGGCGCTTCTCGCCAGGAACCTAGGCTCCGTCCAGGCTCCCGGCCTGCTGGGGTCCTCGGGTCACAGCAGAGAGCAACGCCCCAACCCCCCCGAGCTGTCAGAACGCATCAGAACAGAGCCAGGGGGAGAAGGAGTGAGGTAACAAGGTGGGGCAGGAAGGGGTGGTAAAAGATGGCCTTCCAGAAAAAATGCTTCTCTCTGCCCCCCCAGACACAGCTTGTGGAAGAAGACATCGAGGTGGAGGGGAGTGGTGCCAGCCTGCTGGGGTTTGTGGGAAGAGGGTAGATATTAGGGGTGAATGGGATGATTGTCCCACAGCCTGGCCACCGGATGGAGGAGGGAAGAGCCCGGGAGAGACGCTTTCAAGTTTCTTACTGGATGGAGTGGACAGTGATGCAAGAGTGGGCGCCAGACCACAGGCCTGCCACCTGGAGGGCGCGAGCTGTTCCTTCGGGCGGCAAGCCTGGCTTGGGCTACCCTGCAGGCTGAGAGAAGTGACATGCTATGGCACTAACAGGACCCTCCCGGGGCCAGCAGGAGTCCAGAAAGAGTCTCTCTCTAGTCATTTCCCAGGATCTCACCCTGGAGATGCTGCCTGCAGGGTACAGCGGGCACAGAGAAGGCTGGGTGCGAGGTGGTGCGTGCAGAGAGCCCACTCCCACAAAGCATTCGGCGGAGGCCTTTTGGTTGCCACCACACTCCCCCCCACCCCCCGCAAAACACAATCCCAGGTTCTCTTAGTGCTAGCAAAATCTCCACACTTAATACAAGCCTCCACAGGACTTTGGCTGAGCCAAGAGGGGGGTGAACTAAAAATCGGTCTCTCGCTGCTGTTTCCTCTACAAAGAAGGAAAAAAGACTCCATTGCTGAGGAACGGAAGGAAGACAGGTCCAACTGGAGATAGTGGCTTTCTTGCCATTTTCCTCTTTCTGTTATCTTACAGAGAAGTCTAAAGACACATCCCTGAAATTCAGAGTAGGCCAAAGACGGAAGAAACAGCCCCCTAGCTTAACACTCCCGGCCCCCAGACTCCCCACAGCAGCCCTCCAAGTCCCTAAAGAAGGACATGTGTCTACCGTGGATATCCCAGAGCCCACACTGCCCGCCCTGCCACGCCTGCAGATGCCCAGGGGCTGTGGCCCAGGCGGCTCGGTCCATTTTGACAGGGCCCTTTCCAAGTCAGAGGGAGCTGAGCCTGGCTCACCTCTACCTCACCCCCTAGGACAATGTTGAAGCTAGACCCTACATTTAAAAATCATCTGGCCTCAACCCCTCGGTTATGAATGACAGCACAGGGGAGAGGGAGGGAAGGGTTGCCAACCTGTCCACGGACACAGAGCTAGCCAATGGCACAGCCGGGTCTCTAGCCCGGGTCTGTGGACTCGCTCCCATCTCCCACAGAGCTTCAAGTTGGCCTAGGGTGCTATCCTGATGGCCTGGGGAGGGGCGGGGGAGAGTTACAGTGAGGGCTCTGCGGTCAATCTTCTTGTCAGTTCCTCCATGAGAGGGCAGGTTCAGACCCTTCACCTGGGTAGCTGGCGAGAAATGGCAAGTTCTTTGAAAGGGGGCATGGCTTTAAAAAGTTTTCCCATAGGAATCCTGGCTGAAAACCTCTGGGATTCTTACATGAAGAATAACCAAGAACGCTTTAGCTGGAAGAAATGCCCTCAAATGTGGTGGAGTGTTTATGCTCTCTAGTAGCCTGGGCAACTTCCTGGCCTTGAGTTGTATTGTTACAGATTTGTTTCATACCCAGACTTATCTGTAAGGATACACACCTTTCTCTTTCACAGGTTACTGGAGAAAAGAGAAAAGTTTTTGTTTGGGAGTCGAGTCCTTGGCTTTCTTGTAGCTTGGGAGTAAAAAGAACCCAAAAATATTAGCACAAAGGATGCCTACAGGAGGCCCCTGATTCATCGACAACAAAGGTGTCAAGGACCATCCTCTAAATGTCCCCAACCACCAGAGAGCATGGGTCTTCCTCTAGCCCACAATGTACCTCCATCCCGGCCACCCTGACACCTCCCCGGAATGGTCCCGAGAACTAAGGCAGAAGCAGGGCTCTCTGCAGCGCGGTCTCTCTCTCACTCCGCTCCCAGCAAGGAACCTCATCTAAGCCATCCCAGAAGCCCCACCACAAGACTTTTAAGATGGAGTACCATATATATTCGTGTGTAAGCTGAGTTTTTCAGCACATTTTAATGCAGGTTTTATGGTAAAATTAGGTGCCTCAGCTGGTATTCGGGTCGGCTTATAATCAAGTATATATGGTAATTTGAATAAATAATTATCCATGAAATAAATCAGAGTTTCTCGTTTTTGCCATCCAAAGTTTCTGAGAATAACCTTGGCTCCAGGTGTGGGCACACAGCAATGACTGACTACTCCTAGGGAAAATTCCTGGTCAGTCTGCACACTCCTCCGTCTTCTGGCTCAAAGGCCAGGGTCTCTCACCCAAAGCTCTGGACAAGAGCAATGTAGCCTTGCATATGCACCCCTTGCAGGGATTACATCTCAATCCATTTCTTTACAATTCATTTCCTAGCAGGCTGTTGGTTCTAGCTGGGCCCCTGGGGCTTTCTCATCCTGAGTCCCTGGGGGATGTCTTATGCTTGGCCACACCAAACCATACATACTTAGAGAGTGAGCAGAAAGAAAAAAAAATTTTTTTTCTTCAATTGTCAAAGTGGAGGCACCAGGCTAACCACTTGCTATGCTTTGGGGTATCAGTGGCAAAACCTTCCTTCCCTTGTGCTGTTCTAGGACCTTCCTTACACCCCTGCATTAAAGGGGTACAGAAAAGAATGGCCAGTTTGAATAGTTCTCATCCAATTGGGTAGGACCTTTTCCTGATCAAGAATCTATAAACTGCCTGGGGCTGGTATGAAGGATGATGGAGTACATCTCCTAACCTAATGATCTCACATCTCTTTGGGGGCCAGAGACCACAAAAGAGTTCTCTCTCTCTGCCAGGAGCTCCACTCCCAAATCTGAAGATTGAAGGGGTTTGGAGTACATACCCTGGGGCAAAGACTTCATTTGGCCTTTTCCCACACTAAAGGCATATCTTTGCCAAATTCCATCCCTCCAATGACTTAGATCTTCATCCTTGACCAAAGTCGGTTCTTCACTCAGTCAATGGTGCGGCAATGAATGGAGCGGCTTGCGACATTGGTACACCCTGTCAAAACTGTTCACCCAGGATTTTGTGACAGAACCTACAGCCCGTACATGGCAAAGACATCCACCCTGCCCCCTCACACCCTGGAGACTAGGGCCCCCTGACTCATCCTGGCATTCCAAGGTGACAGTTCCAAGTGAAGGAAGATTGAAAACACTCCACCCGGGCAAAGAGGCAGTGTGCTCTTAGGGCACAGAGAAGCAGTAGGACTTCAGGCACTACAAAGTGAGCCATTCCACCCAAACCCAGCCTGGGGCAAGAGCAGAGATTCCGGGGGTGGGAAGTACGGCACTCCCAGCCCTTAGTGGAACCAACCCTACACCAGTTAGAGAAAGATGCAGAGGTTAGCCAAAGAGAATGCCCTTCAAAACACAGGTCCTGAGGAGACGGTGGAGACCCAGCCCCGGCCCGGCTCACAAACACAGTCGTCCTAGCCTCCCAAAGAGCCCTCTCCAGCCGACTCTGAGTCTGTAACCCAGAGGAAGGCTGGAGTCTAGGTTGGACACCCTCTACCTTCATGCTTCCTGGTTCACCAGAGAACGCCCGGGTGGGGGGAGCATGGGGTGAGGGAGAAATGATTATCCTTTATTTGGGAGACAAATGAAAAGGGGATCAGGGAATGAAGCACCTTAGCAAAGCCCCCTGGAGACTTCTTTTCAAGATCTTCACTGGCATCACACTGAATCAACATTTCCCTAAGAGCTAAAAATGCCCAGCAAGGAAAAGGGAGGGGGCGGGGGGCAGGGAGGATGGTGCGGAGTGGTGGTCTTGGCCTCCTCTGCCCCCCACCAAAGGAAAGCATTTTCTCCAGCCAGTCCAGGAGGCAGTCCGGCTCCTTCTCCGTGGTACGTAGGCATGATCTCGTTTTAAAATCTCTATATAATATATATATATTTATCTTCTGTATATATATATATATTTATATCTCTATTTATATGGTCTATGTACAGGTATTGCACAGGCCTCTTGCAGCCACCCCGGTCCTGCCTGGTCAATGATAGCGGTTCCTCTTCTCTCCCTTGTCTGATGTGTAGTCCCGGGACCTGATGCCATTCTGCAGATTGATGAGGGAATCTTTCATCTGTAAGACAGAAGAACCCCACCCCAACGGTGAACATGCAGCCTCAGCGAGCTTCTCCCTCTGGCAAGCTAAACAAGGCTGGATGTGCCAAATTTCTGACAAAGCCAGGGAGCTAGAGAGCCGGGCTCCTGAAACCAGGGCAGTTCTCAGGGGCAATATCTCGGACAGAAAGGGGCAGTCTTGCATTGGGAACCCTGGGGTGAGGTTCCTTGTGTCTTAGTCATTTGTGTTACTGACAACTACTCTCTCAAAATAGAAGAGGCTTGGATGAAGGACTCGCTTGAAGATTCCTTTTGACCTTGTGCAGGGGCCACATTGCACTGCTACTTACCTGATGGTCTTAATTCCAAAACGAACACTTCACCCATGTCCATTTGCTTTGTCCACTGATCTGGAATATGCCCTACTGTGTTGTCTTTTGGCTACATTGGGGCCCTCATGTGGAAACCTTTTCTCCTCTAGTCCAATCTCACCTGTTTTTGAAGACCCAGAACAAACCTAAACATTTTTTTTCTGGGTTACACACCCATTTCTCTTTCAAATATCATATACTGTGGCTCTTGTCTGCAACATCTATAATTGCTTTGTTCCAAGTTTGTTGGTACTGAAACTGCATCTTAACCTCACTTTAAAAAATCAGAGGTGCCAAGCATGGTGCCAAGCTTGTATTCATATTACAGAATTAACTAATCTCTTTCAAAGAATAAATGCCTGTACATGTTTAGATCTACAAGGGGTGGAGTTTGAATGGAATCCTGAAAAAGTATGATCACAACACATTTAAATGTTGTGTCTAAGTAAGGTGCTCTGTTATCACACAGAACAATTACTATTCCATGGAGAAACACTTATGGATTTTTAGTACATCTGGTCTCTGCCTAATCTATCACTTCCTTCTGATTCTTCCATATCCTTAGCTCAACAGGGATGAAAAGCTGTTCTGAAAGGTTACCGTATATACCTGTGTATAAGCTGAGTTTTTCCAGCACATTTTGGGGTAAAATTAGGTGCCTCGACTGATATTCGGGTCAATTTATACTCGAGTATATATGGTACCTTCAAAAGGAGCGAAATAAAATACTGGTTTAAATATTTGTAATATAGAATTTATTGTGCTGTAAGTCAGTCAATTCAACTTCAATTTAGGGGGGGATTTACCCTGAAATAGAATTCTGCAGTTGGAAGAGAATTTTAGGCCATCCAACTCAACTGTTCTGATTTAATGCACACATTTCTAATCCAAGATCTTCAAGTTATCCCTGGATCAATTTCAGGGATGGGTTCCAGACATTCACATTAGCCAGTTCTATTGCTAGACAGCTCAAACAATAAATAGTCTGGGTTTTGATGACATAAAAATCCAATCTCCCATAACTTCAACAAGCCCGTGGTCCTAGTTCAGCCCTATGCTACAGAATGTTATCATTTGTCTAACCATCCTCTTTATCTGTTAGACCTCTGAAGACTGTATTGACCACCCCCTACAACCTGTCTTCACTTCTTCAGAGCACAGCTTCAATTCATGGATGGGGTTTCCAAGCTCATTACACTGGTTACAGATTGCCCTCCTCAACACAGCTCCAAAGCTAAGTCCAACACCGTAAGCATAGTCAACTGGATGCCAGTGACTGCATCAAGACGTCTCCTCATTCTAAAAGTACGGCCAAAAATTGAAAATTAACGAGCCTTCCATGTGCCACAAAAGAAAGATGAGGCCCTATGATTCTCTATAGATTTGCAGCCTTGGAGCCCTGTGGAGTCGTCCATGCTTCCCCATGGAGCTGTTACAAGTAGGAGCAGACACGACAGCAATGGCGTTTTTTGGTCTGCCTGTGGTCACAAAGCCAGGGAGAGGCAAGGCTGGGCGTCTGTGTCCGCTTGGCCTGACTGCCATCAGCAGAGCACCACGTTAGGAATGGAAACCTCGCTCGAACAGGAGAGATCCATTTCCTTATCTTCCTCATCGTCTTCACAGCAACGAGCCTCTTGCTTGCTTGGCAGTCACATGACAGAGCTCGTATAAGATGTTAAATTCTAGGGAAGTAGGGATTCCCTGGACCATCAATAAAACAAAGCTAACTATTGATTTTTGCCTTAGAGTAATGTTCTTAAATTGCTCTTACTTTTAGGAGGAATAAAGGTAGCTTCACTATAAAGAAAATGCAACACACTGGAAAAACGTACGTGTGTGTGTGTGTGTGTGTGTGTGTGTGTGTGTGTGTGTGTAGGGTAGGAAAGGGGGAGCATGTATCAAAAGGCATTAGAAGACATGTCCTCCGGGAAGACCAGTCTCTGTAAACAAGGGGCTTTCTCTTCGGATGGATATCAGGTGAGCCCTGTGTCAGCAAAATGGGGCAAAGAAAAATAAAGCTCTTCCTTCTTCCACCAAACGGCTTTTCCTGCAATAAATCTGGGGTGTTGTTTCCTTGCTCGGCTTTTGAGAACACACCTATGATTCCTGCTGTGCGCTGGATGCCTTCCCAGTTCGGACAGTTTGCCATCTGGGAGAAGGCTAACCGGAAGCATGAGGGTGGGCAGGTGGTGATGGAGGCAGAGGTCCTTTGCTGAGCACAGACGAGGGCCAAGAGAAGAGGAGGGGCAGTTTACCTGGTCCAAGAGCATCACTGAAGACTTGATGATCTCCCTCCACTTTTGGAGCTCGGTATCATGGTACTTTTGTTGGGACTCTAAGAGCTGGGCCCATTCCGTCTGGGACTGTGGTAACCTGTGGAGCAGAAGAAGTGGCACTCCAGCGGCTGGAGTTATACTCGGCGAACTGCCTTGTGCTCCCAGACCCCTAAAGGACAGAGAGTCACATCAGAGTGCTGGGGCCCCTGCTTACTGCTCCCAGCCCTCAAGTCAGAAGTGGACTGAAACCCAGAGAACCCCTCCTCCCCCCACCCGCCTCCCTGGAGCTCCATGACTGGATCATCCCAAAGGATCATTCCCTGAGCAAGAGTGGTGGGACAGTCCTGAGGGCACTGGGAGGCAGGAGTCATGGCACAGAATCGGGGAGGCGAAAGTGGTGGCAAGGGGAGAAGTGAGGGTTACCTTTCTTGGAGCCTCAGACCCTGCCAGGCAGTGAGGGTTTGGGTGGTGTATTCCAACATCCAGAGCTTGTAGAACAGCATCATGTTAAGGACGACCAGCAGCACCAGACTAGGATGGAAGTGCGGGAACAAAGCGATTGCAATGAGGTATATCCTGAGGGAGCCTCCTCCCTGGAAGAGCCAGCCATGCCCCACCCCAGAGGCTGCTATTCTTAACTGTTGGGTCACCAGAAGCATTGCAGTGATTGGGGGACATGGAGGGATGTCACAAGAGGGCGGAGGAGGAGGAAGAGAAAGAAGCACTCTAATCTGGAAGGGCTGGACATGGCCATGGAAGTCACTGGGGGTGGGGGTGGGGAGTAGGGGGAGAAGAGCACAGGGCTAGAGAGGGGAGATACATGGAAATTACCCAAAACCTGGGCCCTTGGGGAATGAAGGGAAGATGGAGAGGAAAGGAGATGAGGGGTAAAAGAAGTAGTCATAGAGCCAGTACCTGAGACAGATCCTAGTGGGAGCAAGGAAGAAAAAGAGGAGGAGGCAGAGGTTACAAACAGACTAGTGTGGGGAAGCAGAAAACTGCATTAAACCTGAGCCAGAGAGAAAGTGAGAGTACATGAGAAGCGCACTGGAGGCAGATATCATAGAGGAGGAGGCCTGGCAAGGGAGAAGAAAGAAACACACCTCAAACAGGATCTTAGGGTGTCACGAGTGCTGAAGCTACCGAAGATTCTTCCTTCCAACCTAACTTCAGGATACAATGGAGAAATGCCAGTGTGACTCCCCTCCCAGCTGAGACCCTAAGGCTTCCTGGCAACGCCCCACTTCCCAGCACCTCCCATTGTTCTGTACAAGGAACAGCCAACACCTCCTAGAGTTAGCTAGAATTGGGAAAAGAAGGGGCTGAGGGGCAGGATAACCTGAAAACTGGGGACCCCCAGGTGGAAGGGTGAGTCACTAAGAGGCTGGGGATACTCTTTCTCTTCGTCTGAGTGCTTAAACATGATTTCATAAGAGCAGTTGAAGTGGTGGCGAGGTGAGGACCCAGCTAAACCAAAGCTCCAGAGGCACATGGAGCCGACTTCTAGCCTTGACTCGTCCTTCGAAAGTCTCCCAACTTCTGATCAAGTTTCTTAAATCCCGGTTTCCTCCAAGGGGGACAATACACCTACCAAACTAGAGTTGGTTAAAAAGGAATGCACTGGTATTCTGTGTTCAAGGGTGCTATGGTATCACCTAATCTGGTGTCAAGTTAAGGATTAAGAGTGTAGGGGTGGAGTCTAGGCTGTCAATCTGGAGATAGCCAATGAGACTTCTGCGTGGACATGGCCTTCTGAGAATTCTGGTCATTCTTCTTGTGGGCAGGAGAGAGACTCTCTCTGCCGCTCCCTGGGAGACATTGCAGCTGACGAGACACATGGAACAACTCTGGTGCCCTGAGCCGGACAAGCCACATGGATGCATCCAGACCTCTGAAGCCGTAAAAGCCACAGAGAGATCCCTGCCAGTGCTGAGATGCTTACAATGCCACTGGACCCAAAGACTTTCTACCCACTGACTTGTGATCGTCCTGCACTTGGCGTCATTGCATGTGTTTCGGAGTCTGAAGAGGATTTTATGGATTGGTATCGGACATATAGGCTAAGATCAGACATATGGCCTTGGACTGGACTGGGTTGGATGTTTTCCCCATGTTCAATTGCTCTTGTATATAAACCTCTTCCTTATACACATATGTGTGTCCACGGACTGTTTTTCTAGTCCACCCAGACTCACACAGGTGCCCACAGCAGGCCCTCTGAGAAGGGCGGCTATTAACATTAAACACAGCGTCACAGAGCACATTGGAAAAGAGGTGATAAAATGGGGAGGTCAAACAAATGGGTGGGAAAAGGGCAACAAAGAAAGAAAAGCCAATCTTAGGCCGTACAGCAGTGGTTCCAGACCTTCCTCAGGCCGTGGCCCTTTCACACAGTTCCTCATGTGGTGGGGACCCCCCAACCATAACATTATTTTCGTTGCTACTTCATCACTGTCATTTTGCTACTGTTATGAATTGGGCAACCCCTGTGAAAGAGCCAGTTGACCCCCAAAGGGGTCGGGACCCACAGGTTGAGAATCTGCCTTAGAGCTTCCCAAGTGCATGGATTTAAAACAATTTGTCCCACTTTTGCAGCTGGCGCCGAAGTAAGGTAGAATTCCTTAAACCATCAGCTGAAAATGCCCGGGGCTCATCAACTGTTTGTTCTAGGGGGCCTCCACCAGAATATGGGTACAGTGGTGCCGAATTTCAATGCCGCCGTCTCTCACTGAAGAAGTGCTCGCCCGCTCATCTGAGTGTGGGGTGGCGTAGGAAGGGAGTTAGTGCCCGGGCTTGGGCTGACGTTACCATCGTGCTTGTGCCACCTGAAGGCTGAGAGACAGACACCCTGTGTGCTGTGTCTGGAAGGAGACCAGCTGGCTTGCTGCCGGTCCCTTATACTGTTGTCAGTAGACCTTGGCCTGGGCTCTACTGCGTGTCTTTTCAACTCTGCCCTCTCCTCGCAAGATCTTACTCACCACTACCGCATTCACATTGTCAATGGTTAGCTTCAGGTTAACCTCCCTTCCTGAGCTCCAGAGCCCCATTCTCAGGCCCATTTGTCACCTCCACCTGAACAGCCTGTACCTGAGCTGAGGGCGTCTTTTCAGACCCCGTCTCACTCCTGGTCAGATTTCCATTCGTCATACCACCTTCCAGGTCCACTCAAGCCAGTACTGCACCTTTTCTCGCTGAGATGACCGAATGTGGGCTTCACCTCCTAACACCCTCAGCTCTCCTTTCAGTCTGACAGCCACTCTCATCTAAAGCAACCTGTGCCGTCACACCTGTGTGTCGGACGAAAACTGCACTCCCCGGGTTGTGGGGTGCGACACTGAGCAGTAGAACTCAGGACTTTCCTCCAAGGGGCCTTTGGGTGAACGCAGACTTCCATTCTGGTTAGCAGCGAGTGCGGTCACTGTCCATATGACCCACGACTTCATCTTGGTCACTGCTGTCCATTCTGACTGACTTCCGGCCTGCAGGCCTTCCAGACCAAAGTCCTGTCTAAGTGAAATCCATCTATCTATAGACGTGTGTGTGTGTATGAGCACACATGCGCGCATGGACATTCATGTACATCTAATGACATCGTCCTCGGCTTCCTTCAGTGTTTGTTGGGGGTAAGGCTGTGCCCTGCCTCTGCCTCTCTGCTAAATGGTTCAGTGAAGGCCAGGAGTGAACCAAGAATGAACAAGAGAAAGTCTAGAGCAGGGTTTCCCCAAGTGGGCAATACTGCCCCACGTGGACGGTGCTGAAATGATGCACGGGGGCTGCCAAAGCAGACACCCGCCCGTCCTTTATCCTGGGTTATGGCTCAAGTACAAAGTTCTCAATTGCTGGAGGACACTGAGTAAGCTCACAGTCTAGAGCCTGGTGCCAGGCTTGTAGAGCCAATGTTTCCTCCTGCCAGGCACACCCCCTGCCCTTGGATGCCGAGGGGTGGGAGGCCAGGCAGCAGCACTCTTGGGCTGAGCAAGTGGAAGCGGTGTTGGTACTCGGCTCAAAATGGCTCAGAAACATACCCAGCAGGTTGGACCACAGACTTATCCCCATAGACTTATCCATCAGACACGAGAGAGCTGGGTCCTCACAACTCACAGCCTCCTCTCTTGGAGCTGCCTCTTTGCTTATCCCAACAGTATCTTCCTGTACCAATGACTGAATCGGCTATTTTATGATGCTAGAGCACGTGTCCTAAATTTAGTCCCAGATTGTAGTCAAGGGATTTGTCTGGCCACCTTGACCAGGTGTGGGCTCTGGGAACCATAATCAGGGACTTCCTGTCAACAAAGGAGCAAATTCCTAATGCAACCTATAACATCGACGTGAGCATGGCGCCTACTGTGTCATCACCTGGAATTTTTGGCCTAGGTCACCCACTTGAGGCATGGACGCTGGGGCATTTTCCCCGGAATCCCAAAGGCCTGGTGTTCAGAGACTGCCCAGTTCATCAGAGAAGAGTATGCATGGGTGCAGACTGAGAAGACCCAGAGGACCAAAGCTAACAGCCAGGGGCCCCATCCACCCTAAGAGATGACAGATGGGCCCGAGACAGAAGAGAGTAGGTAGGGGGTGGGGGGTGGGGGGTAGGCGGGAGAGCTGGGAGGAGAGCCTGCAGTTCCTTACACACAACTGATGACCAACAGCAGCTTGGACACGCTCTGCAGGTGGAAACCACTGGGGCTGTCCTCAGGGATATGCCGTGTCTGCGTGGAACCTGGGGGGAAAACAGAGGCTGTCACCTGTGTAGTCCATGAGTCCACCAATTACTGATACAATAACTGGCTACACAGAGAACATGAGGAAATGACCAAGGCTTTGTCCCTGATGTTGCTGCTACAACAGTATGATACACAGCCTCCACCCTCCAAATCTAGGATGCAAAGTCTTTGAGGACAAGGCTGAGTCAGGCACGGTGGAAAACCAACAAACCTCTGTACTAGGACACATGCAGGACATGGGAGGAGATACAGCAGTGACGTATGACCACAAAGCTAGTGTCTAGCCCTGGTGCGACCCATAACCAGCCATGCGACATCGAGCAAATCCCCCTGTCCTTCTGAGAGCCACTGTCTCGTGTGTACATCAAGCATGTGGAAAGCACCTAACATGGAAGTGTCCTAGTTGAAGTTGGGCAAGAGGCACAGAGTCTTCCTCACCGTCTCACCCAGCTCAAAGGAGCCCTCATGGGTGTGCAGAGCCCAGTTTGGAAAACAGCACTTGGTCCTTAAAGTCCCAATAGCTCCCTGAGACTGAGCAGAGCCCTGACTGAATCATAACATGCGAACCTCTCACACAAAGCAGGAGCCTGTGAACGGCTGGGAGAGAGAGACTGAACTAGCAAGGGAGTCCACTGCCCAATGGGTTCACAGGCCCAGGTGTGGTGGGGGTACTAATATGGATCTCTTGATCTCTGTGCCATGAAGTAATCTCTGCGATCTAGGCTTAGGCTTCTCTCTGGTGCATTTTTTGAAGAACCTGGAATGTGCGCTTCTGACGCTCTACAGGGAGCAGTCCAGCATGGACAACATGGAGACATAGGCCCCAAACTCTGATATATAGCACAATATGGGTCTAAGAAGAGCTGGAGAGCTTCAAGAGTAAAGAGGAACAGGCCGATCACGGAGGTCGGGTGCAGGTGGGAAACAGCCTCAAATTTAGTGAATCATGTACAGACCATTCTCTTAGGGTACATAACGCCTTGGTACAGGAAAGAAGCTCCAGGCCAGAGCCGTGGCCTGACTCCACCTGGCACACACCTGCCACGTGTTTGATCCTGTGGCCCACTTCTTCATCAGTGGGGGTGGTGACAGGGCTCATCACCTCTTCGAGATGAGGTACCCGCAAGTGGGCATGGGGACGCTTTCTCCTCCGCACTGTCGGGGGCTTGCTGGTCTTCTCCTTGGGAGACTGTCTGTGCATCTCGGCCAGGTAGGTAGTTTCTGTTTTGGTCAGCTCGCTCTCTGTTAGAGGCAAGAAGGTCATGTCAGAGGTCAGCTTCCCACACCTACAATCCCATATGTTGGCCTTCAGAGTCAATGCTCTCAAGCCCCTGAAGGGAATCATTTTCTCACACAGCGATCTGGGCAATTGGAGGGTAGGGCAGAAGTGCCTCTGAGATGCCCCTGTGTCTAAAGCAATCTCTCTGGGACCCAGCTCAGGCCCGACTCTGGGTTATTCAACTTCCCGGAGAGCCACATGTTGCCCACAACTGCAAATGCGCCTTGTGGACACAATTTGGAACCTGTGACACTCTTCCTAATAGAGGCATTTCCAGCTCTTTGCAGTTTCCCCCCGAGTCAAGCACGCACTGTCCCCACTAGATTAAATGTTGTTACTCTTGTTGGTGTAAGGGGATGTGCTAGATCCTGAAGGACTCTCATAAAATTATTATCTAGAAAACATACATGCATACCCCACTTTTTATATCCATTTCTGGGGCAGGCACATGAGTCGCATACAACCAACCCAATGTCTCAGCCTCCCTTCCCCCTCTCCAAGTCTCCTGCCCCCTGAATGGCGACAGCTGGGCCGTTGGCCACTTCCTCCAGGTCTGTGAGCAGCGACAGCTGTAGTGCACACCTAAATGGCGGAAGTACTCCTCGAGCCCACTCCAGAAATTCTTCTCGATGAAGCTTTTCACCAACCCCCACGGCTGTTTTCGATAGCGTAGCTCTGTAGAGACCCTGAGGAACAAGCCAAAAACACGGTTAGTCACTTCTTAGGCAGAATCTCTTCTGCTCGAAAAAGAAACATTCAGACTTAAGACCAAAGCACCTTTAAAAAAAATAGTTTTATTAGGGGCTCATACAATGCTTATCACAATCCATACATACATCAATTGTGTAAAGCACATCTGTACATTCATTGCCCAGGACCAGAGCACCTTCCCGTGTCTCTTGCACCTGACAGGCTACCGCGGTTCTCCAGAACTGCTCCCAGAGATGCCTCTGTGAGCAGCGCTAACAAGCAGGACCTTAGCCTCTCACTCTTTTTCCCTTAAAAAAAAACAAACCCTACTATTTATTTATTTATTAAAAGATCATTTTATTGGGGGCTCTTACAACTCATGTAACAATCCATGTATCAACTGTATCGAGCGGATCCGTGCACATGCGGCCGTCATTCTTTTCTAGACACTTACTTTCTGTTGAGCCTTTGGGATCAGCTCCTCTTTATCCCTCCCCCACCCACCCTCGTGACCCCTTCATAAATCCTAAATGATTATTATTTTCGTACCTTACACTGTCTCCCTTCCCCCACAGTTGCTGTCACTTGTCCCCCTGGAGGGGGTGTGTTGATCATTGCTATTGGTCTCCCTACCTTCCCTGCCCTTCTGGTATTGCTCTTCCCATCCCTGTTCCTGGGTTCTGTGTGTCGTGAGCTCTTATCTGTACCTGCTGGAGTCAGAGTGATAGCTCTGCCTTTCCCAAAGAGGGGACACAAAACAGGGAGCCAAGGAGTAATTCTTTTTTCTTAGAACAGGGTGGAAGGCCAAATAAGTTTGGGAACCTCTGCTCTCTAGGGGAAGTTCCCTGGAATCAATCTTCCCCGGGGTCTAGGAGTCTCCCAGTTCTGGGACCCTGGATCGAAAGAACATGTTTGGCTATTCTGTTTTGGTGGACGTAGATGCAGTCCCTGCTCAGAGCAGCCAATGCACAGCGAGGACCATAGGGCCGGCCCCACCATGAGACACGACGTTCCCTCACTGACCCAAAGTGCCACGGCCGACCGCACAGAAGTCACTGTGCAGAAAGTGTGCACGGTCTGCCCCAGGGCAGCCAGGGGAGCAACATAACCAAGTCCCTGGGGAATCCTGAAAATAGACTTCGGACCTGGGGCACAGGGCTTGGCACCTCATCAGACTTGATTGGAAAACATACATAAGGGTGAGCAGACAGGCCTGGAACTATTTATTGGAGTTTTTTTCCTTGTTTTGTTTTTGTTTGTTTTCTTTCGCCCTATGTCTATCTACATAAAGTAGGCAGGACCAACAATCCCGGGGAGAAAACAACAGGACCGGTGCTTCCAGGGGGTGGGGGTGACATGGGAGAGGAGGGGGTGGAGAAGGGGAATGGGAGGCAACAAACTCAGGGGTAAGGGAACAACAAGAGATCTAAAATTTATGGTGAGGAGGGCCTGTAATACCTGGTGGGGTTTAATCAAGGGCAATGTATTCGAGTGGAATTACTGAGAGCCAAATGGAAGGTGAGCATACTAGAGGGATAGGAGGAAGGGAAAGGAATTACAGGAAAGAAATAGGAGGTAAAAGCTATTTCTAGAGGTGGCTTATACTTGAGTATATACAGTAATGTAAATATTTTAATTTATACGGAAAAGGATAGAGGCCAATGTACATACATTTACATGTTAAATTTTAAGATAGCAGGCGGACCTTTGGCCTCTACTCAAGGACTCCTTTAACACAAGAACACTTTGTTCTAATAACTCTTTGATACTCTTTGATACTCACCTTCCCAACACGATCACTGAAGACAAAATGGGTGCATAAGCAAATGTGGTAAAGAGAACAGATGGTGCCTGCCTATCAAAAGATATAGCACCTGGGGTCTTAAAGGCTTGGAGTTAAACAAGCAGCCATCTAGCAGGGAAGCAAATTAGCCCATATGGAAGCAGCACACCAGCCTGTGTGATCAGGTAACAGGTATCAAAAGATACAAAATAAACAACTATATCAAAGCGAATGAGGGGATTTGGAATGGAGACCGGAAGCCCATCTGTAGACAATTGTGGGATATTCCCCCACAGAAGGGTTATAAGGAAGAGATGATCCAACCAAGATGCAGTATAGCACCAGCAAAACACACATAATTCATCTAGTTCCTGAAAGGTTTCTCCCCACTACCATGACCCAGTTCTACCTTACAAATCTGGCTAGACCGGAGGACACACATTGGTCCAGATAAGCCATCTGAACACGTGGAATTCAGGACAGATAAACCTCTCAGGAACAGTAGTGAGAGTAGTGATATTATGAGAGTGTGGGTTGGTCAGGGAGGCATAAGGGGGAGAAAGGGGAACCCATCACAAGGTTGGATATATATCACACACCCCTGCCCCCAAAGGGGACAAATAACAGAAATGTGGGTGAAAGGAGACAATGGATATGTAAGATATGAAATAATAATAACAATGTATAATTGATCAAGGATTCATGAGGGTGGGGAAGGAGGGAGAAAAAAGAGGAGCTTATACCACGGGCTCAGGGAGAAAATATTTTGGAAAAGATGATGGTAACATGTACAAATGCGTGATACAATTGATGTATGGTATAAGAGCTGTAAGAGTACCCCCAAATGACTATATATATGCAGGCCACACCTCAGGGGACCTCCCCTTACAGGGCTCTGACCCCTGACAGAGCAGTGGTTCTCAACCTTCCTAATGCCACGACCCTTTAATACAGTTCATATTGTGGTGACCTCCAACCATAAAATTATTTTTGTTGCTACTTCATAACTGTCGTTTTGCTACTGTTATGAATCATCATGTAAATAGCTGATATGCGGGATGTATTTTAATTGTTACAAAGTGAACATAATTAAAGCACAGTGAAAAATCACAAAACAATATGTAATTATATATTGTAAAATATTTATGTTTTGCGATGGTCTTGGGCGACCCATGTGAAAGGGTCGTTCGACTCACAGGTTGAGAACCGCTGTACTAGGCTGTGTCTTGCTTGTATTTTGCTCATTTTATCTCCAGGACCACCAACACGGGGCAACTTCTCCCGTAAACAAACCCAACCCAAGCAGTGGGACTTAATGGCTACGCAGGGGTTCCAAGGCTGGAATCTTTATGAAAACCTGATGACCACAACTGCTTTCTAAGGTGGATTTGGGTCACCTCCATCTTTCTACTATGAGCTGAGTGCTTAGAAACGGAGCCGCGAGTGTTCCTTCTGCAGGAAATTAAGGGAGATGAATTCATTTTCTTTCTCAAGCTACAAAGATTTAGTAAGTAGTGCACTTGGAATTTGGAAGCCAGCATAAAATCCTTAGCCTTAGTAATATATATATATAGAGAGAGAGAGAGAATGTGTGTATAATTTATCTATCTATCTATCTATCTATCTATCTATCTATCTATCTATCTATCTATCTATCTATCTATCTATCTATCTATCCATCCATCTATCTAACATGCCAGTGAGAATGATGAGGTTATCTGCTTCTGAACATTTGCCGCTTCGGAAGCCCTAACTGGGGCACTAAGCACGGGAATCAGTTGGATGGTAATGGGCTTGGTTTGGTAGATATTATGTAGGGGGACTTGTGGTGATGTGGGTTAAGCACTGAATTGCTAAGCACAAGGTCAGTGGCTCAAACCCACCAGCAACTCTGGGTGGGGGTGGGGGATGGGGGAGATGAGGTTTTCTGCTCCTTTCAAAATGCGCCGTCTACAGATCTGTGTTGGAAGAGGTGCAGCCAGAGTGCTCCTTAGAGGCATGGATGATGAGATTTCGTCTTACATGCTTGGGACATGTTGTCAGCAGAGACCAGTCCCTGCTGGTGACATAGTGTTCGGTAAATAGAAGGGCAGCGAAAAAGAGGAAGGCCCTCCATGAGATGACTGTCACCGTGGCTGCAACAATGGGCTCGGATAGAGGAACAATTGTCAGGATGTCACAGGACCTGGCAACGGTTTTTTCTCTTGTGCGTAGGGCTGGCTCTGCGTGGAACCTGCTGGATGGGACCTAACAACAACACAGTTACAGACTCAGAACCCCCAGGGGCAGTTCTACCTCAGCCTTTAGGGTCACTATGAATAGTAATTCACTCAGTGGCACAGAGTAAGGTGTAGTTTCAGGCTTCATTGAAGTCTTTCTGGCCATGAACTAGTAATACGAGTAGCTTTGCTCTCAGAGAGTTTGAGTGTGGATTATCGCCACTCCCCCAGCAAGCCCATGAGGGGCAACCAGCCCTGAAGGACTTGATGGAATGTGTGTTACCAAGAGTCAGAATGGAGTCCTGGGGACTTAGTGAATTACCCACTGAGCTGCTAATCACAGGTCTGCACTTTGAAACTCCTAGCTCAGAGGTTCTCAGCCTTCCTAATGCCGAGACCCTTTCATAGAGTTCTTCATGTTATGGTGACCGTCCCCACCCAACCATAAAATTATTTTCGTTGCTATTTCATAACTGTCATTTTGCTACTGTTATGAATCAGTCGACCCTGTGCAAGGATTGTTCGATCCCCAAAGGGATCACGACCCACAGGTTGAGAACTGCATATTGCATCCCTCCTCAAATCCCTTACCACCGATCGGCTGATCATGCCACATCACATCAGGGGGGATGAGTACATCACTACAGAACTGCCAAAATGCGCCACTGTGTAACCGCCAAACCCCGGAAAGCCCTGGTTCAGCCACGTTAACACCTATTTCAGGTAAAGCATAATTAAATTCAAGACCGAGGCTACAAAGTCCTTCATATTGAAAATTCTGCTTGATCTCCCTGGCTACCTTCTGAGGTTGGTGGAGCAAGTGGGCTTATTCCCATTTTAGAGATGAGAAGACAGGTTTAGAATATTTCAGCAAACCGAGACTAACAAGCAAAGGCTTCTGATGGCAACAACAGTTTCTCTTCATGACCTCACACAGCCTTCCTTCCACCAGGGCGCCCACTGCTGCCAAAGCCTGTCAGCCAGCCAAGGGGAGGCTGTGGCCTGAAGGGACACACCTTCTCCTTCATCATTTTCACATTGAAGAGTATCTTGCTGCCCAATCTAGCTCCTGCCTCTGCACTGTGCCCCAAACTTTGCCAGCTCTGTTTCTCTGGTGTTCTACCTCCCAATCTCTTCTTCTTCCCACACCCTCACAGTCCCAGTTCCTCCTCCCTCTACTGCAGACCTTCTCTTGAGATCATCCTTGCGCGCATTTGCTCCTCCCTTGAAGCTGATGCTCTCCCTGTTGAGGGTGTCACTTTGCCCTGACCCCATCGTCCACTCAGGGACTTCCATGTGCGCACATCTGTATTTGGAGCTGCCCCCCTTCCTCATGTACCAACTATCTCCCCGGCTAAGGGTGGGCAGCTGTCTGAAACAGTCTACCTGTGGTCAACCAGCTACCTAGATATGGACTAGGCTGAAAAGCAAGCAATTGGAATCCTCTCCTAGGAATCCGGACTTGAGATCCGTAGAGCATGTGGGAAAAAAGGCAGGAGGTAGAGGAGAGCTGGGGGTGGTATCTGCGAAGAAGGAAGAGGGAGGGCAGGAGCAGGAGAAGAGAAGAGAAGAGAGGGAGGAGTCGGAGAGCAGAGTACAGAACAACCGAGATAAAGATGAAAAAGACACGGGTCCTTTTTGAGGTCTGGGTACCAGGGAGCTCTGATTCCTTCCATTTCATTTGAACAACTTGACTCCACTTCTCCTTACAACCAAAGTCCTTGGCTCAAGACCTGATCCTTTCCAAATGGGTTGCGTTTTGAATTTTCAATTGGATGTATACGCTGTAAGACCAGAGCCTCAGTCTCTTTCTCCCTTGGAATGGGCTACAGGACTCGATCACCACTTGCATTAAAAGCATGCAGTGCTCCAGCACCGTCCGGATTTCACTATGTGCAGGGGCTGGGATGGAGCAGTGGGTGAATGTGACCCTGCCCCTCGTGCGTGTGCATGTGAACACCGGAAGACAAACAGTAAATCATCTCAGGACAATATGCCAGGAAAAGCAAAGGTGTGCAGTGCTAAGTCTTGGGCTCAGAATGCCTAGCAGCATGCCTCTGGGCAGTGAGTTAACTGGCATGAGCCTCTATTTTTTTTCAGTTGAAGAGCGAGGGTAAAATTTTCACTTGGTCATTGTAACGGTTCCAGTTAATGTACATAAGGCACTTACACAGTACTTTAGAACCCACAGAGAGTAGCTATACACGTCTTGTAGAGAGATGTAGAGAGAAAAAGAAGGAAGAAGGTAGGACATTAGGATGGGGAGGTAGAATGCTTCTTCCCCACAGGAACAAACGAATGGTCTCCATCGGAAATCCCCCCTTCCCCCATTCCCACCCCCCAAGCACAGCGTCTCCTGCACCACTCAAGCCCTGAGGATGCCATACCTGAGCCGACTCTTGTTCCGAGCCACACGGGTGAGCGTGTAGCGATTGATGGTGTAGAAGTAGTCATGGTACGGCACGTCATGCGTGAGGACTTCAGCATCAATCACGTAACACTCACTCTCTTGGCTCGCCTTATACATGGTCTATGTGGAGGAAAAGGTCCAGATAATGAAGGGAAGCAAAAGAGACAATGCACCTCTCCCACGACCTCATCCCAGGACTTCTGAGAAGACTCCAGATGCTCTGCAAATGGCAGGATGTGAGCATGCAGAATGTAGCCGCTGCAGCGTCAGACCACGTCTGCTTCCAGAGACATCTTCCTACCCCTTACCCTGAACCCTTCACAGCAGAGTAGAGGGGTTACCAGCCCTCCTGACCGGAACTCACCTGTGTCTCCCTGACAGTGGCAGTTTTGGGAGCCAGTGGGTTGCTAAGGGTGATGGTGTAAAGAATCACTCGGCTCTGGTTTCCATTCTCCTCCTTTTTCCACGGGTGAAAAATGATACCTGAGGGTAGATGGGAGCCCCGGAATGAGGGCGAGAAAGAAGCACCCTCCCCGTCTGAATTTCTCCTCCAAACGACCTCCCTTTGACTGGTCTGCTTGCCGACCGGCCCCCAAATGGAGGTCAGTGATAGCCCAACCAACAGTCAGAGGAGGGTAAGGCTGAGCGGCTTCATGTGCTCCGAGGAGCAAAGGCAGGCAGGGGAGAGGGGTGGGGGAGGGGAGTCAGGCAGAAAGAGGCTCATTATAGCATTGCCAAGATTCCACACACACGGCTCCAGATGCCGATTGTCCTGGGCCGGGCAAGAGGTCTCGGCTTCTGGCAACACTGGAGCCACTGTGAGGAAGGCCTCGGATCCCTTGGGAACAAGTCCTCTCCTCTAGGCTTGACCTCCCCATGCCCTCAGCATTTCTTCTCTGCCCAGAGGGGCAACTGGTGCCCAAATGTTTCCTCACAGAGTGGGATGCGAAGGGGTTCTGCCGGGCCCGAGCTACAGTCCCTGTGGAGGGTGAGGAGGTGAGGCGGGAACATGCAGGGCCTGAGCATGAAGTCCTAGCTATGAATCCTGGCTATGACCTTGGACAAGTACACACCACTGCTCTGGGGGTCAGCATTCCCATCAGTTCCAAGGCTATCACCCTACGCTCGTGCGAAGTTAAATCGGATGTGACAACTTGGCGTGGAGGGAGTACCCACTAGTACTCCCAACAAAGTGGGAGACCCAGGTTCCATCGCCCACCATGTGCTGCCACCACCCCTCTGCTGCAGACTTGTACACTACTAGGATGCTGACGAGGTCTCAGCAGTGTTTCTAGGAAGAAAGGCCTGGTCACCAACTTCTGAACACCAACCCGTGAAAACCCTATGGGTCCGCAACTGATGACGCAGGGCCAGCCGTGTTAGGGACCGCCGTGACGTCCACTCACAAGAGCCAGCACATAGCAGCAGCTCTTCTGAACCAGACAGAGGTCTCGGTAAGGCCAGGGCTTGTTCCCCGGTGAGTGACTGGGGCCCAGCACTGAGTATCAGGGGTGCAAAAGCCAAGCGATGGAGCTGTTGCTTTTATGGAAAGAGGGGGCCAACAAGGCTCTGTGGGAACTTGTCCAGGAGGGGGACCTGGAAGAGGAGGAGGTGGAATGAGAGGGAAGATGAGGAAAATAGAGAGAAGTGGGAGGGGGGACCAGAGAGGGAGGAAAAAATGAGGAGCTGATGCCAGGGGCTCGGGTGGAGAGTGGGTACTTTGAGAATGATGGTGGAAACGTATGTACAAATGTGCTGGACACAAATGATGTATGTATGGATTGTAAAAAGAGTTGTATGAGCCCCTAATAAAATGATCTATTAGAGAAAACAATAGAAGTGGGGTGGGAGGTGGGGGAGGGGCGGGAGGGGCCAGCTCAGCCTCGGGGAGGAGCGGACCGGAGAAACGCCGCTGCTCCATGAAGCCCCTCTGGAAGGGCGAGTCTGTGAAGAGGAGGTCATAGAGCTTGTCCACACTGAAGCTGAAGACTTCGTTCACATACTGCCGGCCGCTCAGGTCCTCGTAAAAGGCCTGGACCTCTCCTGCAGGGGAGAGAGAACAGGCGTGTGACGGCAGGGGGCAGGAAGGCCTGTGGCCATCTCTCAGAGCAGGTGCACCCATGGCTCAAATGGGAAACTCAATTAAGGGCAAACAGGGTGCCCCCAGCCCTGGGAACATTGCTTTAGGCTCCTTCCTTCTTGGGGTGTGTGGGGTGGGGGGGGGGAGCACACCATTCACTCTGGCTGGCACTCTGCTCTCAAAAGAGGGGATTCACTGTTGTTTTCAAGCACAATTGAACCTCCCCAATTCCATTGATGATTGACTAACATTCAAATAAAGGACTCCCGTATATACTTGAGTATAAGCTGACCCGATTATCGGCAGAGGTACCTAATTTTAAGCACAAAACTGCATTTCAGATGTGCTGAAAAAACTTGGATTATACATGAGTATCTGTGGTAATTCCCGAGCTTGCCTTAACTCAAAGCATCAGTTGGCATGAAATGGAGTTAGGAATGAATGGCATCTTTGAGGGGCACTGACTAATCTGGAATACAGTTTATCCAAGTTTCAAGACCTGATGGCTGTGTCCTCAAGTGCACAGGTGTGTTCTCCTTCCATACAGTGGCCTCTGTTTTTTAATGTTGAACTAGGTGAAGGTTTACAGATCATAGTTTCACGCTCACCTCACTCAACAGTTCATGCACATTCTAATTCAACTCATCCATCCCCTCAGTGGACCAAAACAGATGCTACTTCATGCCCGTCTCCTGTTTCCACTCCACCTTTCCTCACCCGCTGAGCCTTGTCCTTAGGCAAATGCTGTCCTTTTGATCCTAAGTGATTGCTTATTCTACTGTGGAGATGAGTTCCGTTCAAGACGTGAAGGGTAAGGGCCATTGTCTTGGCGGTTGCACCAGTGTCCACCCAGCTGGTAAGTAAGCCTCGCCTCTCTGATGATTTCATTTTAAGAAACTGTACTCTTCTGAATTGTTTCATCTGCTCCGGGAGCGTCCATCTGTGGATTTGTGTGCACTGTCTGGTTCTTTCCCAGGCCTCAGCACTGCACAGCGCCCAGCACTGCCCCACTACAGGCGGTGATGTGGTCTCTTGCAGGATACTGGCATTCCTGCACTGCTAGGGCTCTGTAGAGACTACAGAATAGTTGAGGAGCATCCTGCAAGGGCAGTGCCTATGACTGGCAGGGGAGCACGGCACAGCAGGTCAATGTTCACATCCTGGTTTCTGGGAAAGGCATGTGGTACCCAAGTTATACAACCATTTCCACTGGCCCTGGATGCTGGCTGGGGGTGAGAGACTAATAACAGGTCATGAAACTACTACAGGGAAACCACAGGGGAGGCTGTCTGCAGATGAACAAATGAACGCTAACCATTTCCTTATCGCCTTATTACCAAGTCAACGGAGGTAAACCACCACCCAATATAATGAACACTGAGGATTTGACTTCTTTCCTTGGCCTGTAAGAAGTAGCATTGTCCTGTGAACACTCAATTTGGAGAAGGCTGTGGGGGGCAGTGGGAGCCTAAAATCTATCTGCAGAGATCTAGTCAGATTAAGCCTCTGGCAGGTCACGTCTAACCACAGGCAAGGATCCTCAAACGCTTTACTGTCAGATAGAGATTAATATAAACTTGATTATGGTGGAGCAAAAATGGTATAATTTGACACTTGTTCAGTTGATCTCCATCTTGAGCCGTCCTGAATTGTTCTAGGCACAAGTATTTCTTGCTTGTTCCATCACAAAAATTTCTTCCCTGGCCTTTTAATTATTGATAGGGGTCTTTACTCTTTATATGTATTTTTTCTTTATATGCATTTTATCTTTATATTATTCTTATTATTTTTGGCATTTTCAAATTGTTTCTGTTGGGCTTCCCAGTTTGTGAAGCACAGTAGTAGATGCACAGAGAGTGAGGCGCTGTCACAGGAGCAATCAATAAATGTGGGAGTGGGGCAGGGGCACTCGAATTGATTGCGATACAATATACAACTCATTTAAAAAGCAATCTAACCATGGAAATGTATGTCAATACTATATCAAGAAATCCACTTTAAAAAGAAGAAAAAGAAGAAACTAAACCTGACCAGTGGTGACCGCGGGTGAAGGGGAGAGAGTTGTTGCTTAGGGGGAGTGAGTGTATGTGAATGATGGTGGAGTAACTGGGAAGCTTAGCAATAATGGCTGTACCACATGAGGAGTACAATCAATGGCACTGAAGTATACAAGTATGAGTTGTGGAACTGGAGAATGTTTTGTTGTGTATATTTTTGCCACAGTTAGAAAAATATCACACGAATAGCAATGAGTATAAGGAAGAAAAGGTTCTAGAATTTAATACGGTGCCAGTTGTGTGACTCTTCTTGATATACTGTAATGGAATTAGTGAGTGGCACGTGGATGGCGTGCTAATGAACCTGTCAAAAAAAGAAGTTGCCTTGTCCTAAGTGAGGTCTCAGAAGCTGACCCTATGCAGGGATAAGTAAGAGGGTCTCTACTGAGAACTATTAGAAAGAAGTGGAGTCTTCAATAGCTACATGACCAGGAAAGCCTTTTCCACAAACCCTCAGAGTGGAAACACTAATGGTTTTGCATTTATCTTGAGAAAATTTCCATTCAAATCTAATTGCTGCCAGACAGCAGCTGACTGGCACCTTTCTTGCATTGTATCTGTGTGAAGGATCTCTGTGAAGGGCAGAGATGCAAGAACAACTCATACCAGCAGGAGGTCCATTTGGAGATGGGACCAGACGGTAGGCAGTACACTAACTGTTGAGCAGTGAAAGACGAGGACCCGCAAAAAGGAATGTGTGCTAATAACGAAATGTATCTTTAAAAACAAAACTCTGTTACCCACGCTTTCACCAGGTACTAAGAGACCAGGCTCCACGTATAGACATCCAGCCTTTTAATCTTCAGATAAAGAGAAGGACCACTCTGTGCCTCTTTTCAAATCCCTACCTTCATCATGAGTCTCAGAAGAGTCACTGAGTTCAGTGGGGATGTCTTCATTGTCATTGAAGTCCAATGAAGGGGAGTTCACCGGTGCAATGATCTCAATCTTCTCCCCTAGGATGTTGTCGATGGCAAGCTCTTTCTCCAGGGACCCATCACCCTCCAGCACCTCCTCCTCCAGAGGAAGACCGTCAAACTGGAGTGGAGACAGAGGAGTTACCCAGTAGAGACAATCTGATCTGACTCTAGTCTCCAAAGACAGATTCGGGAGGTCTAGGTCAGAGAAGCCTACCCATTCAAGATACAGCTGTTTGGGAGCAGGGCTAGAAGTCAACTCTGCCACGGAAGACGTGAGCACAGAGTGCACGATGCCATCTTCTCGTGCTCACCCTTAGGGCCTCGCCGGTGTAGCTAGTCACGCCACCCATCAGTCACATCATGCATCCTGGGACCACTTCGCCACCACCCTACAACAATGCCAGCCTATCCCAAGGCAGTGCCTCATCCCCAACGCTCAAAGGATCTCCTAAGTGTATTTAAAGCACAATGTCCTACTAGCCCAGGATGGGAACAGGCACAATCGTTTCCCCTTTACAATTAATGTCAGAGGCAAAAAACGGTGACCAGGAATGAAATGAATACTGCTTCCATCCTAAGTCCGGGTGGTCTTGCGCCCGAAGTCAATGGAACACAAGGCTGCCTTTCCTGAGACAGTTTTACTAAGGCACGCCACCTCCTCTTCTGTGTGCCAGGATCCATCCTGTCCTCTTCCTCCATTGATTTCTATCTCCTCTATAATGAAGCCCTAGAAGACAGATGTTCTGGTTCCATATCTTATACCTTCCAGAGTCTAGAATGGTAGGACAAAAATGCAAATCGTAGACACATCATACCTATTTATTGAATGAGTGAATAAACAACTAACAGGTAGTTCTACAGTTCTATGTGTCTGACTTTGACTTTAAAATTTTTCTGTTTGAGACAAGTAGATCACGAGAGTTTGCTTTGGAATAGTTCATTGTTTAAAATCATACATAGAAGGTATGCTAGAGAAATGTCGATACAACAGATTGAAAATAAAATCGCAGCCACCCCCAAAGATGCTGGCAATGCACGGCATGCTTCTGAAGAGATGTGGGCACCCAGGGCACCCCCGGTCTCGGAAGATGCACCCCCGAAGGGTGGGTGGTGGCACAGTGACTGGCCTGCTGCTGAGATGACTTTGACTTTTGATCCCAAACCCACTAACGCTGAGTTGATTCTGACTCCTAGCAACCCTAGAGGACAGAAGAGAGCCGTCCTGTCGGGCGTCTTCATGGCAACCTAACTGCTACGTGTTTCTCCTGCAGAGCGGCTGGTGGGCTGTGATCACTGACTTCGGTAGTAGCAGGCAAGCTCGTAACTACTGCACCATGAGGACTCCGGACTTTCAATCGAGATGACGGGAGAGAAAAGGACCTAGAACAGTTTTCCACTCTAGGGGCTGTGAAGGCAGCTCTGGTGGCCTTGAGTACCGGACTGCGAGGCTGGGGATTCCAACTCACCAGTGGGAGAGCCATGAGCCTTTCTACTTGCATAAAGATGTACACGCTTGGAAACCCTAAGAGGGCCTCTGCGAGTCAGACTCCACCTGACGGTTGTCGGGATACAAGCTGTGATTTTAGGTGGCACATTGGTTAGGCAGTGGTATTCAGCTGCTTGGTCAAACACCAGCCCAGATGCAGTAGACACATGTGATTAAGTCACTGGCCTTAAGTAAAGTCCATTGCATTCCATACTGTCGGTGGGCCCTGGCCTATCATTCAGAGGTCAAGAGAGCAAGGCGGGAGTTTCCCTCGGGTGCGTTCTGCCTCTGGACTATAAGTAGACATTTTGCCAGGATTCCTCCTCTTCCTGTCACCTGCCTTACAAATACAGGGATGCATGCCTGTGGGCATGTCACGGCTATCACCTCATCTACAGAGTTTAGACTTGCCAGACACCACAACTGCATGAGCCAACTCCTAAAAACCAGTCCATCAAACTCTGCAGATCTGCATCTTGACCTCCATTTCTCCACGTTGCTGCTGTCAGATCGTGCCATCCTGGCACAGGGCAGCCGTGTGTGTTACAGAGCAGAATTTCTCCACAAGAGTCTTCTTTTTAAAACTGTGAATTGGGTGAAGGTTATCAAAGAGCTTTCTTGCCTTTAATCTGTATGGAGGCAGATGACCAGACCCTTCCTTCTGAGGTGCCGCTGGATGACTCAAACAGCCATCCTCTTGGTGACCAGATAGTGCACTATCCTGGTGGTGAGCGGTTACGCATTGGGTTGTGATCTGCAAGGTCTGCAGTTCGAAACCTCCAGCTCCTCCTTGGGAGAAAGATGGGACTCTCTACTCCTGTAAAGAATTAGTCTTAGAAACCCAGAGGGGCAGTTCTACCCTGTTTTAGGTGCACTGTGTGTTGGCATCAACTTGATGGCAGTGAGGTTTTTTTGGTTGTTTTTTTTTTTAGGTGGTGCTGTGGGTTAGCTGTGGAGCTGCTAACTATAGGGTCAGAGGTTCAAACTCACCAGATGCTGTGAGGGAGAAAGAGAAAGCTCTCTGCTCCTGGATAGATTTAGTTTCAGAAACCCTATGAGTTGCTATTGAGTTGATGGCAATTGGTTTGGTTTTTAGGGACTATGCAGATTATATGTGGGAGAGAAATGGGGCTTTTTTCCCCAGTAAAGATTTACAGCTTCAGAAAATCCCAGGAGCAGTTCTACTTTGTCCTCCAGGGCCACTACGAGTCAGAGTTGACTCGATGGCAGGGAGTTTGGTTTTGTTTCCCTTGAGAACCCTAAGAGAGGAACTGAATTAAGTACCCACCACGAGCAGTCCTCAAATGACAGACTTGAGTCAGGAGTCCTGAGTATAATACCAGGTTCTACTTGGCTTTAGCACCAAACTCTATCCCCTTCTTCTACATTAGGTCAGTGAAGGATGCTGGCAAAAAGATGGAGCAAGAACACGGGAAGTGGTCTAAGATGGGCCCACAGACTCAAAAGCTAATACACAGGCAGGGCAAAGGGAGCTGCTCCCAGGAATGGGTTCTGTGCTCTTGGAATTGAGGAGGTACCTAGAACCCAACTCTGGACCCTGGAGCATCGGTGCTAGAATGAGAGAGCATCATCCGTTCCATGATGCCCCTGAACTAGGTTCCTGTGGATTCGAGTAAGGACTGGGTAGACGCAAAGGGCTCCTGTCCATACCGAGACGGGGGCTTCGCTGCTCCCTGTGGAAGTCAGTGTGCTGTTGGTGATGGATTTCTTGGGCAGCTGTGGACTGGCATCTGGCTTGGTCTCTATGCTGCTCTTGGATGAGCTGTCATTCACTTCATTCTCTTCTACAGGGATCTCCTCGCAGTAGCTAAGGTTAGGCAGGGTGATGGGAGAGAAGACACCGGTGAGCCCACATGAAACTCAGTGGTCAAAACCACAAACTAGTCTAAGAGACGTCAGGCCTCATTCTCCATCCAAAATGTTGGACTTTCTGCTTCTGTGCTTTAAATGGTCTTCCTCTTCTCAAACATGCCTCCTTTCTCCCCTAAAAGCTTCTTCTCTCAAACCACACAAAGAAATCTTTCTACCCCATGTAAAATATTTGGTCCCAAGCTCACTTTTTCTAAGGTACCTTCCATCCCAGGCTTGTCTTTGGAGGCATCTTTGGGTGGGTTCAAGTTGCCAACCTTTGTGTTAGTAACGGGATTCCTAACCCAGGGACTCCTTACCAGGAGTAACTATTTTTCCCACTGGTACCTAACCATAAGAATCAGATTGTGGGCTCTGATTATCTACCCGGCTCCCCACCGGATGGCTAGGACTCTGTTGGGGGCCTTGCCCATCATCTGACTGATAACTAGTTAACTCCTCAGCATTTCGAACTTGAGGGGCAGTTGCCTGCAGGTGCAGGTCGGTGTCCTTCCAGGGGCACTGCAGGAATGCCACTGTAGCTTTCCCAGGAGAACAGTCGTCCGCACTGTTGGCACCATGATCAACATTTGACTCACAATACACCGGGCTTCAGCGTTTCCAGACCCAGGAGGAGAACCACTCTGAGTCAACCAGTGTCCATTTTAAGATCATCAAATGGAGACTCACAGAGTTTAAGTGGTAGAACTATCTATTCGGCACTGCAATTTGTATTGGAGCTCAGGTATGTGCACTATACAGCCAGAGCTCTGTATTTGCTTTCTATGGCTTTATACCTCTCACACTACCATCGAGGCTCCGAGATAGTAATGCTTCATAATGTCCACGTTTGTGTCTCTATCCTAGAATGCTACTTTGAACTCTACACTCATGCACCCAATGCCTGTCTGGCTTCTCCACTTGGCCGCCTTACAGTCATCTCACTTCTGAACTTGCCTTACCCCGAGCTCCTGACCCTTCCTGAAACCCGCCCTGCCTCTCTTGTCCTTCTCAGCATCCTCCCAGATGAACCCCAAACTGAAAGTCAGACTTGCTTCCTTTCTTTCACACGCCCCTGTCTCTGATTCAGCAGCAAATCCTTCAAAATACTTTTGGTTCTATCTTAGAAATATACTCAGAAGCAGACCAATTGTCACTATTTCTACTGTTACCCTTGTGGTCCAATCCATCACCATCTCTCATCTAAACTAACTAATTCAATAGCCTCTTAACTCATTGCCCTGACTCTACCGTTGCTCCCCTCCAGTCTATTTGTGGCTGGGGACCTGTTGCAATGTTAAATCAGGTCGTATCAATTGTCTGTGCAAAACCTTCCACCGCTTCTCATCTTACTCTGAACACGATCAATCATCACTTCGGTCAAAAGGCCATCAGTATCTGACCCTTTATACCCCTGACCCCAGCTTTCTCCTCTTCTCATTGTTTCCTCTGCTCGGCCACACTCCTCTGCTTGCTCTGCCCTCAGTCTGTACATTGCCTTTGAGCTCTTACTTAGACGCCAACCTCCCACTGAGGACTTCCCTCTTTTCCTATCTCCTCCTCAGGGGGGTCTTCATTGGAGGGTACGCCCGATTCCCTGGGCAGCCTGCCATTAGCTCACCCCATTGTGTTGAAGTCGTCATCTGGGGGCACATAGTCCTCGTCATCACTGGTCAGCCCCAACTCATTCCCATAGCACTGGTGAACAAAGTGCCAGAGCTCCTTGGGGCACAGAGGCTGTGGGGGAGAAAAGAGGGGCTCAGATCCTTCCCTCTCTCTCTGCAGAGGCCCTGAGTTGGACTTACCTCTCCCTAAATGAACCACGAGGAGAGCAGCAGCCTTCCTGGGCCCCTCCTTCCCACTTCTCAGGGTCTTCAGCAAAGATATATATCCCTAAGTTGAAGTCTGGTTTAGTAAAGGCTTAGTCATTCCTTGCCTGTACCTTCAATGGTCTGGAGAATGGGACTGATGACTGCCCTCTTGAGGGTGGTAACCCCCCACCTTCGGTGGCTATCGAAAGGTCTACATTGTAGGGCAGAAACCAACGCTACTCGGGCTACTGAGACGTCGAGGGTAGGAAACAAAGGTTCAGAGCTTCTGTTTGCACTCTGTAGGAAATCAAAGGTGCCCTGACCTAGTCTCCAATCCACCAAAGAACACCAGAGTTCTCACCGGACTCAGAGCTGTTGAGAGAGGCGAAGGACAGAGGGAGGAACCATGAATGAATTTTAGGTTGGGAGGAAGGGTGCCAGGGATTAGCATATGAAAAACACGAGCAGTCAAAATCCTATAAACAAAACAACTTAAAAATACTGGAAACCACAGTTGTCATCAAGAATGTGGGAGCATTCTGATTTCATTCTTTCAAGGTATACCTTAAGAAAAAGGTAGTTGTTGGGGTGTCACAAGCCAGAGTTCTGGTTCCATGACTTCAGCGAACTGCCCATACTGGTATAGTCAGGACTCATCTCGGGCCTTCACGACCGCAGAGGAAGGCATCTGTCTAACTTCACCTAGACCCCATTACCATTCTCTGACATTATGTGCACGCACACCTTGCCTGGGGCATATTTGCTTTCTTGGCTAAACTATCCCCTATGCTTCCTCACAATTCACTTCAGTCATGACCACCAGGCTCAGTTTACCTGACTGCTGTCAGTCAGCTAGGTGTCCCTGTCATCAGGAAGGTTCGTAAAGTGCTTCCGTGAGGACAGCTGGGAACCACGGGCATGGATCTATATCTTACTTAGAAACGACAGCGGGTAGGGACTGAAAATTCAAACCTGCCATTGAGACTCAAATACATTATTATTGTACCCTTCTTGATAATGGCAGAGGATCTCCAACTGAATAATGGAACAGGATTTACAATAGAGGTACAAATCCTCAGGGTAGAAGAAACTCTACAGAATCAATCAACCCAATTGTCTTCAGACAAGAATGAGTTTGGGCAAGTCCAGGAAGATTCATGCAAACACTTATAAACATATATGTCATCACACACACACTCACTCACTCACTCACTCACACTCTCACTCACTCACTCACTCCCTTGTGTCCTTTTCCTGGACTAGAGATGGTTTCCCAACACCCCAACAGCGTTTGAGTGGGCATGACCATGATACGGCCTCAGTTGCGTCCCCTGGGGTGCTCTGTAAACACTGGCGTCGTCAGCCAGCAGGGCAAGGCCTGAGGGGAGGAGTCCATTACTCCTGATGGCAAGGTGCCCATTCACTTAAGTGGATATGCTACTCTCAGGGCTCAGGGCAACATTACCAGTGTGAAATGGCAAGTCTGGGGCTTTCCAGAACAGTGGCAAATCCACAATAAAAACACCTCTCCGAAAGGTCCATCCCTGGGAGAAGGAATATTCCTGGACCGTGTGCATCCTGAGGCCAAAGGATGGAAGTCTTGGGCAGAGCTTACCTTCTCAAGGAGCGCGTTCTGCCAGAGCCGGAACATCATCATATACGTCCTATCTCGGGCTCCAAATGAAGTAAAAAAGTGCTGGATTGGAGAGAAGTTACCAATTACACCCCCAATACTATTCGTTCTTAGTTCTCTGTGATCATGACAAAGGGACTTTAAAGAGACAGGTCAGCACACTGAAGGCCTGAGTAGCTAATTGCCCACGTAAGTATGTGCTTCAATAATCCTCCAAGCTTTCCTTAGAAGGGAACAGGTGCAATTCTAAATATTTGCGGAAGTATCAGCAAATAAAGCAGAGAGGTCCCAGCCTGTGTAGAATTTATACATCAGTAGGAAGGCAACCGAAACCAAAATTTTTACTGAACATGTATAAGATACTCCATACCAAGACCAAACTCGTTGCCATCGAGTCAATATCAACTCATAATGACCACAGGACAGAGGATACAGGCTCTGTAACTCTTAAAGGAGTAGAAAGCCCTGTCTTCTCCCACAGATGTTCCATTGAAACCACACAAAAACCTTGGAAAGTCTATACATGACTGCTAACATGCAAGGCAGGAGAGCAGCGACATCATGAGGTCTAGCATCTTGTATAATCAGAGAGCTGGTGAGTACCACAACCAAAGACTTCCTGACCCCAAAGCCATGGACCTGCCCAAGTTCAAGAGCAACGTAGACCTCATTTTCTGCAGAAACCTAATCCATACCTGGGCCTAAAGCTATCAATCTTCATGTTCTGGTTTAAGGTAAAAGATCACAGTATTTTCTGTCATAGGTTTTATCTAACAAATTCCTCCATATGAGCTGGACAATCGCACCATGTCAGACTCCTTGGATGACTTCCGTGAGCGATCAGCTGCTGGACTGACCCACAAAAATAATCATCTGTATGTGTATAGCAATTAAACTTCCAATGTGGTGTTTTCAAATAGAAGACCGAGTTAGAAAGGATCGCTGCTAGGGCTCTGGTCATACATGCACTGATTTCTTCCAGGCAAAGTATGTTTAAGCATGTCGCTGCCATCGGTGGAAGGCTGTCGACAGGATTTCTTGTAATACTTGGTCATGAGACTTAGTCTCTGTAAGGCTCCATCCAAACTCTGGCTTCAAGAGGATCCTCTGGGAAATGTCAAGTCAAGGTAGGTAAGCTTGGAAGGTGATGGCGACTGTGTTTCGGGATCCTTAAGGGGTAAGCTTGATAGATTTTCTAAGAACACAGGACAACCATGGGGACTTTCCTATGAAGTTTTAAGAACACTGAAAACTGTAACGCGAAGAAAAACGCCAGGAAAGCTGTTCTAAGATATGTTTTTGTAACCAATAATGAACCCGCAAGTACACTGAGCTCAGCGGTTACGTATGAGCCATGGTGAGCGCATACTTAGATAGTGTGGACACTGACTGTCACAGGGCTGTCTCACAGAATAGTGAGGGCTGGCCTCCAGGAATTTCCCCAAGGAACCCTACCCCTTCCACCCCACAGCCTTGATCTTGCCCCTGGAGACTTCTTTTTGTGTTTCAAACTCAGAGAGCATTTCAAAGCAGCATGATTTGAGTCCCTGGAGGATGGCCCAAACTACTGCTTTGATGTGGTGTCAAGAGTGCAGAATTCTTCGGCAGTTAGTGAGACAGAAATCCAACCTTCAGAGGTTT